>NC_080396.1:43250000-43850000 GCF_030265065.1 Corythoichthys intestinalis
TGAAAATAAAAAAAATTAAAAAAAACCTGGGACAGCTTTCCCTTTATATGCAAATGAAAACTATCATAATATTGCAGCAGTATTGCAAAGGCTGTAAAAAGCTTTGTACAAAATTCTTCCCTTTTGATACTACTTGTCCTCATCGGGTTGAGCTGATCTTTGTATAAGGATAAAAAAAGGACCTATCATTAGGAGTTGCTTGGCTGTAGCGCAACTTCAGTTAGACAAGAACTTCTGTAGAATGCAAACTAACTTGAGACTGAATCAACATTGATTCTTTACTCGCAATTGCTTGAAGTAACAATCAATTGAAAGCAATCCCCCACAACTTTATAGTTTTGAGTGACATGAATATTTGTCAATCTCTGTGTGCCCTGCGACTGAATGATGACCAGTTCAGAATGTAGTCAACATTTCACCCAATGTCTGCCGCAGGCCCCAGCACACCACGACCCTGAACAGGATAACCTAGAATGAAAGTAGTTGGATAGTTTTCAAAGGACACAGCAACTTTCTTAAATAGCTGCATTTTAAAGTGCGCATGACAGGATAAAAAAGTCTTAGATAGCATTATATGTGAATTAGAATCATATTTTGGGACGATTAGACTCTATATATATACAACAGTTTGGCAAAGTGCAGATGACGAGATATTGGCCTTTTAATCCACCGTTTAGCCATGCCATACAGTTATAAGGGTCTAGCGCCCCCAACAGGAGGATGACGTCAGCAGGGTCATGGTTTCATCTGATTTAGAATTCAGCCCATTGAGGGGGAATTATTCAGAATAAGTAAAATGCGACAAAGAGAGCCGCATAATGTCATTGTTTCAGTCTCTCTACTCCAGGGTTCACTAAATCCGGACCTCGGTGCCACTTTTCCTGTCGTGTTTTCCACGTTTCCCTCCCCTAACACACCTGAATCAAATGATTATGTTATCAGCAACCTCTCCAGAAGCCTCATAATGATCCTGATTATTTTGATTCAGGTGTGTTGGAGGAGGGAGACATGGAGAACACGACAGGAAAAATGGCACCGAGGCCTGGATTTAGTGAAACCTGCTCTACTCCAATATTTTTACAAGATATTCTTTTTATCGAAGTATTTTTTTCCCCAATTGCTAAATAAATGGTATGGTCATGTCTTGTGCTAAATTGAAAATGAAATAATAAAAATGCATTTATTCAGTACGACATGGCAAAATTGCTCCATAATGGTCAAAACTGTCGACTTCACCTTTACTGTCACACCCCCCAAATGATATTTTATGCCACCGTAGTTAGTCCGGCTTTTAGCATTACCCTGCCCAGGCTTCGGAAAATGTAAACAAACTAAAAGGCGTGACAGCTAGCCAACATGCTAACCCTAACCGAGTGACGTCTCACAGTCTAATTTTCGCTTTTCGAAGTGAAAAATCACACAAAACAAGCCCGGATCATGTCACACGGCTGCGGGGTTGTCGATTGTCTTTGCCGATCGGCAACCCACCTGGCGGCGAGCAAGTTACAGGCCGCCGGGGAAGCAGTTGGAGAGTACCGGAGGACAAACCTGCCGACGTCGGAGGAGCGTGTAGCTGCCACATGGTTAACACGAATATGGCGTAAAATAATGCTTTACTACACGGCGAAGACGTAAACAGTGAGAAAGCGGCGTGCAGTTGTTGTGCAGCTTACATGGCAGGATGTGTCTGAGGAGAACTTTTCTACATGTCCGTCCATGATCAAACATAAGTAAATAGTCCTTTATTTAAAGAAAGTTGTTGAAAATGTTGACTTTGTAATCACTGTATTCACAGCCATTTTTAACACAAAGTCGCAATTTCCGATGAGGTTATGTCAGGGTCCGCGAACGCAGAAACAAGGCTGGACCTCAGAACAGACAACAAACGACTGAGGGAAGCATACAATGATTTATTGAGTACAAAACAAAAAAACACGCGATCACGGTAAAAAGGGGAAATAACAAAACGGGTCCGTGACAAGAGGTCGACAAGGATCAATATACAAACGCAAGGGTAAACCAAGGTGGTAGGCAGAGAGCAATAAAACAACTAAAATGCACTCACGTACCTGCACAAGCTAGAGGCATACAAAACTAAAGCGGCAGGCGACCAAAACTCACGGTAGGGGCGAAATTACCAAAATAGCAGCTACTCAAATGACAAGGATGTCGAATGGCGACCAGCAAGGAAATATCTCGGCGCTCTTCCAGTGGATCGCCTGCGTCTTTGTACTATTGTTGATGAGCAGGAATTAGCTGCAGGTGAGATGTTGGGAACGCCCCCATAGCCGGCTCTGTAACAACATAAAATCTAACCAGGAGCAGAACGTAACAGGTTGAAAATTTGACAGAACACTAGGCATACGAAGAGGGCAATAAACCGAGTATAGAGGGGTGTGTGCAAACAAGCCGTCGGCCGAGTGGCATTCTCTGTGGACAATCAGCCACAGAATGCAAGCCGCCTCCGTATTAAATGTTCAATGATCCCAGTATTTGACATAAGACAAAATACGATGTTTACTCACTTCCTCGTAAGTCCAATGGTCCCACAGTAGTAGGGCTTCTTTTAGCCAATATCTGCGGTGAATGGGAACCTTTTGAAACCCAAAAAGGCTCACATGGCTCTCCCTGGTGTAGCAACAATTTTCTGCAGCCTTTTGGCTGGTGTGATCCGCAGTCCATCTGTATGCTATAAAGCAATGCTGTATTATGAGATGCTGACCCGGGCGACAACACATTCGCATTCGTCCTAAACCCGAGACTAAAGCCAGAAGTCACTCATTTTCATGGCGCGGAATCCAAAAATTTAATATATAAAACGATCGCTTCCACACACACCCAAGTGGTCCATTTAATTCAGGAGCATAAAACACCATGTGAAATATGAAATAAACATGCTTTTTGGTGTCATACTCACTTTTTTTAAAGGCATCTGTGATAATGAAACAAGTGTTTTGGTTATCATTAACATCAAATAGTAATGCCTTCCATATCTGTGTGCGCCGAGTGGACCCAAAGGAGAGGATGTTGATATTTATTCAAATCACGACAGAACTAGGAGTCTATTTAGCCACTCCGAATAAGTTGATTTTTGGGAAGGGTAAGTGAGAGCTTTTCCTCTAGGAGAGTGTTGTTTACTTATAAAGATGATGTGCGCTGGGAATGAGCAGAATTAGTGAAAAGTGTTGAAAAGCACGGCAAGGTTGGAATGTTTGCTTTGTGAATGAGATGAGATTTCTGACTCCCATCACGCAGCCCTAACTTCTTCTTGGCCATGAGGCCTCTCAATGTGTCTTTGTGAGTGGACACACACATTTATGAGTCACACACATACACACGCACGCACACTTCCTGCAGATGAGCTCTGATTTCACACAGTTTGTGAACATCACTTACCTTGGCACTTAGAGTCATCAGCTATTGGACTGCACTCTCCAAATACACATAAAAACACATTCAAACACACACAGAGCAATCATTCATCTATTTATCTGTAAACCTTTTTCTCTCAAGCCATGTCATCAAATGGAATTACGGATATTTTGGCTTTAAAATGGAAATACTTTTAATGTAGATGTTTTAAAGTGAGGCTTCGCATGAGTCAGTGTTTGACGTCTGTTTGGAGTCTCCGAATATGAAAGCATGCCTCTGTAAGACCTCACTGTATTACTTTAAACAGTCTCGACGTACGTATAGTCTGGCCAAATGTGGGAAATCACTGTATAAAAAATATGACCTCATTGGCTGGACCGTAACACTTTTTTTAAAAAATTTGTAACTCTAACACCTTGTTTTGCAAATATAGCCAATTCGTGTAATTGCATACAGGAAGTGTTAGACTATGTGTATATAACAATAACCTGTCAAAAGATGGAAGATTTTTTTTTGCGGTTTCCTCACATTTTAAGTTTAGTGAGCAGAGTAAAAAAGGTAACTAACAAAACAATTGGAAAATCATTTTGTGCTCTGATACAAATTCAATTTAAGTTTGCACATTGTGTTTGTGAGCTGCCAATAAATAATAAATAAATAGCAAAAAATAGTAAGTACCGTATTTTTCGGACTATAAGTTGCAGTTTTTTTAATAGTTTGGCTGGGTGTGTGACTTATACTCTGGAGCGACTTATATGTGAAATTATTAACAAATTATTATATAATTTCACATGTTATTTTGGTGTTTTGGAGTGACACTGATGGTTTGGTAAACCTATTAGCATGTTCTTTATGCTATAGTTATCTGAATAACTCTTAATTACTATGTTACGTTAACATACCGGCCACGTTCGCATTTCGTTGTCCATGCATCATGTAACATTATCATACTGTACACTTATTCAGCGTGTTGTCCTCTATTGTATTTTTATTTTGAATTGCCTTTCAAGATGACATATCTGTTCTATGGGTTGGATTTTATCAAATAAATTTCCCCTAAAAATGCGACTTATACTCCGGTGTGACTTATATACGTTTTTTTCCTCTTCATTGGGCATTTTATGGCTGGTGCGACTTATACTCAGGTGCGACTTATAGTCCGAAAAATAGGGTAAGTAAAATAGCAATATCTGTTACAAGTACTGCAGCACTGTCTTGCAGGACACTTTTAAATGTGATATGTTGTTCTTTCACTTTCCCAGACTCAATTCATCATGCATACTGTGTCCTCTGTTTTTAGTTTTGCTGTTTTTACCATTTATAGAGGAGTGAGGAAGCTGTTGTTGTTGTTCTTTTTTTTTTTTTTTTTTTTTGAAGTCCAAAAATAGGTATCCATTTTTATTTAGAAATGACAACAAAATAAAATGGGCACTTAAACATTTTTGGCTTTGGCGTAGGAGTAATGATCACATTACTTCAACATTCTCGCTCACACATACACACCCCAACAGTCACATAGGGGCATCTCAGGTCATGATCCAAATTCCTTTTTCCCAGATCAGTGAGTCCGCGCTCAAACGTCAGCCATTAACTTTGACATGTAACATCAATAATCTCATTTATTTGCAGACCCAACCAACCGTTCTCACCTATACACAAACATACACGATAGTCCACTCACCGCCATATTCTCTTATCTGTGTCTTCAGGATATGTGAGGCATTCAATAAAAACAATTTTTTGCACCATTGATCCCACAGCAGCAGTTTGTCCTTACTGCATTTCTCTTCTTGGTCCGCTTCAATGGAAAAGGTGTGTGTTGGGAGGCTTTATTGTGAAATGATAAAGTAAATGTTAGGAGAGGCTTGCGTTCTCCAAAGGGCAGCGGGGCAACGACCGTGACGATGCATGCTGGGATGAAATGAATTGCCAGAGGAAAAAATACCATCGACACAAGAGGGAAAGACATCGCACACACAAACAGATATTATGCTTTGTGAGTGTGAGTGTGTGTGCGTGTTCATTCATTAGAATGAGTGTGTGTGCATATCTGTTCATTTTCAAGAAAAGCCACAGATGCTCAGTGGGTGCCACTCTCACATTGCTTCATTGCATTGCCGCAGATCAATATAGGTAGTCACCTACTTCAACAATACTATGCGCCGGTAATCAGTCAGACAGTCCCGCCATCAGCCAACTTGTTGTTTATCCTATTATAGCTTTAATTGCCATGCTCATGGTAACCTTTCTTTAGGGTGGTACAAGGGGCGATCTAATGGGTAATGCAACCAAGATATTGGCACGTGTGTACCTCTCAGTTTTGTATAAAGCCAACATCAATCATTTTTGGGTGTCATGTTTTATATAGTTTTCTTTCTTTGAAAACTACTCAGGATTAGCACACCCCACAGCCATGTGTTTTCATTTAGAATGCAGCTAATGAGGAACCTCAGTGCTTTCAATACTATGGCTTTTTAATTAGCGGAGTGGTGCTTAGTTTCCCCTCATGGAGCCTTCGCTGCCACCGTTTCTTGTCATCCATCACCCAATTCTTTTGTTTGCCTCCTATTTGCATATATGCTCTAACCCGAAATTAGCTACTGGCTCTCTAATTGCCATGTGTGGGCAAGTAAATGGATGGTGGCATGGCGGGGTGGAAGTGCAGTCAACATGTTTACCTTCTAAACACCCCCCAGGACCACTGAGTGCCAGCACACGGGGAGGTCAATGTGAATACGCCTCTCCGGGCTAAAAAGATTAATTGTGTTGTTTGCAGTAATTAGTGCAACTAATAAGATCACAAGTCCACATTTTAAGACGGGCACACTTAGAAGAATATTTCTTTAAAAAGCTGTTACCCTCAGTGATTGTCATCATTTGGTTAGATTTTTGAACACCGTGTATCATTAAATACAGCCTAAATGAAATTTACAAAAAATTAGTTCAAATTGATGGCTTCTAAGGGCGCTTTGACACGAGCACTGTTTGGTTGGTTTTAAATGGACCAGAGTCCTTTTTTTCAGATAGTTAGTCCACTTTGTTTTGTAAATGTGTAAGCGCATCCAAACTCTAGTTCAGACCAAACAATCAAACTCTGGGCCGCTCAAAAATCGTGGGTCTCTGTCCGCTTTAAGCACACCCTGCTTCACTTGTCAATGCAATCAAGCAGGATGCGCTTTTGCTATTCATGTGCAGTGTCACAGTGTGGATGCTCTTGATTATGACCGTACACGCAGAGCATCCATTGAAGCAGAAGTACAGCACAAACGCCATTCAAAATCAACAATGGCAAGATGAAGCCATGGCCAAATTTGCTTTTGATACACAAAATCGGGTTCTAATGCTGGGATTGTGTTTTGCATGCTGTTGCTGAACGTACTTGTGAGAGTAACAGGCCCAGACAGGAGGAGTCTCTCAGGGTGGCCGTTTCTTGAGTCTCGTCTCCTGGAAGTGGGGACAATTTGACAGTCCAAATATTCACAAAAGTGAGATCGATTCCGCTCCTGTGTGACTTGGGGTACCACGCGGTTTCCTTTTGTGGTTTAATTTTCCCCAATGCATTTTTTATAAACTCTAGTTCGCTCGGCATTGAGTCGGGAGGGAGCGACCTCGCAGCTGGCCGAGCGGCAACTTGCTATGTTATGCTAAATTATGTTTGTTTTTTTTTTGTTTGTTTTTTTCAAATCCCAACCTACGTGCATACAAACTTCTGCTCCACAAAACAGTCAGTTGACGAAAAAAATTGACACATACGGATGCACGGTTGTATTATCATTGCAAAATAAAAGACAGTAATAATAATAAACAAACTATTCACAGTTAAACACGTAAAAATAATGCTATACTATGCTACATTACGTGAAACATCACAGCGCCACACTGTGACGCTCCACGCTCCTTTTGTCCTTTTTTGTCCATGTGATGCTACTCGGAAAGTTTGGTTGCCGCAATGTGAATCCTGAACTTTTTCAATAACTCATTTGCAAGTGTTGCTGCGAGGTAGCTCTTCAACCGGACCCTAGTCCTCTTGATCTAGTGCGAAAATGCCCGAAGTGTTGTTGTGTTAAACTTTAGCAACACACCATAACCGTGCTCAGTGCTACTGATCAGGCCCAGTTAAATTCCATGCCCACATGTGATTTACTTTCCCAGTCCAAACATGGATTTCATTTAGTATACACTATGTTGCATCAAAGGCGCCACCCAGATAAAAACAACATTACAGCCTGTGAAAATGATAAAGGCTCCTTTCAATCAGTAGTTTTATGATAATGACAGGCCTAAAAAGTAGATCAGAGCTCCGGAACAATAAAAGCCTTAACAAATACATTTTAACATTTTATTTAAACGCTATGGTGTCAATGATTGTCCTCGCTATAGCCATCAGCCTCTTGTGTCACCATTTTAGATTTGTTTATCGAACTATTGCTGGTTGCGTTTGAAACATTCTCCATCAGTTAGTAAGTCATCGGTTTATTTACACCTTTTATTGTAATGTGATGTGGCCACTGTTAATGATATACCACGCCAATGTTGTTGCTGTTTTTTTCCTTTCCTGGCTTAGAGCTTTGCAAAAGAATTACCTCTCAATGTTAGCGTTATTTGTCAAATGATAGCGTAAAAGTCATTGTTAGTTTTGAGATTTGAAGGGAATTTTGGGCATTTACAGCAAATTAAGGTTTGATGATAAAATGTATGACTGCATTTTGTGTCTTGGGACCCTTATTGAGTATTCCCGATGTCATCAGACAGTCATGATAACATACAACCCCTAGCAAAAAGTATGGAATCACCAGTCTCGGACGAGCACTCACTCAGACATTTTATCATGTAGAACAAACTCAGATAAAAAGCTTGAAAAAAATAATGAATTAGTTCAAAAGTGCAACTCTTTAGCATTCAGAAACACTAAAATAAATGAATGAAAAACATTGTGGTGGTCAAAAAATGTTACTTTTATAGAGCAGGTGCAGGGAAATATATATGAAATCACTCCATTCTGAGGAAAAAAAATATGGAATCATGAGAAACAAACAAAGAAATAACAATCAAAACACATCTCTAGTATTTAGTAGCACCACCTCTGGCTTTTATGACAGCTTGCAGTCTCCGAGGCATGGACTTGATGAGTATTCTTCATCAATTTGATGCCAACTGTCTTTGATTGCAGTTGCCAGATCATCCTTGCTGTCGACAATTTTTTTCTATTTCCACCAAAGGTTTACAATCGGGTTGAGATCTGGGCTTTTTGCAGGCCATGACATTGACTGCATGAGTCTTTCTCCAAGGAATGCTTTAATAGTTTTAGCTCTGTGGCATGATGCATTGTCATCTTGGAAAATGACAAACATATTTTCAATTGAAGGGATAAGAAAGCTGTCTGTGTGGTCTGTCTGGTGATGATGCTGGAACTTTTGTTTGGTGCTGTTTCAGTGAGATTTACAAAGATGACTGCCTGAAGAAAACATCAAAATTCCCTCAGATATGGGGCTACATGTCAGGCAAAGGCACTGGGGAGATGGCTGTGGTTAAATCTTCAAAAAATATACAAGTTTACATTGAAATTTTAGACAGCTTTCTTATCCCTTCAATTGAAAATATGTTTGCCATTTTCCAAGATGACAATGCATCATGCCACAGAGCTAAAACTGTTAAAGCATTCCTTGAAGAAAGACTCATCCAGTCAATGCCATGGCCTGCAAATATTCCAGATCTCAATTCTATTGAAAACGTGAGGTGGAAATGGAAAGAAATGGTCCACACCAAGGCTCCGACCTGCAAGGATGATCTGGCTACTGCAATCAAAGAGTCACCAAACTGATGAAGACTACTCATCAAGTCCATACCTCAGAGACTGCAAGCTGTCATAAAAGCCAGAGGTTGTGCTACTAAATACTAGAGATGTGTTTTGGTTATTTCTTTGTTTGCTTCTCATGATTCCATATTTTTTTCCTCAGAATAGAGTGATTTCATATATATTTCCCTGCAACTGCTCTATAAAAGTAACATTTATTGACCACCACAATGTTTTTCATTCGTTTATTTTAGTGTTTCCAAATGCTAAAGAGTTGCACTTTTGAACTAATTCATTATTTTTTTCAAGCTTTTTATCTGAGTTTGTTCTACATGATAAAATGTCTGAGTGAGTGCTCGTCTGAGACTGGTGATACCATACTTTTTGCTAGGCGTTGTACATATTATATTTTTTAGTTTTGTTGAATAGAATGCACCATAACTAACACAAGGCAAATCAAATCCATTAATGTCTTTAGTCTGTTAAATGGTTCTCACTGCTGCTTACAGGCAAAAGCAAGCGCAACCGCATGTGTGTGCATGTCGGTTTGTGTGTGAGAAAGAGATGAGCCGTGAAGAATAGGATGTTATCTGACATGCTTGTAGTCGCGCAATATGTTGTCACCCCCCCAGTAATCCGCCTATCCTATTCACATTTTGTGTGTGTATATTTGCGAGTGTGAGAGAGAGAGAGAGAGAGAGAGAGAGAGAGAGAGAGAGAGAGAGAGAGAGAGAGAGAGAGAGAGAGAGAGAGAGAGAGAGAGAGAGAGAGAGAGAGAGAGAAAACCAATATGTGTGTGATTGATGACACTACTACTGGTGTGTGTAAACACTGGCAGCCCAGTTATCCTTTATGTGACACAGAGGAGAAGTCTTGTGTCAACAGCTGCTCCTCCTCTCCATTTATCTCTCTCCATCCTTCATCTCCTCCTACCCGTTCTCCCGCCCTCCTTCACATTTTTTCTACCATACAAACTATGACTTTAGCGTTTGGATATGGCAACAGATTAATTATTAATCAATGATTGATCTCTCTTCTCTGTGAGAAATCTGGAAAAGACATTAAGGTTTTTTTGGGGGGAGAGCTGTTCACATCAGAGCATTTGTTAATTGGGAATTGTATCGACAGAACTTATGGTTTGGAGCGTGAATAAAATGCAGTAATTTAAAAACAGGTCAATAACACTGAACAAGCTGGAAAGAATAGGGGTAACATGTCCTCCTTAAAGTGAATTACACTGCCATTGTCCAGTGCAGCCGCATTTTAAGTCAAATACCAAACCCACCTTTGTTGACAAAGTGTAAGCATATGGACAATCAGTTGGTGTGGTTTACGTCTAATCACTTCCTGCAATATTTTAGTCAGTTTTGCAGGTACAATGTTTTCTTGTCATATCAGAGTTCCCTATCAGTAGCCTCACTATATTACAGATTTTTATTAATGGGTTTCAAGGCTTTTTAGACAAGTGCTTTCCATCAAGTATATGGTAATGCTCACATGTGCTGTTAAGAGATTGTAAAGGCTGCTGCAGGAATTACTCAATTTGACTTAATTTTTCCAAATAGAATAAGCGCTTCAGAAGATGAGTGAATGAATTTTCTTTTATACAGTAAGTCTTTGGTCATCGAGCTATGCTGATGAAATAAGGCAAAATTCAGAGGAATTAAGTGTTACCAGTACACAAAAACTCCACCTGTTGCCATGCATCCATCCATTTTCTACCCTGCTTAATCCATTTAGGGTCACAACGAACTGGGGCCTATTCCTCCTGAAGATGGCGAAAGGCAGGCTACACCCAAGCCCAGTCACCAGCCAGTCCCAGGGAACATACAGCATACAGTGAGGAGCAGAAGTATTTGCACCCCTTGTGATTGTGCAAGTTCACCCACTTAGAAAATAGGTAGAGGTCTGAAATTTCAATCATAGATGTATTTCCACTTTAAGAGACATAATCTAAACAAAAAATCTGGAAATCAAATTCAACCTTTGTTTGCAATTACAGTGGTCAAACGCTTTCTGTAGTTCTTCACCAGGTTTTCACATATGGAAAGAAGGATTTTGGCCCATCCCTCCGTACAAATCTTCTCTAGATCTGTCAGGTTCCGGGGCTGTTGTTGAGAAATACGAAGTTTCAGCTCCATCCAAAAAATTTCTATTGGATTGATGTCTGGTGACTCGCTAGGCCACTCCAGAACCTTGATATGCTTGTTACGCAGCCACTCCTTGGTCAGCGTGGCTGTGTGCTTTGAATCATTATTATGTTGGAAGATCCAGCCACGACTGTTCTTCAAGTCTCTGACTGACGGAAGAAGGTGGTTGCTCAAAATTTGACGATGCATTTCACCGTTCATCCTCTGCTTTATACAGTAAAGTCGTCCTGTTCCCTTTGCTGAAAATTAGCCCAAAAGCATGAGGTTTTCACCCCCACACTTCACAGTGGGGATGGTGTTCTTGGGATTGTATTCATCCTTCTTTTTCCTCCATACAATAGTAAAATTTGCACCAAAAAGTTCTACTTTGGTCTCATCTGACCACACGTCTTTCTCCCATGACCCCTATGCATCATTCAGATGGTCCCTGGCAAACTTCAGACGGGCCTTCATATGTACTGGCTTCAATAGGGGAACCTTCTGAGCAATGCATGATTTAAACCATTGCACCGTAGTGTTCTACTGGCAGTAGCCTTTGAAACTGTGCATCCAGCTCTCTTCAGGTCATTGACCAGCTCCTGCCCTGTAGTTCTAGGTTGAGTCCTCACTTTTCTCATCATGTGTGATGCCCCACGAGGACAGATTTTACATGGAGGCCAGGTCCAAGGTAATTATCAGTCATGTTTAGCCTTTTCCATTTTCTGACAATTGCTGCAACCGTTGATTTATTCTCACCAAGCTGCTTTCCAATTGTCCCATAGCCTTTTCCAGCTTTGTTGAGCTCAACTAATTTTTCTCTGGTCTTTCGAAAGCTCCCTGGTGTTGCCCGTGGTAGCAGTTGGATTATGGCTGACTGTGGGGTGCACAGGTGACAAAAATGGGCTCAAACGGGTGGTAGGTGGGTGGTTACTCATGGGCTAAAGGTGGATCTTTTTTAAGGTAGACTGACAACTCTTTGAGTGTCATAATTATTGCTGATTTTCAGGGGTACAAATACTTATAAACCCAGTAAATTACAAATGAATTATTAAAAAAAAAAATCATACAATGGGATTTTTTTTAGATTATGTCTCTTCGAGTGCAAATGCATCTATGATCGACATTTCAGACCTCTTCCTATTTTCTAAGTAGGTGAACTTGCATCTTGAAATCAACAGGAAGCAACTCGGAAATGGCCAAAAAATCATCAAGAAACAAGAATAAAAAAAAGAAATGATCCAAAATTTGCAGGAGGAAGTGACACAAAATGAACGCATTGCCTGCCATTGACAAGAATAGACATTCAACTCACATAAATTGAGTAAACTGACTGTGAATGATCATCTTTAAGTGCTATCGGCACTAGATGTCTAATCCATTTTGATCTGGAGGGGCAAATGAACGAATTTTGGATTGATGGATTGGTCAATGCCAGCCAGCGAGTTAACTAATTTGTCAAGAAATAAACTAGTTCGGCCCACATTAGATCTAATAGCCATAAATGCGGCCCGTGTACCAAAATGAGTTTGACACCCCTTAATTTAAAGAAAAGAGTGGAAATTCTCCCTTTAACTGTACTCATCATATACACATTTTAAAAAGATCTATTCCCTCAAAAATAGTTTGCAATGATATGGTATATTGTTGTCACGTCAAATTCAAAGCAGTAAATATTTCAAGTACTGTATAGTACTGTGGTCATCCTTTTAAAATTCGGCCGTTAAGCAGTTGCAATGGCAACATAATACCATTGCATAAGGGGGGAAAAGTTAATGCAGTCATTTAGCCATTAGCTTCTCTTAGTGGGACTGTTATCCAGCCGTTCCCCTATATATCCTGTCGCCCATTAACACTAGAATTACCATAGGTGTCCCATTTTGGGACAACCTACCATCATCCCCAAGGGTGTCCCATTTTGGGACAGCCTTATAAGGAGATCCTCCACCAAGCCCAGCTAGTTCTAGTGTTAAAGGATAGATTGATAGCCATCAGCCAGGTCCTGGACCCACTGACACACTCTTAATATTGGTCCTAACACAAACCACATGGCTGAAGGGTTCTTCTACACGCACATTCTGATACTTAGAACCTCTTCTACCATTTCCTCCCCCTTATTCAGGGAAGAGGAGATGAGCGTTCTTAATTAAAGGTTGGCTGTGTGGGCCTCTGTGAGCAGGTCATCAAGCAGGATACATTACCTGCACATTGGGGCCCTCCAGAGTCTGAGTTTGGGTAACAATTAGGATGGAGGGATGGGGCATAGCGGTGTTTTGAATCAGCCTGTCAAAAAAGGCGGTGGGGGGATGAACATCAAGGGAATAAGTAGTTTCACACAACGAGATGTGTCGCTGAAACCTACGTTAAGGCAAGGCTTTGAGCAGGAAGGTGTGAGCTGGGATCTCAATAGCTGTATTGTGTTCACACTTGAACATGGGCCAGGGCCCAGAGCAATAACAGTGGAGAAAGGGAGCATGGAGAAGTGTAGAAATGAAACAATGGTTTACACAACAGTGAAATGGCCCGTTTCCTTCTCAGCAGCACTTGGGAATGCGTAAAGCTCCACTAGGCCTTCTGTCCTGGCTTGTCTCAGTCCCAGTTTGAGCTCAGGTACACATAAATAGACTGATGGACAGAACACAAGTGAACACACACATAAAATTATCCGATAGCGGGGATGAGAATTACCAGATATTTATGCAATCCCTTTTGAGAAGAGACTCACGTCTCCTAGCATCGTATTTGTCTCTTTGGCCACAGTTAATGCTACTGGGCAGAAGCAGAACCAAACACTGCTACCAAACTCACCCTGCATGTGAAAAAACCTGGCTTCTCTCAACAGGTAAGCAGACCAAGAGGCCAGATTGTGAGGTTTACGGTCTTGGCAGGTTTTAGCACTTCTATTGGCCACCAGTAGTATTCAAGGGGGAAAAATACATGTGACCCCAAAAAAAAAAAAAAAAAAAAAAAAAAAATCTAGATTTATCCATCTATCAGTCAACCGAGACGAAAGAGTTGGTTTTGTCTTTTTACTACAAAGCACTAACAGAGTTGAACCAGTGAAATGATCTTGTCTGATTCATGTGTAGGAGTGGTTCGGATTTTTGTACAACTTTACATAGAAAGGCTTTTAATCTGATAAACGGTCACAAAGCCTTGACTATGAATCCTCTGCTTGGGTTTAATACAATATGCAGTGCACCTCTGACAGTTTATTTCATCTTGTCCTAGGTTCTTTCCAAATGACATTTCAAGAAGATGACTGTTTTCTGTCATTCTCCTTCTCAGCAATACAAGCAATGTTTAGCTTTAGCTTGTTAAGACCAATTCTTGTTTGATGCTGAACAGCAGCTGACATGTGGATGGTATACTTGCATTGGAAACAACTCGTCTGTTTTGGATTTTAGGACGAGTATTGTCAGACTTTTTATTAGTATTCTTTTTCGTTCTCCCCTCAGTGTTGTGCATCGTATCATGAAAGACAATGTTATTGAGGGAAGTATTCCTTTATTCGGGTGTTAATAAATAATTGATAGTGTAACACGCTTTCAAATATGCGGCCAGCACTACTTCCCTATTTGTGTTTGCCCAGTTCCAGGAATTGTCCCGATTTTTTGTTTCACTTCCGATGTCAGTCGATAGACTGCAGGTCAAGCTGTGTTGCTGTTGAATGCAGGCTTCCTTGACTCATTATTATTTGACATTATTCTTGGCATACATGTACTACCTTTGAAAGATTTACTCGCTCTGCTAGCGCTCAGGAAACTTTTTCTTTTGTTTCCCAGCTATTTGGATGAGAAAGTTGAGCTGAATATTTTTTACATTATTATTTTTATAAAAGATACATATCTACTGAAAATTCAGCGCTTATGGTAAAATGCACACATTTAGCATACGGTAATGTAATTGAATATTGAGAAGTATACACATTAGCTATTCTTCATAAGAAACAACTATGCAATTGTTCTTTCATATGAAATGTTTTTCACTTCAAAATATAATTTAAATGTTGAAAAAAATTTTAGTAACAAAAAATAACATTGTATATATACTAGAGCTGTCAAACGATTAAAATTTTTATTCGAGTTAATTACAGCTTAAAAATTAATTAATCGTAATAAATCGCAATTAATCGCAATTCAAACCATCTATAAAATATGCCATATTTTTCTGTAAATTATTGTTGGAATGGAAAGATAAGACACAAAATGGATATATACATTCAACATACGGTACATAAGGACTGTATTTGTTTATTATAACAAGATGGCATTAACATTATTAACATTCTGTTAAAGCGATCCATGGATAGAAAGACTTGTAGTTCTTAAACGATAAATGTTAGTACAAGTTATAGAAATTTTATATTAAAACCCCTCTTAATGTTTTCGTTTAATAAAATTTGTAAAATTTTCAATCAAGAAATAAGCTAGTAGCCCGCCATTGTTGATGTCAATAATTACTTACACAATGCTCATGGGTGCTGAAACCTATAAAATCAGTCGCACCCAAGCACCAGCAGAGGGCGGCAAAACTCCATAAAACACAACAAGTGAGCGTTTCACTGTACTGTCATTTAAATCTGTCTGAGCGGGGCATTTGTGTTAATTGCGTCAAATATTTTAACGTGATTAATTTAAAAAATTAATTAACGCCCGTTAACGCGATAATTTTGACAGCCCTAATGTATACGCACCAAATAGTATATAATATTTATTTTACAATATAACAATATAATTGTACACACATATAAATCTACTGTATGAATTTCCCTATAGTGAAACAAATTATTGTTTTTATTATTACTTATTTAACTAAATGAGGCAACTAGTAACAGTTTGTCATCAAAAGTGCCATCCTGGGGATAGTTAAGGGTTGAGTGTCTGAATAAACGCCACGCCATAAATATGATGTTTACTATCATATTGTATAAAAAGAGACTTTTGACGTAAAAAAAAAAAAAAAAAAAAAAAGTGCAACATATTTTCTTTTAACCATTATCCTGTATTTGCCCTTTTTGCTGAAAAAAAAAAGTAATATTACAAAACTGACATGTTCTGAAACTGAGGAAATTAATAACTCTGCATTCTCAAAGAAGCCACACATTTCATTCTTTGAGTTACAATGTGCCATTGAGGAAGATGGAAATAAACCCATCCTCTACTAAAAACTCACCAGCTAGCAGGAAAATATGCTTATGGGGGACATACAAGCTTCACTTGTACCAAAAAGCCTGCAATATTTATCGAAAACACCATAATGTGGATTTACATTAGTATGGAAAAACAGCAGGCACTTATATAATCGGTAGGTTACAATTTTGTGTATGTACATGTTAACAAACTCAGCTGCAATGTCAAACATTAGTCCTTGTCACGTTGCACGTTAACAGCTGTTTGCTTACTGTGTGTTCTCACCTGACAATAAACAGCTAACTGTTTTTTTCCTTCCAAAATATATTGAAACATTTGGACTTATTTGTTCTCCAGGGGCTGTTAACAATCATCATAAGTCGTTCTTTGTTGAACATATGAAGGCTGCATGCAATATGTTAAAAAAGAAAGTGGGGCTTGGACACTCCAAGGGACACAGTATGTTTGACCCTGATGTACTGTTCATATATCTCCTCGTTTAGCCAGCACCTGCTTGGCTGTAATGAGCCAATATATCTCCTCACTAATTGCCATAAATACATATAATAAAGCTGGGCCTGTGAAAATGGCTGCACACTAGTAAAACTGATGCATTTACTTTGAACGTATCACCTGCACACAAAACATTTAAAGTGGAATACACACCAGGCACACGGACGCTCGGTCATTCGACACACATTCATCCAGGCTTTTAATAAGAGGCTGTAAATAACACAAGGCTGTTGCATTAATGAGGTCCCAGCCTGAAAACTCACTGCATGTCCCTTTTCACAGCATGCACACTTCCTGTTTTAAATTACTTGGAGCTGGCAAGAAGTGTGCTGATTTGGCACGTTTACTGATTTAATGTTGTCAATATTTGCTTTTACATTAGCAACATCGGATGTCAAAAAGAAGACTCAAAATTAAACTGTGTAATTTAACTAAATTAAACATATTGCCCAGTCATTTCATCTGATATAGTCTGCATGTCCAACACTAGGAAATCTCGGTCAAACCTGCCGTTACTAAGATAATGATGCTCATTTTTTGGTGACTTACTCTCTGCGATAAGCTCTCTAAAATAATACACAGATGATAGAATTAAATAACCTCTCTGATGTGTTAGTAAACACTGAGCATTGTTGTGCGGTATGATCAATCTGCAGCTGGATGTTCCATTGGGAAGGAAAGCACAACGTTGTGACAATTACTTGACATGCACACATATAATGGCTGCATAACTATGAGTGTAGATGATGCTGATTTAAAGGAAGCAAGTCAGGTCATTAGTGACCTAGCTACATTCTGACACTCACAATATTTTCACACACTCACCCGTGCACACTGCCCAGATGGCTTTTACAAGGCCCTGGGCCCTGGCGGCCTGGTTTTTAATTATGTCACTATAGCTACCCTGCCCAGATGAAGTGAGTCACATTTAACACGCTTTCATTCACCATAAAACATTTCACGCATATACATTACACTTGCATTTATAATACACACGCAAAAAACCACATGCACAGGCCAGTAATTCCTAGCCCAGGTGACGTGGCACACTAGTGTGCCATAAGAGATAACAAGCGTTGCCGTGGGGAAAAGAGCACTTTGAAATGAGTTATAAAAATGTAATTTGGATTTTCCGTGGTTTTAACTACATACATGTTACGATACAATAGCACATTCATTTCAAATAATGATTAATGTACAGGTTACCATCCTCTTTATAAGCCTGAATTCATCCATCACACACACGCCCTCACATACTAATGATCAGACGATGTTAGTCTTTGTGTATGTGTGAGTGTGCGTGCGTTTGTATGTTAAGGGGCCTCTCGAGTGGAATGAGACATGTTTCCAGGAAGGATACATACTCTATCACACACACTTCTTTATTGCTTGTTAGTCGTCTTACACCTTAATTTGCAACACCTCTAACAACCAGCACTGCAGCTGACTCCACAGCCACTCAATCTGTCACTGTCACGGTTCCACTTTCACGACTGGCTTTTCACTCAGACTTTAGATGTGTGTGCTTGCGTGCCTACGTACGTGTGCATGCGCTTATATTACATGCCTACCGTTTTTATATTGTCAACAATTCCGTGTGCAGCTGTGGAGGTGTTTGATTTCCTATGTCTGATCTTTTATCTCTCATGTGAGGTCGCCACCTAACTGTGTCATGTGGAACTGTGCATGTATTTTCAGATCTCGGGTGAATACATACATTGGGGCAAATAAGTATTTAGTCATCCACCAATTGTGCAAGTTCTCCTACTTGAAAAGATTAGAGAGGCCTGTAGTTGTCAACATGGGTAAACCTCAACCATGAGAGACAGAATGTGGAAAAAAAAAACAGAAAATCACATTGTTTGACTTCTAAAGAATTTATTTCCAAATTAGAGTGGAAAATAAGTATTTGGTCACCTACAAACAAGCAAGATTTCTGACTGTCAAAGAGGTCTAACGAGGCTCCACTCGTTACCTGTATTAATGGCACCTGTTTTAACTCATTATCGGTATAAAAGACACCTGTCCACAACCTCAGTCAGTCACACTCCAAACTCCACTATGGCCAAGACAAAAGAGCTGTCAAAGGACACCAGAGACAAAATTGTAGACCTGCACCAGGCTGGGAAGACTGAATCTGCAATAGGTAAAACGCTTGGTGGAAAGAAATCAACTGTGGGAGCAATTATTAGAAAATGGAAGACATACAAGACCACTGATAATCTCCCTCGATCTGGGGCTCCATGTAAGATCTCACCCTGTGGCGTCAAAATGATGACAAGAACGGTGAGCAAAAATCCCAGAACCACGCGGGGGGACCAAGTGAATGACCTACTGGGACCACAGTAACAAAGGCTACTATCAGTAACACAATGCGATGCCAGGGACTCAAATCCTGCGCTGCCAGATCTGTCCCCCTGCTGAAGCCAGTACACATCCAGGCCCGTCTGCAGTTCGGTAGAGAGCATTGGGATGATCCAGAAGAGGACTGGGAGAATGTGTTATGGTCAAATGAAACCAAAATAGAACTTTTTGGTAGAAACACAGGTTCTCGTGTTTAGAGGAGAAAGAATACTCAATTGCATCCGAAGAACACCATACCCACTGTGAAGCATGGGGGTGGAAACATCATGCTTTGGGGATGTTTTTCTGCAAAGGGACCAGGACGACTCATCTGTGTAAAGGAAAGAATGAATGGGGCCATTCACGTGGGAGAACTTGCACATTTAGTGGTTGACTAAATACTTATTGTGGGAGTGTGGGTGTTGTTACACATTCCCGCTCATGACTGCTTTTAGATTTGTGTCTATCACAGTTTAGCTTATTGCCAATAGATTTGTTTCCTTTGTACTTTGGCCTGTCTTGTGTATGCAGTGGTTTTGAAATTGCCAACTATACACTCACTGGCCACAACATTAGGTATATTTTCCATGGCTACCGAGAGCCAATGTACTGTATCAAAACTATGTAAGACAAGTCTTGATTTGAATTGACTGTCTGGTTTATTGATTCGACAGCATATTTATTATGGTGTTTTTGGTATATAGTTGCCAGTAGTATTAAGTCATGCAATTCTACTCCACTACTGCAAATCACAGTTATGAGCTTACTGTCAATTTTTAATTATTTCAAATGCATTATAAACAGTGTTGTCAGTAACGCGTTACATCTGATTACTTTCTTTCAGTAACAAGCAATCTTACACGTTAATTTTTCTAAAACAGTAATCTGATTAAAGTTACTTTCCTTGATGCCTGTGCGTTACTATTTTGTTATATCCTCATAATGTATGTAGTATGAAGAATACTGTAATCATGGGAGAGACATAACTTGTCACATTTTGTAATCGGAAAAAAAACGGGTCACTTGTATTACCATGCTGTGTGAGTGCTGGGAGTTTTCGGCCAAAACAACATAGCCTTGCTACCTTGTCAGGATGCAATGAAAGAGGCAGGAGATATACTACAAACTGCTGCATTTGCTCACTGGAAATATAGCCATTACTTCACATTTTTGTCCAGTAAAGATGACAAAAATATCTCCGCGCGTTGAACTTTGCGCTGGCTCAAAAAGACTGTCGACCGCTAAAAGCATCCAATTCAAGGAACCACTTGCAATTACAGCACAAGGCGACAAAACTTGAAACAAAGGCTACATGTACCAAGACAGCCGGTACTTTTTGATACTGCTCGTACTCAATCCTCGGTTCAAGCTCAGTTGTTGAAGCTTTTGAAAGCTTAGGTTTAAAGAAATTCTAAATATCCATCTTGCCTCCTCAGCTGTAGTTTTGGCTAAGCAAAGCAAACGACCATCTCTAAGGTGCTAGAGTCACATGATCTGTTCGAAAATATATTTTGGACCCATTATGAAATACTTTGAAGAATTCTTGTTCATTTCGTTCATTTATGTTGTCTGTTATATTGCTGTACAACTTTTATAGACAACATTTGAATGGCTATATTAATTGCTATATTTATTGGTCTTTATTTCAAAGGGGAACTTCAAAATTTTTGACTTTAGGCTTAATTTTTGAGTTAGCCGGGATTTAATTAGTCTTTGGAGTTGATTTGAACAAATTCCACACAGTTTGTCAATTATTTGTTAGTTTCCGGGAGCAAGCGCCAGTCAATGGTGGTTGAAATTAACATCCTCAACTAATTAAACCCCTGCTAACTTGAATAATAAGCCTATGTGGAAAAATTCATTTACATGCAATGACATGTTTTTGTTGTCATTCTTATGTTGAGGCCGCAAAGGGAGAAGCATTGGTAAAAAGTAACTGTTAAATTACGTTTAAAGTAACTTAGTTACTTTGATAATAAAGTAATCAGTAAAGTAACTAGATTACTTTTTTTGAGGCGTAATCAGTAATCAATAATTAAATTACTTTTTCAAGTAATCTGTGACAACACTGATTACCGTATTTTTCGGACTATAAGTCGCCCTTTTTTTCATAGTTTGGCTGGGGGTGCGACATATACTGTGGAGCAACTTATGTGTGGAATTATTAACACATTATTATATCATTTCACATGTTATTTGGGTGTTTTGGAGTGTTTGGCAAACTTGTCAGCATGTTCTTTATGCTGTCGTTATCTGAATAATTCTTAATAGCTATGTTACATTAACATACTGGCCATGTTAGCATTTCATTGTTTTTGCATCAACATTATCATACTGTACACTTATTCAGCATGTTGTTCTCCATTGTATTTTTATTTTGAATTGCCTTTTAGGACGACATATCTGTTCTACAGTATGTGTTGGATTTTATCAAGTAAATTTCCCCCAAAAAAGTGACTTATACTCCGGTGTGACTTTTATGTTTTTTTTTTTCCTCTTCATTGCGCAATTTCGGGCTAGTGCGACTTATATTCAGGTGTGACTTATAGTCTGAAAAATACGGTATGAATACCATTTCTTTCGTTTCATGTCATTAAAGTGTGCAGGTGCACCTAATGTTGTTGGGGCCTTTGAGCATTAAAAAAATCAATTCCTCCCCCTGTTATGTATGAATAGAAGAAACATGTCTATATGGAGTACAAATAGACTGAACACACCCTGTAACGGAGCAAAGTGCTTCTATTGCCGCCTCACTTTGCAGTCATAGTCACCGCTGGGGAGCGTTTGCAAATAATATGCACCTTGTCACAGGCGTCTACCTTTACAAGTAACTTTCCTCTGCTAATTCAGCCTCATGCCCCTCAAGCATCCATCAGACGTAGCTGATGGAGAGGGCATGTCGAGACATCCATTAAAGGTTTCTAGCTGTCAAAGGTTCCCTTTTGTGAGGCAAGGAGTTAGAGGAGTGTCGTGCTCTTATCAGAGCTTCCTGTGGAGTTTGCTCTGCATCCTGTCCACTTCGAGCCGCTTCTCTTTTCACACTCACCTCTCATGTGACTCTTCTAGTGCCCATGTTTGTGCTCTTCCGTTGTGCCTCAATCAAGTATGAGTGCATTCTAAACTATGCTTTTATATATTTTGGCTTCATTTTATAGATAGAAGTCAATAAAAGCAGGCGTATGGGATGATTTTGTTCTCGTAGAAAAAAAAATATGATTAATTAACACAATGATCGTCACAGTTGTGGGTACCAATTTGAAAAAGTTATTTATTCGTCATTGATTGAATGTCTTTTTCTTATTGTTTTACATTTACTGGTGGATAGTTATCTGTGTATGGAAAATAAATTACATTACTATTAGTCAAGTTAGACAATTAGACTTTTAGTGGAAACATGGATATGCTGAAAATTAGGTTAAACTTGTTCTCACAAGAATTTACTAAAAAATTTATTGGTTGCTTGGAAAAGCATGTTTTCTCTATTCTTAACATGAATGATAGTGGAAATTATGTGAACATTCTAAACACTTTAATCCTACCTTCTTTGAAACTTAACCCCTTCAGACCTGCATTTCTCTATTGGACAAAGAAAATATCTTCGCTGATTTTTACTCATAAAAACAGAACAAAGTGCAATTTTTTGGTTTGTGATATTTCATGCTTTTTTGGGTTATTTTGAATGTTAATGTTGATGTGTTTTGATAAGAAATTAGCACTTACGTTTGCCTTTTTGAAATTGCGTTTTATCTCAGCCATTTTCAAAGAGCCAAAAATGGCAAAGGCGGCCTGCTGAACCTCATGATTTCATTTCGAATGGTAAAGTTTCGTCCAATCATCTCCTAGAAGTGACAATAGCAACTAAATTCAGTGTATTTATTGGTTTACAGACGCGAACGCGTCATGTCCTTCAGCAGCATGCCCAGGTCTGAAGTCACACTAAAAAAATGTTCATTTTTAATGTGATAGTATAACTTTCACTGTGCGCCAGACTCGAATGTTTTTGCACTGACTGGTTTGGCACTTTTTGTTGTACATGTTACAATGACAAAAAAGATATTATTCTATTTTGTGTGACTGTGCGGCAAAATGAAACGGTAAAGGTAAATAAACAAACAATCAGCTGTGGACTTGTTCTGCCTCTCCTTTGCCGTTGCACCTCATTTGAAGCCTTATAAATCAGGCTCCTACACTGTGACATGGTGTTAGTAGGCCTCCTCAACAACATTCGCACACATGTGCACTTACAAAAACACACAAGTCTGCTGCTCATTAAGTCCACCATCAAACCCTTGGATGCATAATGAAATGTAGCGAGAGGGTGCAAGCCACAAGTGTGTATGAACTGCAGCATGCTCAGTATGTAAGCATGTGAAAGTTCTACTTGCCCGCCTGCCTACCATGCCACACTCTACCTTAAAAAAATCTCTGTAACTCCTTCTCTGTGCATGCTGTTTTTCCCAACGCCCTCCAAACATGAGCAATATCAGTCACACGTCTCTCTCTCTCACTCTTTCTTCTACCTCTCTTTCTCTTGCACTCTCTATACTGTATATCTTTTTTTTTTTTGTATGGCAAGTGCACTATGATTTCAATCCATAGAAGGTATATTAGTGAGTGACTAAGAGATGTTGCTGGTTGTGGATGGCTTTCACGAGTGGTGGACAGACCATCATAGCTCTGAGGGACATCTTTCACACATTAAGTAAAAGCCTGCACTCAATCAAGCAAGGTTATCAAGCAAAAGCAGAAGACAAAGAAGCTGTAAGAAGTCAATATGACAAGATTGCTGTTAAATTTGGTTTAAGAAAATGAAGAAATATTTTTTTTTTATATTTTTTTTGCGCAAAAGGTAAAACCTTAACAACAAAACTGCTGTAATATGTATGTCAGGCCACTAGGGGATGTGCTCACTTTGTAAAGCAACATAATACAACACATTTTAGTTGCTACTTTAATCTCATTGTACTATGTATAATGAAAAACTACGTATAATGAAAAATAAAGTTATTTCTATTTTATTCTAATAACAATAACTTTATAAGACAACTAGAAAATACATTTTCTAGAGAAATTGCAATGGTAGCCTCGCTGTGGTGGTTGGTATATCGGATCACTTTCTTTTGATTTTGAGGCATTTCAGGGTCACTTCCTGTAGATATCGGGTCACTTCCTGTTAATTTTGAGGCATTTCGAGGTCACTTCCTCTAGATATCAGGTCACCTGTTGATTTGGGGACATTTCAGGGTTACTACCTGTTGATTTGGAGGCATTTGAGGGTCACTTGCTGTTGGTATCAGTTCACTTCCTGTTGATTTGGTGGTATTTTGGGGTCACTTCCTGTGATATTAGCTCACTTCCTGTTGACTTGGGGGAATTTCAGGGTGTTTCCTGTTGATAACAGGTCACTTCAAGTCAACAGAATGGTGAATAGGGCCATTGGAAATGAGTGGGAAAGTTTTTAGTAAATTTTGGCATAATTGTACGTTTTTGCTGCAAGAAAAATAATAGCCTAGTGCTCTTCAATATCCTGAATTGTAAATGTGCAAATGAAAAAAATGTAAATGTAGGACAAGTAGGATTTTTAAATTTCATTTTTTTTTTTCCCAAAAACCCGCGTTTAGGGGAGAATGGTAATTTTTGGAGTGTCAAACAAAAGAGCCTTAGTCGCGCAATAATTCTGATTACTTTTGTGTATGAATGGTGTCAATGGGTCAAACGGTTTTGGCTGGGTGGCGTTCCGAAAAGACACCATTTAATTTATTATTTAAAAAAAAAAAGGATTGTTTTAGATGGTAGCTTTTGCATTACATGCAAAGCTACCATCAACAGTATACCGCTTGTCAAATTGTGTGCCTTTATAGTTATTTGTAATGCAAAAAAACATTGGCACTGAAAGTGTTGGACTTAAAACAGATGTCTGAAATTAGCACACCCACCCCAAAACCACACACAAAAAAACGACTCAGTATTGATTAAACATTTATTTTCTGGTTTGGTTTTACACATTTTGGAACGTCCACATTTCCGTTTAGACGTGCGGGAACAGACAGGCTTTCCCATTGACAGTAGTCCATATGTCCATCATTTGTGTATCTTTAAAACAAATCTATTCAGATTTTTTATAGCTCAATGTTCATTAAGAAAGAAAAACAATACAATAGATATTACCTTGCAATAACAACTTATTTACATTTAAACTACAAGCTTTTGCGTTACCTATTAATTAGCAGTAACCTTGGGTCAAAGCTGTGCTGACTTTTGGGCTGTCTGTCTGTAAAACAGACATAGAGAGTGGGTTATTTCAACCTGAACCTTAACCATGCACACATACAATTGTGTGTCTCTGGATAAGCACACATGGACCAGATCTTTTGACACCTTTGACCAGACACTTTACGTATTGACCCTCCAAACTCAACATTTGCACCTCCAGCCCAATGAAAACTCTTTCACCCACACAACAACAATATGATCGTTCATGCTTTATGAGGTGGGGTAAAAAAACATGACTTGGGAAAATGTTCTTAGAGTTCATGAACTGTGCGCATCTAAAGATGTCAAGTAGCCTATTTGGTCTTCTGCATGACAACATGATGTCCTTCCACACACAGTGTTGTTAATCTTACTTTTAAAAAGGAATTAGTTAGTTACAAATTACTTCTCCCAAAAGTAATTGAGTTCGTAAGTAACTCAGTTATCTAATTGTAAGAGTAATTAGTTGCTCAGCAGAGAAACTGGTCAACGTTACTTTTCATGTTTCACACGTTATTACGTTATACATTCTATAACATCTTTTACATCAAAGACATTTAAATATTAAATGATTGAATTGAACTGATTTTTTCATTCAAAAAAAACTTAGGTCACACTTTTATGAGAGTGTATATATCTGTATAAGACTGTAATGGTATACAAACTTTAACTTTTAAATGCTATCTATATTGTTCAATGTGCAGGTGAGGCTCTGAGTCTCCTGCCGCTCCTATCGTTGCTTTAGTTGTTTCAATTAAAAAAGCATCACACAAGGTTCGTGGATACATCATTCGAGAAAAGTTTAGTGCAAGTGACTATTTTTGGTGTTTGAAAAAAAACAACTATTATTATATTGTAGCGTCTACAAGAACAACGCAAACCTGGTGAGGATAATGCACACTCAGCAGGAAAGCGATAGGCCTACATTATTTTCAATTCATTGTACCCACCTGGACGCCGCGAACTGTATGTACAAAAAAGTTGCCCGAGAGTTTAAGATAATGCTCGCCACGCTAAATGCTCATGCTAACGAGAACGTGAATGCTATGCTAATGCTTCGAGCCACCTAGCCAATCATCGTCTCGTTTGCAATCGTGTCACCACCCCCGTCCTTCTTCCCCCCTCCTGCTCTGTAGTGACGAGATTTGTCGTTCACTTGAGTAAACGAATCCATTCCGGTTCGTTCAGTAAAAAGATTCGTTCAAACAAATCGTTCAACGAATCGTTCGCCCCCCTCATCTCCCTCCCCGCCCAAACGAATCGTTCGGTTACTGAACGGGAAGTGACGTTGCCGAACGAGTCACCAAAGACCGCTTCGCAGTATAACTGAACGGGAAGTGACATTGCTTGGTCCCTCCCTCTCTTCCACATTGACCACTCGTCGTAGTTTCAGAAATGAGTGACAGGCGGTATCATTCTGCTTTCACAGACAGCCTCGTCTCCCTCCTGCTGCTGCAAAAGCGAGGGAGAACTTCCGCGTCGTCTGTCCTAGTTCTATGGGCTCAAAGTCATGGCTCGTGCTTGCATTTCGATTTAGGACACGGTTAAACATTTTCCTTTTGTGAGGGGAGCAGGGGGCGGGGGCGCACGGACTTTCTTTAGCAGGTTCTTGATCACACATACAATCACATATACAGCATGTTTGCTGTCACGAAAATAAACATACATCGAAAGTTTAATTTCTGAATATGGAACGACCAACACATCATATTTACATCTCGCTCTGTTGTATTTTTGTTTTTTAGTATTAAGATGATCGTGTTGAATTTTTGCACTGGTATTAATAAATAAAATAATCCGGTCAGCTCCCCTGTCGTCCCCGCATCTCAGATCGTCAAATGCTGACGAGAAATAATTGTTTGCTCTTTACGATGTCGCCTTTCTACTCTCATTAGTCTGTTAAGAAAAATGTAGACATATTGCGACATCTCCCGTGTCCGCGTGCTTTGTTTTTGGGCGCTTGAGTAGCACATGATGGACGGATTGACATAATTTGTCAAACCAACCAACACCTGACACGAAAAAAAAAAAAAAAACACTCGGAAAAAAATTACATGTATATACAGTTTCATTGCAAATCAGTATTGTGGTGATCATATTGTTTTTTTGCACTGGTATTAATAAATAAAATAATCCGGTCAGCTCCCCTGTCGTCCCCGCATCTCAGATCGTCAAATGCTGACGAGAAATAATTGTTAGCTCTTTACGATGTCGCCTTTCTACTCTCATTAGTCTGTTAAGAAAAATGTAGACATATTGCGACATCTCCCGTGTCTGCGTGCGTTGTTTTGGGCGCTTGAGTAGCACATGATGGACGGATTGACATAATTTGTCAAACCAACCAACACCCGACACGCTGACACGAAAAAAAAAATAATAAAACACTCGGGAAAAAATTGACATGTATATACAGTTTCATTGCAAATCAGTATCATGGTGATCATACTAAATATTTTTTTCTGTGCACATATGAGGTAAATATCGCTGCCATGAAGCCTCCATATAGTGACAGTTCTCTGCCCGCTTCACTGCCGTCACGCGACCGCAGCTCAGCTTTTGCTTGCCTCGTAGCTACCCATGTTTTAAATTACTGTAAATTTGATAGTATGTCGTCATAGGCAGTCACGAGTTTGTTGAGAAAAGTACTACTCTAAACAATGCTCGCTAGATTTGTGTGGTGTTTTTGTCTGTTTGAGCAGCATTTGATAGGCTCCACGTTAACAAATATGTGACAAAGTCATTTCCTTTCATTTTCTGATTCGTTCACCGCATAGTCATTACTGGAAAATCAAGTTAGCAGCAAGCTAGGTCAGGAACCGGAGGACCGAGTCACTGAACGGGAAGTGACAAAACTAAGTCTTGCCCCCCTGCCTGCACGCTGGCTGCTTATTGGCCACACGTGGACGTGAGTGACAAACGCCCTGATTCTGTTTCCGCTCCCTCCCCTGCCCGCGATGAGGCTGGCGTCTGATTGGTCGTGTGCGATGTCAGAAGACGCTGCCGCTTGCTCAACGCCCTCCCACGCAGCGAACAAGCACCACCTTCATAGAACGAATCAGTGCAGATGATGATTAGTTCGGTGTCGTTCACCAAAACAATTCGTTCAAAAAGAACGAATCGTTCGCGACCGATACAACACTACTGCTCTGCTCTCTCCCAGGAAGCTGTGACAAAATCAGACAACTTGTGTTTATTTCAACCAAATTGTAGTAACGCGGCCCTACGCATCCTCAGTAACGGTAACGGCGTTGCAAAGATGGGAAAATTAATTAATTAGATTACTCACTATTGGAAAAAAATAATGGCGTTAGAAACGCCGTCATGTTTTAAAGTCGTTTTTCACAACACTGTCCACACACCACGATTAGACGTGTCACACAGTCGTAATTAGCCTCATTGCTGTGTGTAAGGCTATTTTTTTCTCTATAAGATACACATAGGCATGGTATAACATTCAAGCATGGGGGTGAAATTTGGGTGCCGAGCCTTTCTTGGTGAAGCTTTAACTTGAAAAGTTAAAAAAAAAAAAAAAAAAAAAGTAATTTTTTTTTTCCCTTTTTTAAATGTTTCCATAGACTATCAGTTGACGGGACACGGGGCTCGGGGCCGATCCGCAGGGGAACTATTTTCAAAAACTGTCAAAACCAAAACAGGCACCTCCCTTAGGCATATATAAGTCTCCATGAGCGGCGACAATCAAAAAATTCAAAGTCGTTCCCTCATAAAATCCTGATTACAAAACTTAAAATGGTTATAAAATTCTCAATTTTTATGCTAGATGCAAAAAAAATCCCAAAATACAGAGATAATCACCTACAGTATATTTTCAGGATCAGTAGCAATATTTAACATATTATATAAGTATTTTGCCCAAAATAGCAACTTTTTTTTTTTTTTTTAATTTAGTGCTGTTTTTAACAGCTAATAAATGACTCAATTTTCACATCAGAAAATTAATACTTAGCATGCAGAATAATCTTAACTTTACTCAACAAAAGCAAAATTAGCATTTTTCTATATACAATCACAAATTATTGAGGTCTAATTCTGCTATTGTGAAGAGATAACAAATCCAACATGGCGGCCATCACAAAACAAAGAGCTTTTTAAGTTGAAAATTCTTGTAAATAAATGCTCAAATCGCGGAATTTCTATAGATACGAACATTGAGATATGAACAGTCTAGATTCTTAGTTAAAAGCAAAAAAAATAATAATAATAATTCCTTTGAAACTCAGTGACAAGCCCTCCAATTTCCATCTACTTGCTCCCACATTGCTATGTCCATCTTCTGCTTTTAGGTGAAAGCAGGTAATAAGAATCTCTCTCTCCTTGTCTCGAGGGGAGGGGTTGGGGGACAGGTGATACAATGGAGGATCAATATGTGTGAGAGAAAGTCTTTTGATAAGTCAAAGAAGCCACAGTTAGCCAATTCCCTCCTCCTTTCACCGTTGTCTCGCTTTCATACATCATGCCTACATTTGCTGGGCATGACAAGGTTGTCGCTTTGCACTGCCATCAAAATCATACCCATCATCTATAATAAAGTCTCCATCAACATGCTCAGAGTGGAGGCAAACTTTGAATCATTTTGTAACTGAGTGAACTTTATGTTGTCTCGTCAATTTCTACTTTTTAAAAACTGGACCTTTTGCTCCTAAACAGGTGGTTGACGACTTGGGCAACATTAAGTTTGCTCTGGACACAGGCCCAGAAACCCCCAACAACAGCTGGCTGAAGTATGTTCGCTCCGCCCCTTCGTTTGAGGAGCAGAACCTCGCCGCTTGCCACCTCACTGGAGACCAGGTGAGTGTCCGGCTTGGATTTGGATTTTACATAAGAGAGACGTTGTGTTGTCTTTGTCCCACAATAGTGAATGCTGCTTTGCTTTCCTGTTTCCCATCCACTCAGAGTGATTAGCGGGTTCCTATACCGTATGTGTTTTGTGTTCATCCTTATAGCTCCAAAATATGTTGGCTGGGAATGACCAAGGAATGACTCTATTGTGTGGCTGTCACTGGGCTGGTTGCCAGAGCTATTAGGAAGTGACCCATGTAACAAAACTGAAAGAATCGCGCAGCACTCATCAGACTCATAAAACCATCACCCAAAGAAATGGGAGAAGCCTTTAATTTGTTGTTGCACCTTTTGACAGAGACTTGCAAATACTTAAAGATAAACCAATGTTTGAACAAAAGCATTCGTCAGGTATGTGTGGAGCCCATTAGTTGTCTCTAATTTTTAGGAGTCGACATTTGGTTTGCTTTAATTAAGTTTGTATTAATATTCTTTGTTGATGCAGTTTGTTTAGGTGTGAACACAGAATTTGGAACTCAGGTATTGACCAAGACACCCATACCGCTTGCTCTAAACAAACTCGGGTGTGACACATTTGTGGTGAGAAAGCTAGCTAACATTGATCTGCTCCCAGTTGCAATGAACTAATCAGATTTGATCTAATCCCCTCACTTAGATACTAGTTTCGAAATCATACTTTTTCTGTAGCAATTTATTCATATCCATTCTTACAAAAAGAAAATTACACTACACATTACCGTGGTGCTTTTTTTTGGGGGGGGGGACAGGGACATAATTTGTTTTGTCTTTTAAAAAAATCTGTATTTGCTGATGGTGTCCCCAACAGTAGAAAATGAACACTCTGGGAGTGTGGATGAGGTTGAAAAACAGTCAGTGGTGTTTCCAGGATGCCAGGTGTGGGTGGGCATTAGTCTTACCTGGGTTAAAAAATAAATAAATAAATAAATAAATAAAGCAAAAAAAAGCTGCAATGCTCAAGTAGGTCGAAATCCAGCGTAGGGCTACTGCACCTTAAAACATGTTTTGTTTTCTCCTTGAGATAACTGTCGTTGTGATTTGGTCTAAACAAATAAAAGTTTATTTGATTTTTATTTGACTTAGAACACATCCATAACTGAACAGTATGGACATGCAGGTGACAATGTCTTATAAAGGTAACCTATTGTGGTTCGTTGGTTTTATTATTATTATTATTATATTCTTTGTTCCGCAGCCCCTTTGAGCTCAATTTGAACCCCTTAGAATGCTTCAAAATGCACCAAAATCGGCAGGCAGGTCAAGACAGGTGCAATCTTTGATACCGTGTAAAGACAAATTCCAAATACACTATGTAGCGCTCCCTAGCAGTCATTCTTTGTCTCGCCGACGCTTTGAGCCTACTTTGACCCCCTCAGAATGCTTCAAAACTCACCAAAACAGCCAGGTGAACACTGGTGAAAACTTTGATAAAATGTAAAAATAAAAAAAAATTTTAAAAAATCAAAAATATGCATAAATGTGGGTAGCGCCCTCTAGGCCATTTAATTTTTTTTTTTTTTTTTTTTTTTTTTTTAAGGTGAAAGAGGAGGTAACAACGCAAAGGTTAAAACTTAGAACACATCAGTACTATATGAACGGGATACCATACGCGGTGCCCAGACTGCCGTTAGTGCTACATCCAGTTTTCTTTGGGTGGGCAGAGCGTGTCCGCCCTGACCCCCCACACCCCCACGGTAACGCCCCTGAACAGAGTTACCTCCTTGTTGCCATGCTTGATAGCATTAGCAGCATAATATGTCTGGAATTTAGGAGTGTTTCCAAAAGATATTACTTCAGATTACCTTAATATAGTCCAAAACAAATAAAGTCATAAAAACACAATAGAATTTTAAAAGTGCATATTCCTTTCTACTGCCCAGACTGCTCCTCTAACAGATGTTCCACCTGTGCTATTATTAAACTCATTCGCTGCCATTGACAACGATAGACGTCAAATCCATTTTACCCGGGACAGCTTGCATTAAATGATGAGGTTTCAGTGCCAATGACACGACAGATGTCAATAGAAGCCAATGAGTTGAGTTTTGAGAGCATAGCGATGCAATTTGAAATGTTACAATAATTATACAATTTATCGATGGGTATTTTTAATGGTATTCAATTCTGTTGTCTTTTTTCGAATTTCACTTGCCTCGCTACTACAGTTCAAAACAGAATAATATACAGTAAATCTCGTCTGACATCCAATTCTACTTTGTACTTTGGCGCTAACCAAATCTGTAATCCAATCTAATCCAATCTGTAGTAGGCCTAAACAATATTTAGAAAAACTGACATTGCAACTGTTTGGGGGGTTTTCGATATATTGTGATATATATTGGTATATTAAAACTAGAAGAATTTTCAACAAATGACTTGATTAGCTCTGTTTTGGAAGACTGGTTGACTCACCATGACTTTATTGTATTCATATAATACCGGTTCATCCAGGCTAAGGGGGTTCATATGTAAATGATGAAGATTGCTGTATACAGTGGGGCAAATAAGTATTTAGTCAACCACTAATTGTGCAAGTTCTCCCACTTGAAAATATTAGAGAGGCCTGTAATTGTCAACATTGGTCATTCTCAACCATGAGAGACAGAATGTGGAAAAAAAAAAAAAAGAAAATCACATTGTTTGATTTTTAAAGAATTTATATGCAAATCATGGTGGAAAATAAGTATGTGGTCAATACCAAACGTTCATCTCAATACTTTGGTATGTACCCTTTGTTGGCAATGACGGAGGCCAAATGTTTTCTGTAACTCTTCACAAGCTTTTCACACACTGTTGCTGGTATTTTGGCCCATTCCTCCATGCAGATCTCCTCTAGAGCAGTGATGTTTTGGGGCTGTCGTTGGGCAACATGGACTTTGAACTCCCTCCACAGATTTTCTATGGGGTTGAGATCTGGAGACTGGCTAGGGCACTACAGGACCTTAAAATGCTTCTTACGAAGCCACTCCTTTGCTGCACTGGCTGAAAGACCCAGCCACGTCTCATCTTCAATGCCCTTGCTGATGGAAGGAGATTTTCACTCAAAATCTCTCAATACATGGCCCCATTCATTCTTTCCTTTACATAGATCCATCATCCTGGTCCCTTTGCAGAAAAACAGCCCCACAGCATGGGTATGGTGCAATTCAGTATTCTTTTTTCCTCCAAACATGAGAACCTGTGTTTCTTCCAAAAAGTTCTATTTTGGTTTCATCTGACCATAACACATTCTCCCAGTCCTCTTCTGGATCATCCAAATGCTCTCTAGCGAACCGCAATGGGCCTGGACGTGTACTTTCTTCAGCAGGGGAACACGTCTGGCAGTGCAGGATTTGAGTCCCTGGCGGCGCATTGTGTTACTGATAGTAGCCTTTGTTACTGTGGTGCCAGCTCTCTGTAGGTCATTCTCTAGGTCCCCCCTTGTGGTTCTAGGATTTTTGCTCACCGTTCTTGTTATCATTTTGACGCCACGGGGTGAGGAGGGAGTTGAAAGTCAGCCCCAAAACATCACTGCTCTAGAGGAGATCTGCATGGAGAAATGGGCCAAAATACTAGCAAAAGTGTGCAAAAAGCTTGTGAAGAGTTACAGAAAACATTTGGACTCCGTTATTGCCAACAAAGGGTACATAACAAAGTATTGAGATGAACTTTCGGTATTGACCAAATACTTATTTCCCACCATGATTTTCAAATAAATTCTTTAAAAATCAAACAATGTGATTTTCTGTTTTTTTTTTTTTTTCCACATTCTGTCTTTCATGGTTGAGGTTTACCCATGGTGACAATTACAGGCCTCTCTAATATTTTCAAGTGGAAGAACTTGCACAATTAGTGGTTGACTAAATACTTATTTGCCCCACTGTATAATAGGGATCCAGGAGATCATGTCTCTGCACAAAACAGATGATTTAACAATGTATTTCACACTTCAACAGCAGTAAAAATATTAAACATACTTTAAAAAAAGAAAATAAAAGGGCAGGTGCTCTACACAGCCTAGTTTACACTCAAACACACTTTGACAGTTTTCGCATATTTTAATTGCACAGATGTGTGTTTAAAACAAAAACTGCACATCCTGCTATTATTGCGCATGAGCACATCATGATGGTAATGTTCAAACAATATATTGTGCAGGCCTATCTGTAGTGTTTCTAAATGAGCGAACAGAATGTAAATTTATTTCAAAAGCCAAAGAAAAGTGAAACTTGCCCTTGAATGGCGTAAGATGACATGACATGTGACATGACAGTTGTTCGACGCGACCTGACAGTTGTTCGACAGGAGACAAATACTTCCATATGACTCGCCTGTGTATATCCACATTCCTAATGCTTATTTGATTCCTAATCCCTGCCTGCCTTGTCGGGTCCCCATCGTCCTTCACCACCCTTTTGTCTCTTTTCTGAGTCCTCGATTCTTGACCTGCCACCTGTCACTCTGTCACACTGAGGGGACGGGCCAGTGTGTCCATTTAAGCATCAGACATTTTGAAAGAAAAAGGGAGGCCAGCTTGGAGCAAGTTAGAAGGAGCGCACGGGGGCCTCAGAGATTGACAAGCACCAATTGGCTGGCGACACCAACCTGCCTAATCCTTTTAAGATTTTCACATCAGCGCCCCCTGCCACTGCCGTACAATGTCAAATGAAAGAATCAGCGCACCATCGAAAATTGTGCAGAATTACTGGACCCAGTAAAGGTCACGTGGTCTGTTGCTTTTTGATGTGTTTTGCAGTTTGTACTTGGCAAATGGCTTTGCTTTTGTTTTCCTGGCCACTGGTTCGTCACAGTTATGAACCCATCATTTATTTACACACACAACACCCAGCCACTCAGTGCTCAAATGTGTTTTCCAGCAACGCATCCAGTGATTTCCTTTTGCTGGTCTTTTACATGCACAATGCATGACTATGGAAATGTGTGCACTTTGCAAAACCAAATGCAGGCCTGCAAAGCAAAAAAAAAAAAGTTGGTCTGGTCTTTTTTTTTTTTTTTTTTTTTTTTTTAATTATTATTATTATTATTGCCTTCTTACTCATGTTTTAAGATGAACATTAATGATTTTTTGGTGATAATATTTTTCCTGGTCATGTTTTAATTTGGCAAATATTTCTAAATATTATGCCCGCAAAAATTGTTTTCCCCCTTCTGGTGCCCCAGTGAGACAAAGTTTCATCTAGTGAGGGAAAAGTTGCAGAGAGTGACGCAACATGTTGGTGCTCCTGAGGGTTCATTTGATGGTGAACTCTATCAGCTTCAACTTACTCCTTCTCATTTTTACTTGAGGAGTGACGTAAACCCTGTTTGATCTGCCCTTCCATCGCTGGATAGATTCATCAATACAAACACACACACGTATGCATGTGCATGCTTTGGGTGTACCCACAGTAGAGGTTTATTGTGGGCCTTGCAGCTGGCATTGATCGATGACACATTTTTCCTCTGAACGCCAGAAAGAGATGATGAGAGGTCAGGAGACGTCTGAGTGCATCTGCCCGACTAAAGAAAAAATGAACGGAGGATCCCTACAAATACACATTTTTTCCCCTTTGATTGATTATTTATAGGGCCTTTGTTCAATTAATTGGCTGCTATTGACGGCATTTGCGGTCCAGTCAATTTTGAGTGGGAGAGACTGGCAGCAAATGATGAGTGCCAAACCTTGCAGTCAAAATGGACTTCCATCGCTGTCAATGGCAGTGCGTTAAATACGATGAAATTAAAAATTTAAAACTAAAAAAATAACTTCAGAGTGTTAATGGGGGTCAGAAACAGTGTATTTCTGATTAAATTAGTTTTAATGATATTCATTCTGTGTATATTAATTAATTTAGTAGTCAAATAATGACTAATAATAAAATATCAATACTATTGAGACCTGTTGTTCACATATGTGGACATCTTATTTTGGATCATGTAGCCCACAGTTGTATACCAAATGTTAATATTCTGGCCTACATGACCCAAAATCTAATATGCACATAGGTGGACACCTCGTATTTTGGGGGTTCAGACTTTTTTTATGACCAAAAATAGTCACTTGCCCTATAAAAGATTAAACGGTTTATTTTAATGTATTTTCCACAAGATCATTAACCAATATATATATACATATATATATATTGACTGGTAAAATGTGCATACAGTGACACAGACTTTACTTTTAGTTTTACAATTTATTTCTATTTCATTTGTTACAATATTACAGAATAAAAGTTCCTTTAAAATTAATTTTATTCTGCAAGCAAACTATCTTTGCCTTAAACGCATATTACTATTAACCATTTGTTTAAGAGTTACATCGAATAACGATCATTACGTTTCTTTAGAATTAACTCACGTGTGTGTCTCGTGTCGTCGGTGGGAATGCGTGTGTCCGATTGTAACTGAGCGCGTTCGGGTCACTAAGGTTTGCTTTTGTCCATTGCCGACATCAATATTAAATACGCGCAGTTGATGGAGGGTGGGTGGCGGGTATAGGGAGGGGTCCTCCGTGCTTTCGGCTGGAGATAAGACGAGGAGGAGTGGCCGGCGGGGGGACCACAGAGAGAGCGAGAGAGAGAGAGAGAGAGAGAGAAAGGAAGAGGGAGAGAGAGAGAGAGATCGCCGGCACGGTGAGGAGAAAACACGCAGGGAAAGAAAAAGAGAGAGCGACTCATCTTCATCATCTTCATCATCATCGTCATCTTTAAGGACACTCAGTGACTAGATAGAGAAAAGTCAGTCAGTACGTACACCAGCTTTGAGGGGACAAAGTCAGCGAACTCGTCACCCGGCGTGCGCAAGCTTCTGCGGCAGCCCGGCGAACTCCGACGCCCGGCCGGCTGCGTCAGTCAACTCCATCGGCCCCATTCCCGGCCGGCCGGCACTCGGAGTTGTGCTGAAGCGAGTATGGGTTGTGTGGCCAACTCCGCCGGGACCCAAGTTCTAGTGCAGCTGGAAGCTCTACGCACTGCCGCGCAACTTTCTCAACTACTCCGACTCACGGAGAAAAGAAAGGTCAGGTTTCAGGTGTGGACAAGCTCCAGCACCACAAATCAATATTCATAATAATAACAATTATATTGTGTCATAATATCGGCTTTGTCATACAACTCATGGAAGTTAGTTTATGTATGCGTGAGTGTGAGTTGCTGGCTTTACGACCTTCAGTTGGTGTAGACTAGAGAGCCCCCATGTGTCCAGACTTTAGATGGCAAGCTTTTCGGAGGCGTTTGCCCAGAGGTGATTCATTAATTAAATGTGTGGATTTGTTTGTACGTGACGATGAGGACATACACGCGTTGGCTATTTTATATTTAATATGTGCATGGATTTAGTTTTTTATTTTGGGGGGCCTTTAGAAAATCAGTCCGCAAATGACGGCACGGCGCTTGCAGTCGGGTGGCACGCTATTGAAAGTCCCATAACAGTTTTTAGTCATTTGAAATTAATTATCCAGGCACCATTAATTGTGAAAAAAAATGATGATTGTTGTCTTGGTTGCAAATTACAACGATTCCAAAGTTTGCAGACATTTTCAAATGTTGGTCGTTTGCGGTATTTTTTAAATGTTCTGATAAATGAATAAATAAATATGGGTGTAGTGTCAAATATCTTTTTGTTTAGATTTGTGTAAAATATTTCAATCACATCAACGAAGAAAGATTTATTTAATTACAAAGGTCCGCAGGATAATAGAGTTATCCTGAGTCTGAACTTTAGGCCCTTTACTAAAAAAAAAAAAAAAAAAAGAAGAAGAAGAAAAAAATCCTTTCATAATTATTTGTAGTCATTTTTTTTTAACATGTTGACCTTGTATTTTTTTCTGTCTCTCCGTAGATTTATTACAAAGCAGTCCGGGACATAGATGCGGGGGAGGAGCTTTTGGTTTATATGAAGGACGGCATTTTTCCGGAGGGATCCATGGCACCCAACTTACAAGGTAAGAAGACTAATGCGCCTCATTAGCGCACATTTTAAACAAACTCCAAAACTGCAGTCTGCTTCCAGTGCGACACCCAAATCCCTACACACACGCTTCTGCGCCAACGGGAGAGAAACCGATGAATGCCAATTATCGCTGATTTATTTATTTATCTATTTATTTTTGAATCAATAAAACACACACCCATGTTATTTTAAACAGACCTGTCATGAACCATTTTAATAGATTTGTTTTAGTACACAGAACGTCAAAAATGAATTGTTGAGAGTTCAAAATTATTTCGTTTATTATTCAGTCTCAGGGTTTAAATTTGTCTTCAGAATTCAAATCCATCAACAGAAAGTATACATACACCTGTTGTAAAGATATGTTTTGTACTGATTTAATTTTATTTTGCAAAATAGATTTGTTCGTTCAGGCTGTTCGTTCAGTCACCTTCAAGCGTAATGCTTTTTTTTTAATCAATTGAAAGCAAATCTTTTTTTTCTCAAATCTTTTCTTTCATTCTTTTTTTTTTTCGCCCAATAACTTTTTTCATCACTTGCTTTTAATTATCATAATATATTATATAATATCCAAATATTGCCCCGGAGCAAGCAGAAGATAATGGATGGATGGATGGAAATTCAACTTGCTGTGTTTCTTTATAAATGCAACAAGATGTATACCCACGAGAAGCTTAAAACTGTGTGTGCATGATAAAAGAAGCAGTGACCGATTGTAAGCCCTGTGACTATGCATGCACACATCCATGTGTATGTGCACGTATCTTTAATTTCTGGAGTGATAAAGGAAGGTGAAAGAAGGAATGAAAGAAATCAATAACAATGTACAGAAGTTTGTGAACAGGATTAAAAGTAATGCCAAACAATTTATTTTCTTAATATTTATGTGTGATATGATTGTCTAAATCTTAGCACAACGTCGTCTCGTATCTGGATTTATCGGAGCAGGAATTCAGGGTAAAGAACACGAGAAGTCCCTTGAGACGTCACCCATGCTCCCAGATTAGCTGCTAAACTGCACATTATCGTGTTTCCAATCATCTCCCAGAGAGTCATTAGCCTCCCCTTCTTAAACCCACCACCGCCAAAATAAGCATGTAAAAAACATTTTGAGAATTTGAATGCACACTCAAGTACCTTTTAGAGCATTTATGAACTTGGAGGGAAGCATTCCAAATTTTTAGTCACACGCTCTTGGTAAAATTGCATCGAAGCGCTAAGGAGAAACAAACAACAGTAGTATGAGTCAGGCACACATTGTATGGAATGTGTGTGCTCTAGTGTACTATTTGGTATAATTTTTGTGCCCAGTGTAATGGCCCATTGACCAGCAAGTCATTTATCCTCCTCATCAAGGTTGGACACATGCATCTTGCTACGCTAATGCTCTTTTAATGTGTCCAACAAGGTCCAGCTGGATAAACGGTCACAGTAGAATATGGGGTGATCCAGGCATTGTATAAGTCACTGCCGATAAACCCAATGAAATGATGGATGGGTGTGTAAGTTTTGGGATGGCAGGTGGGTGCTCTTGGCGCCACTGTGGCCCTGCTCACCTCTGTTCCTTGAGGCTTTTCTTTTTTTTCATTGCCTTGCACAAAGACTCTCCACTGGGCTTCCCCCCAGAGATGTTGAACTTGGACTCGTGCTCAGGAACTTGCTATTGAAAGGACTGGCTGGAGTTTTTATGTGTTTGACCTCGTTGGTGACGGGTATTGTAAAGGTTATCAAGGAAGGGGCAAACTGGTCCTTATTGTGTCCGTCTATTGGAAACACTCTACCTAATGTGCAATTAAAAGTGTTAATGAAGGCTATGTTTCACAGCTAATTGATTAACATTTTATGCAACTGTCAATGGCAAGGTTGTTGGTTTTACCACTTAAACGAGGGTCAATTTAGCTGTAACTAACCCAGAAAGAGGCAGTATATTTATAGATTGATTAACCAATACAAATTAGATTTTTAAATTGAACCATTGATATATAGAATTAAAGCATAATTACTCAAACCCTTCTACATGTAGGCATATGAAACTATTCATTCATGCAACATATTTACAGTTTCTACTGTTTGGACATATTAATAAACATCAGAAAATGTGCTGAGTCAAAGTCAATTTAAAAGAACAACAGCAAAGACATTTGATTCGGCGACTGAATTAATAAGGTTTGCTTGTCAAAGCAGTTGTAGTGACTTGACATCTGTATCTTGTGTTTTATACGTGCAGATGAGCAGATGTACCGCTGTGAAGACTGTGACGAGCTGTTCTCGTCAACACTTGAGTTGCGGCGACACCAGAAGTATTCCTGTTCCAGTGCGGGCTCCATCTTTGACACCCTGAGAGAGGACTTCAAACAGGAGCGTGAGGACAGCGATGAAACCGTCCACGAGTGTAAAGACTGTGAGAAGATCTTCCCAAATGAGTATAGGTGAACAAAATTGTGACGGCACCGGAAATTTTGAATAAAGTGCTGAAAGTGTGCAGTTTAGTTCATTGTTTGTTCTGTCTGCATAAAGTCTTGGCCAGCACATGATAGTCCACACAGAGGAGAGGGAGTACAAGTGTGACCAGTGTCCCAAAGCTTTCAACTGGAAGTCCAACCTCATTCGTCACCAGATGTCACATGACAGCGGCAAGCGCTTTGAGTGTGAAAATTGTGATAAGGTACAGCATACCCGGCACGTAAGTGGTGCACTGGACACATGGGCTATTTCTGATCACAATTCTGCAAGATGTACTTTAATTGTCAGTCTGGAAAGTGTAAAAACAGATATTGTAGTAAATTATTTTGTTTCGGACAAGTGTGCAAAATGTAATTAAAACATTAGTGAAATGTAACATTGTAATACATACTGAATATTGTATGAATTGTATTCATGACAGGTCTTCACAGATCCCAGCAATCTACAGCGTCACATCCGCTCACAGCACGTGGGGGCGCGAGCTCACACTTGTCCCGAGTGTGGCAAGACCTTTGCCACCTCATCAGGTCTCAAACAACATAAGCACATCCACAGCAGTGTCAAACCTTTTATCTGTAAGTGAGAGTCCTGCATGGTTTTTCACTTTTATGTCTATAGTCTAATTGATTACCCCTTTTGTTTTTTTCTTCACAACTTTTTCTTTTAAATTATAAAAATGCATCCAAAGTTATTGAGAGTTTTCATCTATGGTCTCTACAAAGAAAAAAATACAATATTTTGATGGATATTTTTATTATTACCAACTTGAATCGGTATCCTGTTCCCATTGGCAGTAATTCCTTTGTTTCCCTTGACGTGCATTTTTTTGTGTATGTTGTAGTTAATTTGGTTTACACAGTTAGAGACAGTGTTAAAAAGGGTTTAACCAGGCCCTGATGGGCTGCATCTCCCTTTACCCCCAGGTGAGGTGTGCCACAAATCCTACACCCAGTTCTCCAACCTCTGCCGCCACAAGCGTATGCACGCAGACTGCCGCACTCAAATTAAGTGTAAGGATTGTGGCCAGTTGTTCAGCACTACCTCCTCCCTAAACAAGCACCGTCGCTTCTGTGAGGGCAAAAACCATTATGGCTCACCAACAGGAATGTTCAATCCTGGTATCCCCATGAGTTCCAGTCCTATTTTGGCCAAGGCCAAGTCCCACCACCCTCACCTAACTGGTCTGAACCAGTCAGGTTTAGGCTTCACTGACTACTTTCCTTCGAGACCTCACCCTCATGCTGGCTTGCCCTTCTCCTCAGGACCCCACGGTTTCCCGTCCCTCCCCCATGGGTTCCCCGGCATGTTTCCTCCATCAATGTATCCACGACCACCGCTATTGCCGCCTAGTCCAATGATGAAAACAGCCCTTGGCAACAGCACTCAAGAAGTCAAGCTGCCACAGAGTCCTCCAGATGGCCCGCCAGTGTCTTTAGTTAGCTCCACCAATAGTAATGGAGGCAATAGTTTAAGTTTAGCTGAGGACAAAGATAGTGAAAGCAAACTGACGTTGTCCTCTGGTGGAGAGGCTAAGACAAAATCCAAAATTGGAGAAATTTCAGATGGCAGTGACTTGGAAGATATTAACACGACGAGCGGGACTGATTTGGACACCACAACTGGTACAGCTTCAGGTGATGGTTCTGACTTGGAGAGTGATGGAGACAGTGAACGCGAGCACAATGGCAAAAGAAGAAAGCCGTCTATTGCACTATCAAGCCAAGACGGTTCCCAGTTAGAAGACACAAACAGTGCAGTGATGCCAGCAGTGTCTAATTCAGGGAACTTCTCGATTGATCGGCCCTTTTTGTCTTCTGTGTCAACACAGCACTCTTTCTTCCCTCCACCTGATGAGCAAGCACTCCCACCCACGACAGCAAATGCTAATGCAGCCACCACTGATTCAATTAAAGCCATTGCTTCTATTGCTGAGAAATATTTTGGCCCAGGTTTGATAGGTCTTCATCAGGAGAAGAAGATGGGTCCGCTCCCCTACCACTCCATGTTTCCCTTTCAGTTCTTACCTAATTTCCACAGCTCCTTGTACCCCTTTAGCACTGATCGAGGTGCCCTCAACTCTGGCCTGTTCTTCAAGGGTGATGCCAAATCGCCTCGCGAACACCTACATAAGATGGTTTCTGGTACACTTGGAGCTCCTGTACCTACTGGGGAATCACCATTTGATCTTAGTACGAAACCTAAGGAGACCAAGTTATCTCCTCCAACTCCAACTAACCCTTCAAATCCACACACTAATACTAGCATTGCCAGGGGCTCTTCAGTAACATCTAGTGGCGAGGAACAGCCATTAGACCTCAGTATCAATAACAGAAGCCGAGGTGGTCACAATGGTATGGTAGCAGAAGCGCAGACTCAAAAGAACCACATTTATGGAGTTGTAAAAGGCATGTCTATCAAGGATGAAACAGCCAATTTTTCAATCCCCCACACCCAGTCACTGCATCAATCCCCCATTGCATCGCACCAACAGCCACAGCCACACCAACCACCTCCACTGCACTACGCCAAGCCCTCCGCCTTCTTTATGGACCCAATATACAGGTATTTCTGTCCCAATTAGTCCACAAAGTCTTACCTACATATGTGACATGTCAAATATTAGTGGATAAATGGAATAAGATGGTGCAAATTATCCCTGACCTTGGTATGTAACCCTCTGCCTTGTTGTTGGTCCAGCAGGGTGGAGAAGAGGAAGCTACTTGACCCTGTTGGAGCTCTGAAGGAGAAATTCCTCAGGCCTTCACCACAGCTCTTCCATCCACAGGTAAACCTATTATAAATAGTGCCAAAGTAAATAAACACGCTAAAAAGTGCAGATGCTACACTGCAGAAAAGAGAAACAACAATTAGCTATTGCTGACTATTATCAGATGCAGTGAAGTATATTTGATGTTGCACAAACAAGTACATTATGTGAATGTCCTCCTTTTCTTCCTCCAATGCTACTACAACCTGAATTGATAGGGCTCTATGCACCATCATTCGACATTGTTGTTATGTTCTCAAGGGTTGTATGACTTCTTCCTTTGTTTTGTGGATGGCGCCTGTGTATATCATCATTTCTACCTTTTTCAGAAGACACAGCCTGTTTTTGAAACTTTGATAATTACTCACATTGTTCGACTGTCCCCAGACCCTCGCTGCTGCTACAAATCTTGATTGCAAAGAATGATGGTATTAATAATATATTTTTAAATGAATAGTAAGCATTTGAATGGTATCCTCGCTAATCTTAGCCTTGGCATTGTTTCATGTCCTGGGAGCCTACAGGCAAGCTCATACCTCAACCCCCTCAAAGTTTCTGTTTTTTTCTGTGTAGTGGACTGCCTGGCTAGATAATAGCACCATGTCCATCAAGGACATCCTGTGTTTGTCTCCAGGAGAATGAGGGGCTCTTGTTGGGGGAAATTGCTTAAAATCTGACCTGGAAATCTGTGTCCTCTATCAACTGTGACTTTGCAGTACACAAATCTGGAGCATATAGGGACAGATGAACTTATTTGTATTTGGTCACTCTCCGCATCTATATATAATGTTAGTATTTATAGTTTGTCGCAGCAATTACCTACTGGTATGCTCTAGATAATTCTACAAATATTTCAGAATGATATCCACCTGCCAAAACATCCGGTAAATTAGCTCTTTCAATGCCATTGACTTGATGCACATCCAATCCATTTAAACTGGGTACTCCGGCGATCATTCATCGTCAATGGCAGTGAATGAGTTCATACTATGAGAGGTGTTACTGTTAATCATGAGATCCATCAATTCATGTTCTTTAGGTTGCGAATAAATATTGAGACAGTGTTCCTCCCTTGTGCCATTAAAAAAAAAAAGAGAAGAAAAAAGGGAAGGGGGGAATGATGCAAGCTGTTTTGGCAAATATAATTCCGACACAACTACTCCCACCCACCTTCACTTTGTTTACAAGCTTCTCAGGGAAGGGAAGAAACGATCAGTTGGGATCTCAAACTATATTTTTCAGCACTATGCGGAACTCTTGAATGGCTCATTTAGCCACCTTGCTGGCGTGACAGAACTCAAGACGCGAACAGAGTCATGGCTGAAGGAAAGTGAGTAATTTAAGGGAGTTTATGGATGGAGTGACAAATTGTACTTTTGTCTATAGGTCAAAGTAGCAGATCACCTCCCTCCAACTGTCTATGTGCCTTGATCAATTTATTGGACATTTTGTTTTTGCTTTCATTTGTTACATCATTTTTTGAACATACACAGGGAATAGAGATTATTAATTTCAATGAATATACCATTCCTCCTATTCTCTTCAGATGTCTGCAATGGAGAACATGGCAGAAAAACTGGAAAGCTTTGGTGCACTAAAACTGGACATGCCGCCCAATTCACTGCAACACTCTGCTCACCCACTATTCAACTTCCGCTCACCTCCTCCCTCGCTTTCGGATGCTATTCTCCGCAAGGGCAAGGAGCGCTACGCCTGCAGGTCAGTGCCCTGAGCTGCCGCGCATTCACAATTATGACTTTTTTTTCAAATGATGATGAGACTTTTTTTTTTTCAAATGATGATAAAGTGATTGTTTTTTTCTGTTACTTCTTCTCATTTCTGTTTTTCAATTAATTCCTCCATGAAGGTACTGTGGAAAAATCTTCCCCCGCTCAGCAAACCTCACCAGACACTTGCGAACACACACAGGCGAACAGCCCTATAGGTATGTTTAATTCATGTATTATTATTTATGGTTACTCATGTTAAATGTGGGAATACTGAAAAAGCTAGGACTGGAAATCTGTAATAAACCAAAATACTAAGTTGGAACTACATTTAAATTTCCCTGAGCGCTGCTGTTCCGCCATTGAGAAAAGCAAAGCGCACCACAAACTACTCAAGGGTATTGCAGTTCAACTGTATGTCACGTGGGTTCTGCAATTTGCTTGTTTTTTGTCCCTCAATTGTTGTGTTTCGTCACTCTTGCATATACACAGTTTTGCTAGATTATTTAGTATTGTTTCAGGGAAGCCACATACAGTGGGGCAAATAAGTATTTAGTCAACCACCAATTGTGCAAGTTCTCCTACTTGAAAAGACTGGAGAGGCCTGTAATTGTCAACATGGGTAAACCTCAACCATGAGAGACAGAATGTGGGGGAAAAAACGGAAAATCACATTGTTTGATTTTTAAAGAATTTATTTCCAAATTAGAGTGGAAAATAAGTATTTGGTCACCAACAAACAAGCAAGATGTCAAAGAAGTCTAACTTCTTCTAACGAGGTCTAGTGAGGCTCCGCTCGTTACCTGTATTAATGGCACCTGTTTTAACTCATTATCGGTACAAAGGACACCTGTCCTCAACCTCAGTCAGTCAGACTCCAAACTCCACTATGGCCAAGACCAAAGAGCTGTAGAAGGACACCAGAGACAAAATTGTAGACCTGCACCAGGCTGGGAAGACTGAATCTGCAATAGGTAAAACGCTTGGTGTAAAGAAATTAACAGTGGGAGCCATTATTAGAAAATGGAAGACCTACAAGACCACTGATAATCTCCCTCGATCTGGGGCTCCATGCCAGAGCTCACCCCGTGGCGTCAAAATGCTAACAACAACGGTGAGCAAAAATCCCAGAACCACACGAGGGGACCTAGTGAATGACCTACAGAGAGCTGGGACCACAGTAACAAAGGCTACTATCAGTAACACAATGCGCCGCCAAGGACTCAAATCCTGCACTGCCAGACGTGTCCCCCTGCTGAAGAAAGTACACGTCCAGGCCCGTCTGCGATTCGCTAGAGAGCATTTGGATGATCCAGAAGAGGACTGGGAGAATGTGTTATGGTCAGATGAAACCAAAATAGAACTTTTTGTTAGAAACACAGGTTCTCGTGTTTGGAGGGGAAAGAATACTTAATTGCATCCGAAGAACACCATACCCACTGTGAAGCATGGGGGTGGAAACATCATGCTTTGGGGCTGTTTTTCTGCAAATGGACCAGGATGACTGATCTGTGTAAAGGAAAGAATAAATATGGCCATGTATCGGGAGATTTTGAGTGAAAATCCCCTTCCATCAGCAAGGGCATTGAAGATGAGACGTGGCTGGGTCTTTCAGCATGACAATGATCCCAAACACACAGCCAGGGCAACAAAGGAGTGGCTTCGTAAGAAGCATTTCATGGTCCTGGAGTAGCCTAGCTAGTCTCCAGATCTCAACCCCATAGAAAATCTGTGGAGGGAGTTGAAAGTCCGTGTGGCCCAACGACAGCCCCAAAACATCACTGCTCTAGAGGAGATCTGCATGGAGGAATGGGCCAAAATACCAGCAACAGTGTGTGAAAAGCTTGTGAAGAGTTACAGAAAACGTTTGGCCTCCGATATTGCCAACAAAGGGTACATAACAAAGTATTGAGATGAACTTTTGGTATTGACCAAATATTTATTTTCCACCATGATTTGCAAATAAATTCTTTAAAAATCAAACAATGTGATTTTCTGTTTTTTTTTTTCCACATTCTGTCTCTCGTGGTTGAGGTTTACCCATGTTGACAATTACAGGCCTCTCTAATATTTTCAGGTGGAAGAACTTGCACAATTAGTGGTTTACTAAATACTTATTTGCCCCACTGTACTTGTATGTTTTTTTTTTTTTGTTTGTTTAAAAGAAATACATTGAATTTAATTGAAATACAGTTGTTACCTTGAGATATTAGTGACTCAATTTACAATTTAAAAAAAAAAGTTTTTTCTCATATTGGAAATATTACCAAATAATGTGTTGTTTTGGGCCGAGAGTGGAATGGATTACTGTAAAAGCATTTACATTTATTTAGAACATAAATACTAGTGTTTTTTATTACAAGCTTGATCACCGAATGAATGAAACTCGATACCCACAGTGCTACTGTATAAATTATTGGCTTTTAACATACACTGTCTATCTTCCAAATGCAGGGATTTTTTAAAAAATGTACAGAGTTCTTATGCTGGCTCTCACTTGTACTCTGTCAGGTGTAAGTACTGTGACCGCTCATTCAGCATCTCGTCCAACCTGCAACGCCACGTTCGCAACATACACAACAAGGAGAAACCCTTCAAGTGTCACCTGTGCAACCGCTGCTTTGGTCAACAAACCAATCTAGACCGGCATCTCAAGAAGCACGAGCACGAGAACATTCCTGGTAAGACTTCACACCGCTTTTTTAACTTGCCTTGTTAATGGTCTGACTAATGGACCGTACACATTGGCGATTTGGAAAGTTCTATCCTGAGTGAAATGTTTATTAAAGTCCGGCAAACAAACATGACATGTAAAAGTGGGAAAACTACTTAATTTAAGAGTTTACACATATTCTCTGTCTGCTGTGCCAAATTTGGCCACTCGCTGCCCATGCTGGACATGGAAGTCACCTGCTACATCTGTAGTTGACACTCTGATGACATTTTGGAGTTATTAAGCCTCTGAACAGTTTCATTTAATATACTGTATCTGGAAAGCACTGTTTGGTTGATATTTCAAAATTTAAACATAAACTCTCTATAAATGGTTATTTTGTCTTTTATTTCCAATTAATTAAATCATGTAGATTACAGTGACATCATCGGACAAATTTTTACAGGTTTAAGGCCCATTTAATCTATGGTGCTATATCCTTTTAACACACAAGTTATACAGAAATTTTGCAGTCCATGTGGTTTTAAAAATGCAAAGCCTCATTAAAACCTTGATAATATTTTGCACTCCCCCTTTTTTATGTGTGATAGTTTAAAAACTAAACATACCCTTTCTACCTGCGTGCGTGCGTACATTACATCGTTTGTGTGTGTATTAATGTGCGCGGATGTGTATGTCTGCACACTTTCCTCACCAGTGAGCCAACAGTCTGGGATGCTTTCCAACTTAGGAACCACCATCTCCTCGCCAAACTCCGAGCCTGACAATCATGCACTTTTAGATGAGAAGGAGGACTCATACTTCTCAGAAATCCGAAACTTCATCTCCAACAGTGAAATGAACCAGGCCTCCAGCTCCACGGATAAAAGGTAAGAAAGAACAAACAAACTATAGTCATGCATAGAATTTTGTGCAATTTATGTATTTTTTTAAACTGAACTGCGATTGTCACTGCAGTCTTTTTGTTGTCTTTTTAAAAGCCTCTCCCACTCCAATTTCTTCTGTGCACCCACTGCAACGTTATAATAGCTTGCAGAATGACACAATTGCAAGGCTGTTATGATAATAATGCTCAGTCAGTTGATTGTTATTGTGGTTGTAGTTTACTGTTCTACGTTGTGATGAGACTGACGTCAACATATTGCACAGCAAAGTTTAACACTAGTGAAAATGAACTGGACGATATGTGCAAATCTGTGCTTAAAAGCGACCCAGCGACATAGCAGTGAAACACAATCCTGGTATTTCATTCTGTAAATATTGTTGCAATGCTTCCTCACGGTGGCTGTTCTGACCAGTCTTGTTGCTGCGTCTTGAGTTGTGGATGCACAGTGCCCTCTAGTGAGCAAACGTTTCATCGCAAGATTCTCTAACATTAGTTACACAGAAAGTACATAGATTTTGACAAAAATCACACATTACAGTAAAGCTAATTGTTCATCCTGCCTCATAAGACTCTATACAGGAATTGGTGTGAGTTGATTTCAGATTTTGTTTTTCAGTATATTGTCAATTTAGCTTAGACAAGAAACAGTGTTAGTTTTAAAATACAACTCACACTGTATCGGATGATCTTCACAAGCCTTGTGAGGATAGTAACAGTAATGATGAATGAATGAATAAATATATAGAATGAGGGGTTTTTTGCACTGTCTGTGTGTGGCTGGTAATGCTGGAACACCTTGATTTTCAGTTCACATAGGACGGTTAGGACCTTTTTTTATTTAAAGAAAAATCATGTGCATTTACAGTCAGAAGTTGATGTAACACAATGTTGTTATAGTGTTTGTGCTAATAACACTTCTCCAACAAAGTCTACATGGAATCGTTTTGCTTCCTCTGTCTTTATTCACATGCAATGGTGAGTCAAAAGTCTGTTATCCAGAAGGGCAAGCATTTGGTGTGCAAGTCCATTGTGTTTCTTTACAAAGAGACGTGCTAACATCTGGCCTGGCTTGCAAATTACTGCAGTCATTTTTGTGTGTCCATTAGAACAAGATCATTTAAGCAATCCTGTCATCTGGAAAGTTAAAATGTGATTTTTTTTTTTTTAACTCAATGACCAAAAGAAGTTCCTGTTTTCACACGGTCTCAACGTCCATACCACCATGGGACTCGCCATCCCTTTCCTCATGTCAACACTCTTTTTGGTCAGCAGACTCTGTGGTAGTTTAGCCTGGCTCCCATCTGGGATCAATACTGAGTCTCATCCACAACAAGGCGGTCTGACGTTTTAATATCAGTAATTCAGACTAAGTGTTGTTCTTTCTGTCCACCCACCTGATGGCTCAGTGTTTATTCTCCCTTCAGAGTGAGTGAAGCCTCGCTCCAATCACGCTCATGCATGACTATCTATAATCGCTCTTAACTGCCCTTGCAACCGAACTTCACTCCAGTTTCACCAGTAGTACAAGTCATGGCAGCAGTTTTAATTTTCCACAAAAAAAAAAAAAAAAAAAAAAAAGACTAAACTAGACACCCGGGATTGTTAAGAGATGCTGAGGGTAGTGTTAGTTCTCTCGTACAAATAATTATTTATATGTTCGCATCACAACTTGTAAAGATTTGAGTAGTTCCCTGGATACAATGTTTGGCATTTGGGATCGTAAATGGGAGTCTGTTAGTTTGGGGTCTCAGGTTGAGGCATTTTATCCAGGAGATTCACTGATGATGGAGTGCTTCAAACCCCCCATCCATCCCTGTACACATACCCCCCGCCTAGTAACCCAAACAGGCCACTGACGTGTTTAGACTAAATGACAAAACCCAGGGCCCCTCTATGTATGTCAGAGCCACGCTTCTTTCCCTGGACACAGGCATGGACTTTTTCCCAGCTAAACAGCCTGGCAATTTGATTATAGTGATATTTAATCTAGATTGAAAGAGGAGTCCATCTAGCCATGTTTACCCACACGCAGTGTATGACCCAAGCCTATCCTTGTGTATGCCTCCCCAGAGGTAATGCTGTCTGATTTGATAAATGTCCACTGTGTGGCGAAAAAGGTGGGGGTAACTTTGCTGTCCCACAGGAAATGATATCATGAGCAATGTCATTTGGTCTGGGGCTTATGGAAGGGGCAGCTGGGGTTCTGGCTGGTGAATGTACAGATGGCGAGGTCAGAATAGTACCGAGCTCATCGGCTAGAATCTTGTTTTGGCCGCATATGCAATATACTGTAGGTTCCACGCATCACTGCATCCCCTAGTATTTAATTTCAAAGGGTGCATTCAATTAATCATGTCGGAGGAGTGTTTGGAAAATGCCCTCTAACAGACTTTCCGTGCCCATGTTGTTTATGGGCTCGCTAGATAACACAATATTTGTACTTTTGAACTCAAGACTAAAACTTTTTTGTACCATCTCCTAATAATGGTATCCCTAGCATAATCAGTGACCAGTTTCAAAGTAGAGCAGTTATAAAGCAATCCACCACATTTAATGTTGACGTTTTTTTTCCCAAATATTTGTGAACAGCTTCTAAGTGTAATTTAACTCAATCCTGAAGTACATTACACCCCCTGCCCCCCCCACCCCCACCCCAATATCTGTAGTGTTAATGTTCAAACTGTGGCTTAGAAAAATAAATAAAGTCCCTACCTTTTTGGTGTGGAACATTTTGGCCTACTACACAAACAAATTTGAACTCATTGTATGCCATTGACAATGATAGACGTCCGATTCATTTGAACTCTGGGGACTAGCAGGGAATGCTCATGTTTCAGTTCCATTGACAGCGCTTAACGTCCATTTCAGCGAATGATCGGTGCCACCCCCCTCCCAGTCAAAATTGACTGGAATTCCGTCAATGGCAAACAATAACTTAATTTTGTCGCTCATTGTGCTACGCAGAGAGCCAAGTATAACTTGTGGTTGTACTTACTGTAAAATGTTTGAGAACCACTCTTTTTTTTTTTCATATTGAAATGTACACAGGTGCTAGGAAAGCTGGAGTAATGGTGTAGAAACTTCTGGTAAAATTCCCATCTACTTTGATACAGATCTGACCTGGCTGAGGAGGATCACCCGGGTAGCCAGAGGTTGTCCAACTCCAAGCTGTCCCTACAGGGGCTGGAGGAGGAGGAAGAAGAAGCAGAGGGGGATGACGAGGAGGAAGAGGAAGGCAGTGTGACTGAAAAGTCTCACGATGAAGCCCCGGAATCCCCGTCACCAATTACAACACGCGTGTATGAAGAGGAGGAGGACGAAGAAGAGACTACTCCATTATCTATGAGCTATGAGCACTCTCGCAGGTACACTTATCATTTTATAAGCTATAGTAATTAACCCCAACCAAGTGACTTGCGACCAGTCCAGAGTGTTTGACCAATTTAACGAAAGCATGTGACTGCTTCTTGTCTCTCTTTTCTCCCTTATTATTAATTAATTCTTTCATTTTCTATTCTCTTCATTCACCTCAATGTCTCCCTCTCCATTTTTCTCTTTGCACCAATTCCATTCCACATTCCATGTACTGATCCCGTCCATTCAACCATCCACATTTGGCCCACCATCTCACCGGTGTGTAGGTGTTTAGAGGAGGAAGGTTCCCTCCTGGACCTTGAAGGTCTTCCCAGCTTTCCCAAGGGCCTGGATGGCTTACGTAAAGCGGCCAGTGATGAGCAACATTTTGACGTTAAAGACATATTTAATACGTCACTAGAGTCGGAGACCTTGAAAGAGACGTTGTACAGGCAGGCTAAAACCCAGGTATGTGACTAGATTAATTGAAGAAATTACAGTGGAACCTGTAAATCTGAACACAATCTGCTCCAGAATGCTCATCATACGATCAGTCTGATTCATTTAGATTCCTCTAGGAAATGGAATGTATCTGTTCCATGATTGCAAACACAAGCAAACATCCATTAAAAAACATTCTCCCTATGAAATTTGCGGACAAACATGGAAAAGTTAAGTTTGTGTCCCTTTTTACCATTAACAGTCAAATAGGTGTAAGAGAGATACATAGATAGCATTTATTGTCCCATCAGGAAATTCATTTTAACAGTCTGTCAGTCACCAACATTAAAACAAGGACAGGAATACAAACCCAATGAGGAGAGTGTGGACAAGGTGAGACAAAGGCTGGCCCCTGCAGGGTTATGTGGGTGGTTATTAAGTGCTTCGATGGCAGAGGGGACAAAGCTTTTACTAAAGGAAGCCCGTCTCCATCTCAGAGTTTGGTATCTGTGACCAGAAAGCAACAGTGTACGGTTGTGGGTTGAGGAGATGGTCCGCGCCATTGGTTATTAATAGTGCAAGGCGTGTGACTGCTCTTTGGTATAACTCTGTGAGATATTAAAATAATATTTACTTTACAAATGACATACATTACAATATTCTTAGCAAGTTTACCACTCACTTGTGTCAGTGTAGTGAATATAAGACAAAAGTGAGTCTCTACACAAAAGGCAGTTTCAGACTAGCGGCAACCTGTTGTGAAGGGTTCAGCGGCAACCCATTCATTGTGTATGTGGGAGGAAAATTCTCGCCGAAAGTGAGCGGTGGGTGGCCGTTTTGGGCGGAACGGCAATGAATTTGCGCCGAGAGGCGGGGCCCAAAATAAAGCCTTGTTCTCTTTTTAGAGCACTACCGCGCTGACGTCTATAACACATCCAATAGCAGAAAAGCATGCACACTATCTGTGCTATCAGGCTGTTTCGGCAGACAGATATGCACAAGCCACGGCTGACAAAACCGTGATAAATGCGCTTTTTTTAAAGATTTGCTAGCTGTAAGACACTCGAAAAATGACTCTCATACCTCTCCTTGCAAAGCTAAATGGTCTCTCGATGTGCATTTGTGTGGAAATGTAGTTCACGGACAACAACAAGAACTATTCACCTTCTCACCGAAACCCGTAAAACTGTTTACACGGCTATTATAATGCCCCCTACTCCTTGAATAGGAAATAAACACATTGGTGCTTGGGACAATAATAAATAAGCTTGCTGCTTTCCACTTCCTGACAGAGTCTGCGTCAGGCTATGTGGCGCTTGCCGTGGACTAAGCCTGAACGATAAACATCGCCATCACGATATGTGCATGCGCAATAGTCCCACCGCAAGGACGTGCGATGATTTAAATTTTTTTGATACACAAACTTTTTTTTTGCTTCATGCTTTCCCTGTCCTGAACTGATAGCCTATAGTGTCACTGTCGCTCCCTCCTTCTCCCAGCTCTTTGTTCCTCTGCGGCACTTGCTTATTAAAGTTAACGATGTTGATAGAGGGTTGTGTTTGATCTTGCCAGAGAAGCGGACTTCAAACGCGGCGCATGTTTCAATAATCGTTTAACTTGTTAGGCACTTGCTTCATGAAGGAAGCGCGCCCTGGAATGAATGTGTGTGCGTGTAAAGGCGTTCGAGGCAGCCGGTGTTCTGACGAATGGGTATGCTTTGTACACCTGTTGTGTTGTGGAAATAAATGCCAGAAGTGATTCTGCAGCCAAGGTAGATACAGAGAAGCATTTAATAAAGCAAAGCATTTTTCTACTACAGTACTTTATTCTTGTTCAAAAATGATTCGGTGGGACAGTTATGTTTAAAACTGATCATTAATTATTACATTTGAAGTGCTTGAAAAACATTTATATATATATATATATATATATACAGTGGGGCAAATAAATATTTCGTCAACCACTAATTGTGTAAGTTCTCCCACTTGAAAATAATAGAGAGGCCTGTAATTGTCAACATGGGAAAACCTCAACCATGAGAGACAGAATGTGGGGTAAAAAACAGAAAATCACACTGTTTGATTTTTAAAGAATTTATTTGCAAATCATGGTGGAAAATAAGTATTTGGTCAATACCAAAAGTTCATCTCAATTCTTTGTTATGTACACTTTGTTGGCAATAACTGAGGCCAAACGTTTTCTGTAACTCTTCACAAGCTTTTCACACACTGTTGCTGGTATTTTGGCCCATTCCTCCATGCAGATCTCCTCGAGAGCAGTGATGTTTTGGGGCTGTCGTTGGGCAACACGGACTTTCAACTACCTCCACAGATTTTCTATGGGGTTGAGATTCGGAGACTGGCTACGCCACTCCAGGACCTTGAAATGCTACTTACGAAGCCACTCCTTTGTTGCCCAGGCTGTGTGTTTGGGATCATTGTCATGCTGAAAGACCCAGCCACGTCTCATCTTCAATGCCCTTGCTGATAGAAGGAGATTTTCACTCAAAATCTCTCGATACATGGCCCCATTCATTCTTTCCTTTACACAGATCAGTCATCCTGGTCCCTTTGCAGAAAAACAGCCCCAAATGTTTCCACCCCCATGCTTCACAGTGGGTATGGTGTTCTTCGGATGCAATTCAGTGTTCCTCCTCCAAGCAAGAGAACCTCTGTAATAAGTTCTATTTTGGTTTCATCTGACCATAACACATTCTCCTAGTCCTCTTCTGGATCATCCAAATGCTCTCTAGCGAACCGCAGACGGGCCTGGACGTGTACTTTGTTCAGCAGGGGGACACGTGGCAGTGCAGAATTTGAGTCCCTGTTGGCGCAATATGTTACTGATAGTAGCCTTTGTTACTGTGGTCCCAGCTCTCTGTAGGTCATTCACTATGTCCCCCCGTCTGGTTCTGGGATTTTTGCTCACCATTCTTGTCATTTTTACGCCACGGGGTGAGCACTTGCATGGAGCCCCAGATCGAGGGAGATTATCAGTGGTCTTGTATGTTTTCCATTTTCTAATAATTGCTCCCACAGTTGATTTATTTACACCAAGCGTTTTACCTATTGCAGATTCAGTCTTCCCAGCCTGGTGCAGGTCTACAATTTTGTCTCTGGTGTCCTTCGACAGCTCTTTGGTCTTGGTCATAGTGGAGTTTGGAGTGTGACTGACTGAGATTGTGGACAGGTGTCTTTTATACCGATAATGAGTTAAAACAGGTACCATTAATACAGGTAACGAGTGGAGCCTTGTTAGACCTCGTTAGAGAAAGTTAGTCCTCTTTGACATCCAGAAATCTTGCTTGTTTGTAGGTGACCAAATACTTATTTTCCACTCTAATTTGGAAATAATTTCTTGAAAAATCAAACAATGTGATTTTCTGTTTTTTTTTCCACATTGTGTCTCTCATGGTTGAGGTTTACCCATGTTGACAATTAGGCCTCTCTAATCTTTTCAAGTAGGAGAACTTGCACAATTGGTGGTTGACTAAATACTTATTTGCCCCACTGTATAAATGCATTTTTTTTTTAAACATACTTTGGGGAAAAAGTGAAAAAACATGTCTTATATGTATCTCCTTCCAATGCTAAATCTGAATACATGAACACATTTACTGCATTGATGTTTGAACTATTATTGTGGCTCTGAAGACTTTGATACATTGTACTCAATAAGTCAAACAATGAAAACATTTCAAAAATACAAAAAACACCTTTTTTAATGATATGAGCACCAATTCGTGAATATTTCAAGAGCTACTGTTTAGTCGTTTTGGTGTGTTGCTAAAAGGGGTTAAAAAAATAAAATAAAAAGGGGGGAGGGGCAACAATTGTTGATTTTGTCGGTTTATCCCAACATACAATACTTTTAAAATGTTTATTTTGTGTATTAGTGTATTTTTTATTAATGTATTTGTTTTAAGTATGATCACTGTGCTGTCAAAGAAAAAGCAGTCGATAGGAAAAGCTGTGTTGTAGAACCAATCAAAGTTCAGTTTGCCTCAAATGAACTTTTTTGCAACATTCTTGTGATCTCTTGTAGGCTTATGCAATGATGCTGTCTCTCTCCGACAACAACCCTTTGCACGCGCCCTCCCAGAACTCTCTGGACGCTTGGCTGGGCATGGGAGGTGGGCCTTCTGAGACAAGTAGCTTTCACCCGCTCAACCACATCTAGACCCGAGAGAATAAAAAAAGGAGGTTGGTGTAGTAGACGGAGGGAGGAAGAGTACTTTGCATTGAGACAAAAGTGAAGTGGACACAAGTTGGCGTGAAGAGCGGAGAATTCAGTGTCACATGCATTCGGAGTGTGCGTGCGTGCGTGTAATGTGTGTGTGCGTGCGTGTGAGAGACAAGGTAGACTCTATGAGAAAGCACTGCTATAAACTCCTATTGATGTGAAGGACGCACATGATGAATGCTTCTCAACAGCATTGAAACTTTGCCGATCCTCCCCCAAGTGCGCTCCGTCTCACCTGGCCTCAGCGGATGGCTGTCGTGACACTCTGTAGACACTTAAATGAATTGTATGTCACCGAAGGCCCTGCGTGTGATGCCTGGAAGAAAAAAGGCACTGTAGCATTTTGACTACATGTCCACAAGGTGGCGGTGTTTCTCCCGAAGTGACACGTTTGGCTCCAGGTGCAACCCCTCACCGATGATGATTGTCATCGACTGCAGAATCAATAACAGCCCCTCACAAGTTGTGAGGGTGGATATGAACGATTACTGTACACAAACTGATGTTGTAATGTGCACAGCAAATGGTGATTTTAGTGTTGATTTCCCAGCCTGATCAAGCTGGTATTTGTCCAAAATCACCCTTGGGAAAACATGTTATTTCACTCGTAATATCATTTGCTTACTTTCCACTTAGATACCACAGTATTGTTTTGTTGTCGGCACTGCCGTGCTAAATTATTAATATAATTATTTTAGAGAAGGACCAAAATTGTATGATAATGTTACATGGTGTACAAAATAACTTGGATGTTCATAGCAAGGGTGACATGTGCCAAATAACCCATAGAAAATGTTTTGTTCTCTGACAATCATTTCATTTCCATTTGCTCCAATATATTTGATTTCAGAAGCGTGTGTGTATGTATTTATTTTTTGCTTGTTCACTCATTCTGTACGGGGTGGTGAGTCCGAGAATAAGGAAAAGTCCTAGTCTTTTTTTTTCCTGTTGTTGCTGAAGGAATAAACACCAGTGAGGGATTAAGAATCTCCACTTCTGGTGTGCCATAATGGAAAGAATCCATAAAAAGTTGTTTTTATTTATAGATGATAGTTGTAGCTATAGTGGCACTGTAATGTCCTGTCATGTTTAGTTTTCCCTCCATCTTCTGTCCTATTTCACCTGCAATAAGTATTATTGGGGGCATTTACCAATAAAGTCACAAAATGACTATAACACACACGATTACACAAGTACAATCTGGCAGGGTTGGATCTTTTATGCCCAAAAGCCCTAACCTATTTGTCCAACTGAATTAGGGGCCGAAAAGAAGAAGAAAGAAAAACATTTCTGCTACAACAGGCGTTAGAATTCTGCTGTTTGGTCCTTCATTCATACAAATCATCTTGTAATCATTGTTGACTAGATTGGACGTTCCCCCTACTTTTCAGGGCATCAAACCCATTCCATGCAGTCCACAAAGTCACGGGAGGGCATGACATCTTTTGAACTATAGATAGCTGTAGATAGACATCTTGGGTGGGGTTTCTCATCTTTTCCAACTTGGCCTGATGCTGTATTTTTCAAACTCGCACTTAATAAAACCACATGGGTCCAAGCCATACATCGATCAGGCTTAGGTCTCGAAGACTCATAACTCCGACAAAACGGAAGGAACACTGTACTTTTCTTTGGTTACACAAAGACTGCTGCATCATCTCGTTTTTTTCTAAAGACACATTTCTTTCTTGTTTGATGAATCTCTTCATTTACTTACATTTATGAAATGTAAAGATATGGGTCGTCTCTATGTAATGATTCATGTCATTTCATGGACTACTATAATAAGAATGTGCTGTGTAAAGGCATTGAAGGCATTGAAGCATTCCATTGTTCCCACTTCAGAAAGTATTCTGGCAGTTGGTTGTCAAGATATTAGAATACGGTTGCTATTTTCCCCCTCACTGTTACAGGAGACAAGAAATATTGATATTGTTTCCTTTTAATTGTATAGTATTTTAAAGATGGAAAAACAATGGTGCATTTGTCTGAAGGAAGAAAAAAATGTCATGGAAAAATATGGGTTTAAATGGATGGTGCTCGTTTTGTTTGGATCTGAGTTGTGTATCGCCTATGTTATGATTATTGAAAACTGACAAAAAAACAAAAAACAGATATTGTGCATGATGTGTTTAGCAGTCCTAATTATGTCCATTGGTGAATTGTGTATCAAATAAATAAAAAAATGGGGAAAAAAATGAGAAGAAGAAAAAAAAAGAAATCCGTAGATGCACTTATTGTAAATGTGGTTAGGTTTAGTATGTTTGACTTCCAAGTTTTTGACTGCCTTACACATTTGGGCAGGTGGCTCTTAAAGACGTAAAAGAAAGAATCGTGGGAGAAGACAATGAAAAACAAAGGATTGTAGAATAATACTGAACAATTCTGAAATTGCAGTTCTTTTGATGCTTGTGATTATTGAAGATGTACTTTAGAGAAATTTCATTGAAAAGACATGACTGATGTTAATTCTGTAGAATAGCAATGTATACCAAATGTAATCTTTCCAATGCTATGAAGAATTTATACATGAAATTGATATGCAATAAAACCTGTGTGCTTTTTAAATTGAATGCCCACCAATACATTTTATTTTATTTTTTGTTGGTGGCACAATAAGTGGTTAGCACATCCCCTCACAGTTCTAATTAATGGTTCAATCCGAGGCTCTGGCCTTCTTGTGTGTAGTTGACCTCTTGTCTCTGAACCTGCTTTCTTTTGGTAGCGTACAAGAAGACAACTGTTGCTTTTAGCATTTCCATGTTGCTTTCTTACCATCAATTATTCGTCTTCCATACGGTACCTCTTATCCTCACAACCCCTCGTAGGGTGCTGGATCCTATTCTAGCTAGCAATGGGCAGGAAATAAGGTGCACCCTTAACTTCCCAGCCAATCACATGGCACACATAGACATACAACCTTACACACTCAACAACTACACTCTAGGAGAATTTGGAGTGTTCAATCAACCTGGCATGCATGTTTTAGGATATTGGAGGAAACCAGAGTACACATGCAAATTGTATGCAAACTCCATACACGGGTAGCTCAGAGCCTGGCATTGAACCATTAATCTCAGAACTGTGAGGCATCTGGTTAAACCAGTTTTACACCGTTCAGCCCTTGCTTCCCATCATATCTTGGAAGATGTCTACATATTTGCAATTTAAAAATGCAAAATTTGGACCATATAACTGAAAGTATTCATTTTTACATTTGATAGAAGATGGAAAAATCACTTCGCGGACACGGAAGGAGACAGAGCTGGTGCATGGGGTTGAGAAGTTCTTACTGGTAATGGGAACCTGACATGGGCTGCTGGGTCTTTGCACAACCAGTATCAGAGTTTGATCCGCATAGCCGGCAATAAATCAAATTCTTTTCCAATGAGGGTTGGACTCCACCAAGTAAGCCCTTATTAGGGGCTCTGTTCATAACCTTCATTGACAGAATTTCTAGGTTATCCCGAGGCATCATGGGGTCCGGTTTGGTGGGCTCGGCAATTACATTTCTGCTATTTAGAAGATTATGTAATTCTGTTGGTTTCACCAATTCCTGACCTCCAACTCTTGATGGAGCAGTTAGTAGCATTGTGATGCAGTTGGGATGAAAATCAGCATCCCTAAATCTGAAGCCATCGTCCTCAGTCGGACAAAAAAGTGGAGTCTCTCTAGGTCACAAATGATGTCCTGCTCCAAGTGAAGAGTTAAAATTATCTGGGTTCTTGTTAAAAGATGCAAGAAGAATGAGTGTGAAATCAGCAGGCAGGCTCGGTCATCCAAGAAGAACTCAACAGTCGAGCAATGAGGCGAGCCAGATGATGTGGCCAGGGCACATATTCAGGATATCCTGGATGCCTCTTGGTGAGGTGCTTTAGGAATATCCTACTGGGAGGAGACCCCAGGGAAGACCTAGGACAAACTGGAGATCTGGGAATGCCTGTAAGAGCACGATGAAGTGGTCAGAGAGAAGGACTAGTCAGCTTCCCTGCTAAAAGTTGCTTCCCCTGTGATTCAAACTCAGGTAAAGTCAGAATGGGTGGATTGATAGAAAATAATTTGTGGTGGTGTCCAAAGATTCTTTTTACAACATGAAAAAAACAAGTATTTTTGTTTCTGTCATTTGATTTTCTCAGTATGACAACTATGTCAATACAGTACAGTGATCCCTCGCTACTTCGCACTTCAAACTTTGCGCTCTCAGTCCATCACGGATTTTTTTTTTTCAATTAAAAAATGAATAAATACAGATGAGCTGTCACGTGCCAATCGCGTAGTCTCACTCTCCCTTTCTTTCCCTGCTATTTGTTGGTCAGGCAGTGCACTGGAATTGCTTATAAAAGTTAAAGATGATTGACGGACAGTTAAGGTTTGATCTTGCCAGAGACGCTGGTAAACCGAGATTTCAAAGCGCCGCATGCGGTAACATTATTTATCTTGTTAAACAGTTGCTGTGTAAGTGAGCAGCTAGCGCAGATTTGAGTGCACTCACTCAATTAAGCATTTAGTGAAGAAAAGCATTTTTCAACTTTTTAAAAAATGGGTTGTGCGTCTACTTTTTTCTTTTTTAAAAATAATTTGGTGAGACAGTAACATGTTTAAAACTTATCATAATAATTACATTTGAAGTGCTTAAAAACCATATATTAAATTATACACACAAGTTTTTTTTTTATTCTACTTTGGGGGAAAAAGAGGAAAAACATGTCTTGTATGTATCTCTTTTATATAATAAATCTGAATAAATACATTGAACACACACACACACAAATAAATAAATAAATAAATAAAAATTTTAAACATTTGGGAAGGGTGGGGGCGCCACGTCGCGATTTTTCACTTATTGCGGTGGGCTCTGGTCCCCATTAACCGCGAAAAATGAGGGATCACTACACTTCTACTTTCAATTCTTTGTTCTCCATTAAAAAATAAATAAAATAAAAAGTACAGTACCACTTGGTGAAATAAAAGAACTTATACCTGAATAGAAATAGCAAATACTATATTTTCTTCCTCTCATTATTTCGTGCGTGTGTTACGTTATTGGTTATACTAATACAGTACTTTGCATCATAAAGTTGTCAGTTTTTCTTGAGCACTCACCAGGTTAGGCGGACATGCCAATAGGTGACTGTCCCTTTAAGAGGGAGCTCAAAGGCGGAAGAGAAGCAAGTATTACTATCAAAACATTATTGGTACGCAATGGGTGATGTTGCTTTCACGACATAACAATTCCACCCTTGTGTCGTTCGTACAGTAGCTCCTTCGTAAGCATGCTTCAGCTTAACGACACAGTGGAGCCCGAGAGTCCGGGAGCCGCGGTTCTCCTACCGGCCGAGGCTGAGGAAGGAGTGGAGGTTGCATTCACGCCGCTGGAGGCCGGGCGTAGCCTGGGACACGGAGCCTCTGCAGCTTGCTGCGGGCCGCTGCAAACGCTGACGCCTTTCCACGTACAAAACCCCACAATGCAAGCCAAAGTCAAGGACTACTTTGTGTTCCGGGTACGGCGTCCATGTCATTTACACTTTGATTCGTCATGCAAAAAGCTTGCTCTCCTATCTCCAACTCAGTCACTGCTGGTTGTGTAAAATGCGGCGCGGAGGAGTAGTGGTTAGTACATCAGCGTCACGGATGTGAGTGTATTTCTCACAAATTCCCCAAAATAGATCATTCTAAATTCTGTTATTCTCATTGGTCCCCATAGATAGCACAGTAGACATTTGTAAAGAACATTCTTCCTTTATAGGAGATAAGTGAGGTGATGGTGATAATGTAAGTGTGATGAGGTTGACCCATGATGTTTCATGTTGATGTCAGCCAGGTACCATTGAGCAGGCAGTAAGCGACATCAGGACTGTGGCTCTTCCCTCTGAGGATGGAGAGGTGCTAAGCGTCTGGCTTCTGGCGCAGTAAGTCTTAATTCTTATCATAAACCATGCCATTACAGTTTATCAGATGTACTCAAACCAGTACTTTTTAGCTCCAAGACCTAAGTTCTCACTAAGGACCTACTGTTATTTCAAAAGAAAAAGATTTGAGATATTTGTGATGTATCTTAATAATTTAAACAAATTTGCTAAAACCTTTGGCTTTTGTTTTTTTTTGGGTTTTTTTGTTACCCGAAGTTGATTGGGACTGGTGAGTGTTATTGTTGTTATGAAATGGTGCATCATCATGTCAGACTGACCTGCCAATCATATGCGCAGGATTGACCACTGGAATAACGAAAAGGAAAGACTTGTCCTAATCACAGACAGGTAAGTAATAAAGCTCAAGTCATCAGTTTATCATCACATTATTTCTGTTGAAACAGACATGCACCACACACACACACACACACACACACACTTTTTAAATAGTTGCCTGATCGACTAAAGGATCTGTCCTGTAGTGTTATTAAGATTAGGGTGGGGCATCGTTTGAATTTGAACGATTCCGATGCCACGTTTCGGTTCTGGTTCCAACTGATTCTCGATTCCGATTCTTTTAATCGGCAGGGCAAAAAAAAAAATTGCATAGTTTATATTAATTTCTTAACTCCTCGATTATTTTTTTAAATTATTTTTAAAATTTTATGAACTTTCAATTAACTATGAATTTCTCACAGGGCTATTTTTAACTTGTATATAAATATCAGTCCTTGAACTTGAATATGATGTGTCTTTCCACATTAGTGGACTTTCACAAAGATGTTTATTTTTCAAAAGCTCACCGAGAAAACATTGACACATATTCTTTTGCCTATGTTTTAGAGTGTCTTATGCTGCAGGCATTTTTTACATGTTATTGAGCTCCCACTAATGGGCTAACCTGGTGCAGAATATGAAACAAATAAACAAAAAAGCAACTTTTTAAAACCGGTTCAGATTTGCAGCGGTACAGTTTAAAATATAAAACCATTTTTGCTGAGGAAAATGATCATATCTGCCTTCTCAGACAGTAAGCGTGAGCGTTCTGGATACATAGTGTCTCTTGCAGTAGAGAACACACAATCACTGGGTGTAGATAAAGCTTCAATGCAAAAATATGAGAAAGCGAGAAAAAGTCGCAAATATTACTTTGGGGTAAGCCGCTGCACACTTTAGATACATGTACCTTAGCTGGGAGCCACGACGAAGCATTAGTGTGAATTCTATTGATTATAATTTAATGTAGATGAGGCAAAATAATGAGGATTTCGTGATTTGTAAAGCCGATTCTAAAAAGATGCTTTTAATACTGTTGATTTTAATGGAGGCGGCAGCGCACTACATAGAGTACGTAGCTGCTTATATACAGTAGCTACATTAGCCTGATGTAATAATACGTCTTATTGTGATACTATTCCATCCATCCATCCATCCATCATCTACCGCTTAATCCGGGGTCAGGTCACGGGGGCAGCAGAAGACAGACATAATTTATTGTTTTACCTACCTGGTTCTGACTGCAGCGGGTCAAATACGCGGCACTCAGCTATGCACTATTCGGCATTTGTATTCTATGAAGCCGGAGGCGTTGAATCATATTGGTTGTGCAGCCACCTTTGCATGTTTGCATGCTGTGTTTCAAAAAACGCACTGAGCTGACTGGTCATTTTTCTTTGTGATGTTGAGCCAAACTTTTGAGAGCCGCCGCATCGTGTCCATGGTTGAAATCAAGTTGCAACGCACAAACACGGGCTTCATGTGGCTGCTTCTTTGTGGTGTCCGGCAGTCACATTTTTTCCTCTCAGCGGCCAGGGCACCAAAACATGGAATTGAAATGTAAACATTTGAACGGTTCCAGGAGCATCAGAGTGTTTGTCCTGGATCCCATCGATGCTCGATGCCCAACCCCTAATTAAGATGGTGCATTTTTCACGAAGAAGGAAATGAAACCCCCCACAAGAGAGTATCAATCAGTTTCGGAGCAGCCTGTAAAGAACTTATTGCCTTGGAACACTGCTCCTAAATCACCAAAATCAGCCCCCCCATAATGCCTTGTCTGTGATGTCTGAGCCAGGACTGTGCATGAAATTCACTGCACAGCCGCACAAAAAACAAACGTATGGTACTATTAAGCAGCAGCTTTCATAGTAATATTTTATAGGTTGCTGTTATCAAAAGGAAAACCTTTCAGAAAAATAAAACAAATTCAATGATCTGTTCAAGTTGGGGTTGGGAACGGCTTAGTTTTTTTTGTTCATAAATTAGTATACGGTCATGAATTCAAATATTGTAGCAGAATACTGCGCAGGACAGCTAAAAAAAAAAATCCTCTCACCCAGCACCCCAACCATACAAACGGCCTCTAATTTTGTAAACGTAAATGTTTGTTTTGCATATATCTTCCCAAACTGTTTTAGGGTTAGAGTAACACTTCAACAGCACACCAGTGAGTTTACTAGCCCCAATTAATATAGGCAGACATGAAACTACAAAATACCATCACAGATCAACAGAAGAAGTTGGCTGAGTTCCTCCCGTCTCTGATAACAAGGAAATTCAAGAGGGTTAATAGATTTGTTTTCGTGCTATTTAAATGGGCTAATATAGCATTACAATAAAGTGTATAAACATTCACTGATTCTTTACCTGCAAGTTGGCTTTCCTTCTTTATGTGACACTGTCACACATCCGATTTGTGGGCTTTACAAGATTGGCCTAGAATCAATATTGAATGAGGGGAGAATTTTGTATGACTGCTGACAGGATTTTCAAATTCTGCAGTAGAAATACCATTGTTTATTTCTTCATAGAAACCCTTTGACCATCTCAGTGACATGCTTCCATCACAATGCCCTAAGTGTAAAGAATTACAATTTGGCAGCAACTGTGATAAAACAGGTTTTTTTGGAGGTTGGGTGTGTCTTAATGAGCCAATCCCTCATAGAGCCGTATAACTACTGCGTTAATATGACTTGTGGCTTTTGTTGAAACTATAACCAGTGCGCTGGATTTTGCCAGCTCATTCCTGCCTGTGTTCTGCCGTTTCCTCTCAAGCCTATCCCACTGGTTGACTTGCTTCTATTAGGGAAAAGTTTGGAGGGAAAAAGTGACCATCCTTAGGTTAAAGACAATCACACAAACACCCTCCAACCAGTCGTCAACATCTTCCATTATTGTCAGCAACTAATTCTAGTAACATTTTTGGCTAATGAAAAGATCTGCTAATAGTGCTTATCTTGGGCCGAGGAACTGCAGTGATCCCTTGCTACTTCTCACTTCAAACTTCACGCCCTCAGTCCATCGCAGATTTTTTTTTTCAATTAGAAAAAAAAAAAATAAATGCAGTATTTTATAGCGGTGTCCCGATCCGACCACGTACTCTCTCATTCTCGCTCCTAACGCTTTTCTTGGTCAGGCAGTGCACTAGTGTTGCTTATTAAAGTTAACAATGATTGACAGACAGTTAAGGTTTTATCTTGCCAGGGACGCTTGTAGGCCCGAAACTTCAAATTGCCGCATACGTCAACATCGTTTAACTTGTTAAACAGTTGCTGCGGCAACTCATTGTGTGTAAGTGAGCAGTTTGAACAGATTTAAGTGGACTCACTCAATGAAACATTTAATAAAGATAACCATTTTTCTCGGTGGGACAGTAAGTGGGGAGAACAAGTATTTGATACACTGCCAATGGGTTTTCCCATTGGCAGTGGGTTTTCCCATTGGCAGTGTATGAAACTTATCGTAATTATTACATTTGAAGTGCTTATGTGCATGTCTTATATGTATCTCTTTCCAATGATAAATCTGAATAAATACATTGAACACACACAAAATATTTTTTGTGAGGGGGGGCACTACTTTGAGGTTTTTTCACTTCGCGGCGAGTTCTCGTCCCCATTAATCTCGAAAAAATGGGATCACAGTATATAAAAATAGTTGCTTGGCTGCCGCTTTCAAACAAATTCTTTTCTTCTGTAAATTTGGCCATCGTAATTGCTACGTCACTGGCTGAGAAATTCAGTGTAGACATGGTTACTGTATACTAACTCAGCTGTTTTGTACTAGTAGGCAAAAGTGCAAAGCACCTCATTAACATACAATTTTTATTTTTTGGGGGGGGGGGGGGGGGTATGTGACCAGTTTATTTAGAATTTACAAGCGGTACCTCGACATACGATTGCTTCGACACACGATATTTTCGACATCCGACGTAAACTTTGACTCGCCATTTGTTTCTACATCCGACGGAATGCTCGAAATACGACGATTTATGACATTGTCGCAATTTCATTGTTTTCCCGCAAGATGCGCACACGGCGGATTTTCTTGAGATAAATCAACATGGGTTCCAAGAATGTTAAAGCATGTGATGAAAAAAAGAAAACAGGTGAGCCTTACCGATGGAAAAATATGAGCGTGGAGTGCGCGTCGGTGAACTGCTTGACAATACTCTTCCGACCTCTGTTTGCCAGTCTTTATAAGTAAAGGTGACAAACATTTCTAAAGAGTTCGCCAGCTTCGTCAGGTTTTTAATCATTTATTTTAGAACATGTGCAAAAAAACACGCCAACTGTCTGCAAAAGTAGGACGTTAAAAGTAAAAGGAATACTATCTCAACTGCACTCTCTCACTCTGCCGCCAGTCCCGCGGTGCGTTCAGGTACACAACACAAAATACGACTGCCACATTAGAACCCGATTTGTTAAACAGTTATTTTTATTATTATTATTATAATTACTATTATTATATTATTGTTCCGATTTTTATTCAGGAAGTATTTGATTTGCTCTTTGCTATTTGCAATATGCAACAGTAACAGCAGTATTTATTAAGGATTTAGTGTAGGTTTTGGGGCTGTGGAACGAATTAATGGAATTATAATGTATTCTTATGGGAAAATCCTGCTCGACATTCGACCACTTCGACTTACAAACAAGGTCCTGGAACGAATTTACTTCGTATGTAGAGGTACCTATGTACTTGGTTAATTTTGTGCTTGATAACAAACTGCTGTATTTGTATGCAAGTGTTAAAGCGTTAACTTAAAAAAGGTGTCCCCCTTATATTTCGATTTGATTTACACTTGCAGGTCCTTGCTGGTGTGCAAATACGACTTCATCAACTTGCTGTGTCAGCAGGTCGTCAGAATCTCGCTCAACGCCGTTGACACCATCTCAGTCGGCGAGTTTGAGTTCCCACCCAAATCCCTGAACAAGTAAGCAGGCCTCATTTGACCCTTGATTAAAATCTTTTAATCTCTGCATTTTTGCATTGTATCTGGAAAAACAAAAACAAAAAAAAATCGACAACATCAGTCATACGAAGTAAAAATTTCTATATTTCCTATTGCGACCACTTAGTATTCAAAAATCAAAGTAAACTGCTTGGGGATCATATATGAAGGAATACAGCGACGGCAACAATTACGGTTTTGCATGTTTGTGCGCTACTTCTCAAAGAAGGCTGTGTGTTATAGGAGAGAAGGTGTCGGGATTCGCGTCCAGTGGGACAAACGTCCCCGGGCCTCTTTCTTGAACCGCTGGAACCCGTGGTCCACAGATATGCCCTACGCTACCTTTACTGAGCATCCTATGGCCCACGCAGATGAGAAGGTTGCGTCCCTCTGCCAGGTAAAATCAACTTTGGTCTAGGTTTGCCCACATATTATGGACTCTCACTCTGCACATGAGGGGAAGCACAACCTCAAAAGTCAATGACTATTCGTTTCATCATGTTGGATTTGATTTGTACCTTGATTTTGTAAGTCAACCAAATAGGCAACTTTGTGATGAAAGGCTGCACCCAAAAGTGAAATTACCATGGATGCTTTTAGGGATTTCACCAATCCGATCACCTGATCGAAAATCGGGCCATTTTTCAGAGGACTGGAATCGGGTAAAAAGGATTGGGTTTTTAGTTGTTATATATATGGTGGAAAACACTCAGGTAACTTGAAGTTCTGCTCTGAGACCCCAAATTTGGCCAAACTCAAATTTGTCCCATATTCATTTGTGATACATCATCTCAATTTTCTGGGGGAAGAAAAATTTGGGCGTTGAGATTTTCCTTTTCATATATTTACCCCTTTAAACGTTTTTCTGTTGTTGTTGTTTTTAAATTTTTCTTTGTTTGGATCAATTATTTATCATCTAAAATATTGGGGGGAAATGCGCCGGTAACAAAAAAAAAAATACAATCAAGCGATAGTTATGAGCTAGATATCCGTGACTTTTTTAAAGACGCCATTTTTTTCATTGTGACGTCATTTGTTTAAAAGTTTAAAATATGCGAGTGAATAATTTTTTAAAGTCTTTTTTTTTTAAACTAAATATTAGACATCAATTCATGATTCTAAGCTAAAAATGACAGACATTTTGAATAATAAATATAATTACTTACCTTCTTTTTATGGCTAGGTTGAAACAAAAGCGGTTGCGTGACATCTGTAAACGGGGGTTTCCAGGGTAAAACGGACAAATTGAAAATAGTTCGGGGGCTTAATGCGTCATGAATCTCATAGACATATTGTTCTATCACGGCCACGTTGTGTTGAAGAAACGTATGCGGCGAGCCGTTGCCGACCATTACGGTACGTGACGTCACCATTTTGTTACGGTAATACTTCACTCTGATCGGCCGAATGATTTCGTCTGTGTTAAATTCTGCTTTTTTCACTCTTCATAAAGCACAGAATTTGTTGAACTTATTTGAGTCAACGTTTATTGCAGCTCCGCAACTCGGACCATAAAAAACGTAACAACACAGACTTCCTGTGTGTGTCCGTTAACTATATCTGTCCCTCGGGAAACTCAAACCCAAATAACAATAGTTCCTATTGTTAGTGTCGTGTCGACAGCGATGAGCTCTCTCGGATTTCCGACTTACGTTCTCACGTTCATTTTACCATATTAATCCATGGAAGAAACATTTATTCATCATGATGAAACGAGCAAGTTATACAGCAGCCTTTAAAAGAAAAGTCACATCTGTTTTTTTTTTTCTCCTAGATTCTGGTAAGTTGGAGAAGTTGTCAAATCATATTATTACCGTAAATATTGTCAGTTTATGGTAATGTTTTGAACTACCAATATGCTATGCTTGTGCGGTGTTTCACCAGTCAGTAAAATGACATTTCTGTATCTGTACACGAGCTTTGTTTTCTTGTATCCTTCTATTTATTGGTGCTAAAATTAGGGTGCGCGTTATAAACGGGTGCAATACTTTTCCCTAGATTTTACAAGTAAATTTGGGGTGCGCATTAGACACGGGTGCGCCTTATATTCGGGAAATTACGGTATTCCTTACATCGAACAATAAAAACGCAAAAAAACACAAAACTGGAATTAAATAATGATGAAAAATAATCATATAATGCAGACCAATGGAAATTTAGTCAATACACACAAACAGTAGGCTATGTGCCAACTAAACATTTTTATAAATTACTGTTATTCCTACTCAATTGTTATTCTCTTCTTCTAGATTACACGCAAACAATAACCAAAATAAAATGACAAACGATTCAACCAGCATTTTCCTAAACGCAGCAGTTCTACATTTCCCATAATGCCTAGTGCAGCTTAGCTCACTGACAGCTATCCAAATAGCGAGCATCGGTAGCTAAGGCAAAATTAAACATTGCTAAAATGCAACACCAAACGAGATTTTACAGATCGCACCAGTACAAAGCTCCGACAGAAGTCACCAGTTGCCAAAAAGTAAGTTTAGCAAGTGTACCTGTAGCCTGTTGGGTCCTGTCAGGACGAAGGTTTGTTTGTCAATGAGAATTGACAGTTAACGCCATGATAAAGCAAGTCTGTGACTGTGCACGCATGCGCAAATTTGTAATTAAAGTAGAATAAAGGCATTTTCAACTACTCTTTTGGGTACATGAGCATTTGATTATATACGTATTGATCGTAATAAAAGTCTTAACAACTGGGCAGGCTCTCTGGGAACACATCACTGGCAGCACAGTACTGTATTTTTTTTGTGCAAAGTGTCAGTCAATTTCAACACACGCTAATGTGTCCCATGACACATTAAAACCAGACATTTTCATGAATTTATAAAACCCTGCCGGACAGGATGTAAAAAGTGGACATGTCCGGGCAAACGAGGACGTTTGGTCACCGCCGTGTATTTATTTATCTGTCCGCCTATGTACTTGTGCAGCTGGACAACTTTAGGACCCAGTTGGTGCAGGCGGTGAAGAGAGCCCATAAAGAGCACCCCATCCCTGGTCGTGCCAATGGAGTCCTGATCCTGGAGAGACCACTTCTCATCGAGACCTACTTGGGGATAATGTCCTTTATCAATAATGAGGCTAAATTGGGCTATTCCATGACTCGTGGCAAGATTGGTTTTTAGAGACGGTTTTCCCAATGGGAGAGGAGCCTTGTTTGTCTGTGTGCAGCTCAAAGATCGTGAAAGTGACACGAAACAAGTTGTTTGCATCAGACGAGTGGTCAGCCGGCTGAAGACTTGCATGGACTGTCTACTCATTTGTTTTTAGCACCCGTCTCTTTCCTTCAAGACTTGCATGGACCCTTTGACTGTATGGGTATGTGACAAATGTTTGAGGAAAAATAAGCATTTGCTTCTGCCTTATTTCTTAAATTCTGTATTACAATCTTTAACTACTTATTTTAGCGTTAACTGTTAAAAGCCAAAATCATTGCCAAAGATTTGCAGTGGTTTTAAGTGCAGTGCCAAGTGTTAGATGAAACAATGCGATCACGAGGGCACCGTGCAGATTCTTGGAATGGGAAATATATATGTGTCAAGTCACATGTTTAAGTGGAATAAGAATTGCTAGGGAAGTGATGATGACCACTTTCATTCTAACAACTCGGGCTTGTTTAATGTGGGATATAAAATTCCTCACACTGGAAACAATAAATTGTCCTATGTGACCTTTTTCTTGTTCTAATGTTTACATTTCCATCGAACAATAGACTAGCTGCTTCAGCATTGAGTTATATCAAATAATATACAACACCTAACAAATTTGTACAGTGTTTGCATCTGATATCCCAGTTAGCAATTTCAAATACCATTTTTGACTATAAGCTGCACTCACCATATTTTACAAGGAAACAGCATTTATTTATATACTGTATAAGCCTCACTGGACCACAAATCTCCATATTGAGTTATGTGATGTTTACATTGAAAGACAAGCAACTCCTTATCCTGTAAAAATCCACTCTGGACAATATTCTGTAGGTTTTAAAGTGCAAGGGACAGTAGCAGAGGAGTCTGAAAATAACAGGTTTTTTACAAATCTACATTGGCTCTGTCCTATCTCGGTTGAGTTCAGCGCTTAATCTCTTGTGAAGGAGCTCAAGATATACTGCTCAAAAACACAGACATCAGTATTCCACTTTTTTGACAAGTTAACATACATAGGAAAGGGACATTATCTAAACACTGAAATAATGTAATACTATAGCGCTGTGGTCCCTTAATTTTGAGCAATCTACAGTATATTGTTTAGATGAAATTTTGGACATACAGTAGATAAATCTTCCCTTTGATTACACATGCACATTTATACGCAATGATATGCAGGTGACGGATGTTTAGCTTCTTTGGTTCACCAAAAATGTGAATGTTTCATTTACACCTGTTCACCAAAAATGTGAATGTTTCATTTACACCTGTTGTACATATTCGATTGTGGATATCCCAAAACACAATTCACCTCTCAGTAATGAAAAATACTTTGGTCAAATTTTATTCAAATAGAGTACAAAATGTCATGTAAAAGTACATACGCACAGAAATACAAGGCGAGTGAATGCTCAGAGCCTGAGCAAATACCTTCACAGTGTTCAGAACTAGTGCTCTGGTGTGTATTTGTTCATCTTAGTAATTTTTACACAAATGAGGAATGTCATGTTTTCAGAAATGGTCAGCATTACAGACTTCGGTACATTGCACTGGTCGAGTTGAGAATGCATCTTTCTCCTCACTGAGCTTTCCCACCAGGTCAAGTAGTAAAAGTACATTGGAAGCCTATTCCAGTTTTTGTGTGCCAGCTCGCATCACTTGTCCTCAGTGCTAGTATAGCACAAACACAGCTGGTCCTTCCCAAGCAGAATGAGAGGATCTCCATGGCAATGCCAAGTTAACGACTGAACCTGGAAAGCACCTGTAAGGTGAAAAACACAAGGTAAGAAACAATGTAAGTCATCTGAGGAAATTTGGCACTGGCATGCTTTTGCCTGTTGACAGTTAAAACTATGGGGCATATTATATTTGTAAGTATTATATCCTTTGAATGCAATGATTAGACACTGTGGATGCTAACAGACAAGCATTTGAAATTAAAGAAACAATATGTTAGATTTGGAGTTCAATTATTCGTTAAATGGCCCCAATATTTCAATAGACATTATAGAAACTTTTTTTTTTTAAAAAGATGGTACTTCGAACACGGTTCTAATGGTTAAGAGGTTGTTCTTTCCACACAGGATAGAATTGCAATAACTCATTAGTACTCCATATGATTGTAGAAGTATCCAAAAAGAGTCACAATCATAACTTCGTAAGGATTCCAATTCCATAAGAGTACATCGTTATTCTGCCACTTATTCTACAGAGTAGATTTGCATGGTATCGGAATTCTTGTATATGATCACATCATTTTTCTTTGATGGGTTTCAAGTTTTTGACTGTCGTTCTACATTTCAGTTTACATTGCAGGTTAATTCGGATTTCTTTCCCCATATGCGACATGTATCGTCTTTTTTCATGCAGTGTGAAAAGTCCAATCCTAATTTTTTCCCACATATGACCTCATTCGTATGTGGATAAAAATCCTATCTGACACCTCCGTAGGCTGAACGCATGAATGTGACCGATACGTCAATGACAAGTGAAATACGTCACAACTGTTCAACATAACGGACTTTAACGAGCAATGGTGGACGAAGGTGTAAAGATTACTTTTTCCATCTTGATACCTCACGTGAAGCTATCAGGTTAAAAACGTTTTGCTCTGGTAGCATAAAATCCTGAAATTTGCCATAAAAGCGTGACGACTGAGACCTCCTGAAGGGACCATATTTACCCCCGTAAGCACTGCGACACTGGACGTGTCACAGTGTGCATGTGTTTGACTTCACGAACGCATTTCCTTCACACTGTGAATCACGTATCTAAGTGCAACATGAAGGATTACACATACTAAAAAACTTAATAAACAAAAGTTCTGCATTGGGAATCACACCTTAGATGTATTTTTGTAGTATATGCACCGTGGGGTACTGTACTTTCTAAGCTTTCAGATTTCTCAGACGCTATGAGAAGCTGTGATGTTTAAAAAAAAAAAAAAACATTTAATGCTGCTGTAGGATGTGTTCTTTTTTTCGTAAATCTGACAACATCCAATTACAAATGACCGTCACAATTACCATCATTGGGGACTTGAACAGAGACGCAACCTGCTGGGGTCCACAGATAAACTTTGGTGTTGCCAGTGCATATCGCCAGTCGTGAGCGTCTTGGATCCCATTGGAAGCAGCGCACGGCTGACGTCTGCTCGAGCACAGCCTCAAGGCTCATCTTCTGCATGTCCCACACCCAGATGACACTACCCATGTTATCTGCAGTCAACAAGTACAGACCCAGAAGCATCTTGAAAACGTTATTTGGGCTGTGAAATGCTCAATGCTAGTAATTACATACAAAGTACACAACATAAGGGAAACATGATGCCTGACCGTTTTTGGTGGCTAAGTAGCGACTGTCTGAGCTGAAGGCCAATATAGAGACACCAATCTTGGGGTTTGCTCTGTCTGGATCTGGTCTGACCACAGGCACTTGAACTGGAGGAGCGTGGATCTCATCTGGAGGGGAAGAGAAGCACACGGTGAATACAGTTTTACTAAACCACAAAAGTTGCTAAGCCAAGCAAATAAAATATAACACTATTATTGTTGTTCAGAACATGGCAAACTTTGACATACATTTGCTCTGACTGGTTAAGAGAGTCGAGTCCATTGTTAAGTTGTGTAGAGACAGTTCTTCAGTCCCAATGCCAACAGCTGACTTCTTCTCCACTTCCTTGTACACAGCCTTGAAACACAACAAGTAGCTTTGGTTATTGTTGAGATCCTTTGTTTAATGCTATTGCCAGTGGGGGAAAATACATACAATGTTGGTGTTGTTGATGGTTGCTGGATGTTCAAACTGTGCAATCTTCTTCCATGTGATGTGATTAAGGATGCGTACCTGCAAATTTTTAACATTTTATATGACAATACTACTTTTGACATTCAAACTTTGTAGTAGATATTGATGCAAAAACACTTAATTGCAAGGTTTTACTGTGATATTTGAAATGTGCGTCCATACGTTTTCATCATAGCTGCCAATTGCCAGGAATTGACTGCTGGGGCTCCAGGTCACACACTTGACACCCAGCGACCACTCATAGGCACTGTAGGTTGACAGCAACCGGCCATCCAGAGAATACAGCAACACCTTGTACTGCCAAAATGACACGTACATGAAGAGATGGGATGGTGAGTTTAACGGTTACATTTTTACTCTCAATAATTAAGTCAGTTACCAGAACAGACAGGGAGTAAAATAGAACACAGAACAGACACAGAACAGAGAACAGCGTAAAAACATAAGTACAGAGAACTCTTACCAAACTGTGGTTAGGCCTCCATTCTTAGATAAGCTTGCGTTTTATTAAAAGCTTAGCTTCTATTTGTGCATCGATACGCAATTAGAAACCACGTTGCAGTCTTCTTTTGACTAACTAAAAAGTGACTTCTCTTATTGAATATATGAAAGCTTGAGGTTGTGTAATAGAGTCAATAATTCCGTGCTTGTATTTTTCTGAAACGAAATACAGTACTTCGGCCAGCCTTTATATTCAGCGTCAAGCCCAATTTTAACACATTTTCCAAAGTGTCACTATGCGTTAAAGTAAGTTAACATGCCTCCTTAAAAGTGTTGTTTTCGTCAACAATGACATGAAATTATTTCGTCAACAAACACTTTTTTTCATGACGATGACGAGACGCTAACAAGCTAAAAACGTGTTTTGGGAGACTAAACCATAACGAGACGTATGCCAGTTTTTGACGAGACGAAAATGCGCAATAGTTTCCGTCACAGTTCACAATGTGCGACATTTTATATGTAGTTAGCCTGCATCAAAGCACTGTGTGGTTGTGTCACTTGGGACGTGCTGTGCCCCCACCTTCCCAACTTACCAGTGTGTCATCTCCAGTCTTTGTGCAGGCTTGCACACACGGTAAGATATTTTTTCTTGGCCAGAGAGAATATGCAGTGTTGCTTTAGCCTTTAAAGTGATGAGTGATCATCACACACTAAATGTCTCATAGCGTTAGCAAAGCATTCACGTTCGCATTAGGTTAATGCTCGTGCGAGCATTCTCTAGACTCTCGGACAATCTATTTTTACACACTGTTCGTGGTGTCAGAGTTGCTATAATTTATTGAAAATGATGTACTGTATTCCTGCTGAGTGTGTATAATCACCAAGCTGGCGTTGTCCTTGTACACACTACGATATGTGCTTGCCTGTCAATGTTCATTCGAAATAGTTGGAAACCTTTATTTATTTGAGATTTTTTTTTAATTTTACAGATGAAAACAATTCGATAAAAACAAAACGATAAAAATTAGATAAAATTAGTCTTGCGTTTTCATCAACAAAAACTAGAGGAAGACAAATACATTTTGAGATGACTAAAATATGACTAGGACTAATAAGTATTATCGTCCTAAAGACTAAGACAAAAATTAAAAGGGCTGCCAAAAACAACACCGCTTCTTACACCACCACATAAGTGCTGCATGCACAGTGCATGACCCACGGATTTTCACTATTCGCATGAAAGCACATAAATTTTACACTATGACTATCATACTATTATACTATTAGTGCAAGTTTGGCAAGAGAGTTTCCCCGAGAGTCCCTATTGAGGACTTTACCTCCAGACAGCTGTCCCACACAGCCAGGACACAACCATTGGGAGACCACTCTAACCCCGCGAGGTCCTGCGTCTCAGTTTCAAAATGCTGTAAAACAAACTCATCATCACTGCATGTTTACACTTTAAACAATCGAGACAGCAATAGAGACTGAGAAAGGCATTAACTTGCATAATACTAATCACGTAATCGCATAATACTTACCCCCCAGTTTAATTTGTCAAATGGTGGAAAATGGCAAGGAAACGTACCCTGAGCAAGTGCCAGTCATCACATACGAAAAGGCAAACGTAGTCTTTGCAGTCACGCCGTTCAGCCAAAGCCATATAGCAGCCATCTCTGCTGAAATCAATACCTATGGGTAAGAATGAATTGGACAACATGCTAATCAAATAACAATGAGTGGGAATCAAACATAACTGGAAATTAACTAAAACATCATAATTTATACTTTCTGAATATGTAAAGTGCGATTTCCTGTGTATTTTATCTGTTGTTATGACACTTAAAAGTGGCTTAACATGGATATTTATTTATGGCACTAGAGAGGCGATGCGCAGGTTGTGCAAGGACACGAACGATGACAGTCACACACACAATCATTTTTACCCACGTTGATGACAGGCTTGATATGAAAGCAAGCCCTATTTACTGAAAGGGGCACAGCTGTCTTCAGAGACACGTACAGTTTGTATACATAGCCCAGGACTGGTCACAAGGTAAAGAATGAGAGTGATTCATTGACTTGCCGCTAACCCTGTCTTCGGGTGTTTGTGGTAATACAAACAGTAGACACTGAAAAGTGCAAGCATTTCATTAAAACAGGAATATTATCATACTCACCCTTGAGACAAGCTTTGGGATTCTTGATATAAGACACAGCTTTGGTGCACAGGGACCACACAGTGATTCTCAGCTGTCAAGACATCACAGGAAGCAAAAGCTCATAACTGTGGCTCATCTTCTCTGTAAAATTCAGTTGTAAACATGCCAAATGGCATTTAAAGAAATCCAGACTTATGATGAACTTTAAAAATCCAACAATGCCTTGCGTAAAAAATAAAAAATAAAAAATGTCTACCAGTTACAGAAATATGAACATCAAAATAAACAAATGATTTTTCAAAAATTAAAATAGAGAGGACTAGACTGTGCATGGCATAGAACATATAAACCAAGTCTGAGACAGTCTGACATATTTGGAACAAAACAAATAAACCTGGCATGCGTTTTACATTTGGCAATGCTTGAAGCTTTCGTCACGGCATCTAAACATACATTTGAACTGAGCCAGCGCTGTCACCAAAGTGGCCTGAAATGTCCACCCTGTTTATCGAAGACATCCAGCTGTGAGGAATTTCCAATAAAACCTCACTGCACACATTCTGAACATCTCCTCAGACATGGTGCCATGGCAACAAATACCAATATTGAGCAAATATAAGCATACTTAAGTCCACCACATATTACTTCAGCAATGTATCCATTTTTTGAAATAAGGCTTTTGAGCCACAACGTGACAAGTGGCTTTGTGTAATTTTCTATTTTCCCCAAAAAAAAAAAAACATGAATAAAGGACTTGAAACACCGCTAAAAAGCTCCAAAATAAATATATTCGTGACAACAATCACTTAATAAAGTACCTATCCGACTGCCCGCATTGCACTTCTCACAACAAAGATTCCTTTTGCATTCAATGTCATATTGTTGGCTGGCAAAATATTCATCCTTATCTTAAATTGAGTTTTTATGACAAATGAGTGACGGAGTTTGAAACATCACAGCAATTTTTTTGTCTCGACTTCAAAAACACCTTGACATTATGGCACATACGAGTTTATTGCTGAAGAAGGGGTTCCAGAACTGATAGGGTTGTGAAGCTATCTTGAGAAATAATTAACTTATTCTATTTTACTACAATTTGAAGACATTTTAATAAGATTTTTTAAAGGGGATTACAAAAACATTGCCTGTATCTTTAATCCATCATTCCATCATTCGATTTTCAAAATTCTTGGTGTGTTGCAGTTGATCAGTTGGTCATTCTACCCAGACATTTGTAAAAGAAAGCTGGTCAAGTTGCTAATTTTAAAGATTTTTGAAACATCTCCACAGTGCCTTAAATCAGGGACAGAATGCTCGAAGATGACTAGATAAGGAGATCTAATAGCAGAAGCTACATGAAATAAAGCATGTCAGCAATTCCAAATTTGTGCCTGGGCAAGCGACTGGAAACGGGCAAGTGCAATTGCTGCCATATAGGCCGATCTGTCAGCAGCAGATTTCAAAGCAGGCATTCCACAAAGGAGGCCATCTCAAACCAATATAGCCGATTTCTCTTGTTACAGCCGCATGATTCTAACAAGGAACCAGAGCCTCTTCAAGCCAACATATACACAAGATATGGATAAGCTAATGTCATCATGCCTGTGTCAGCACTTTAGTGGTGCCAAGTTAGATGCTAGCAAAGTTCCAGATATACAAAAGAACGCTAATCCAAACCTGACTACTTAAAAGCAATGGCATGCAGACTTCAGTGATGCCATTGACTGCATTTTGGCACCTCTCAGCAGATAAAGGTGAATTTATGGGAATGGATGATTATAATTTTACAAGAGCCAGAGATAAATGTTTATAATGCGATACACGATGCTGTCTTGTAATACACGGGCTCAGGTCCAGTGTGTTCATTTGCTGCCAGACCTCCCAGTTCTAATGGTTTGGGATGTCTATTTACCGTCAATGGCAGCAAATGAGTTAAACTACCTCAATGGGAGTTAAAAGCCAACATTGAAGATTTGCTTAAAAAGCAAACTCAAAGTGCAGTTGTTGTGTACCTTATTTTAGAAAAAACAAGTGGCCATCTAAAACATTTACCGGTATTCCATTTCAAATGGAATTCCAATTTAATGATAAGGCATTTCAGAACAGCACATTAAACAAAACATAACATTGTCTCAAGAAAATTAGCCATTTAGTCATAATTCCCCATTTGCCAAAATTCCCCCAAAGAATTTCTAATGTTATGAAAACTTTGCCAGGGTATGTAAATTTTGGCCATAACTGCAATCGAAATAAAAAGACAGCCATGTAAAATACACACACACACACACACACGGCTAAGCTGATTTACCATCACATAGTCAGACAGACAAACGCATACACGGACACGATCCACACCACAAGCAGCTGTCTCTACTAAACAAGTTATTATAGCTGGCTGTTTATGAGTGGCACTGAAACTCAAGCCTGACACAAACACCCGTCTGGCACAGTCTTAATGAAAGCTTGCTTTGGGGTGAAGGTAAGTTCAGCGGGCATGTTGTTAAGGTAGTAGCAAATGCCACTTTGTCTCCATTAAATTCATTTCCAAACTCAGCGACAAAATGATGGTCTGTAAATAGACAATAATCAGACTGTTATGATTACATTCTGGACAGTGATAGAACTGGCAGAGGGTACTTGTGTAAACAAACTTCTGTGTAAAGGGCGAGAAATATTGTGACAGCCAAATACAGTGCCCGCCATAATTATTGGCACCCCAGGCTTCAACTGGGACCGTGTGCTTTGGTCAGATGAGACCAAGATTGAGCTTTTTGGAACCAAACACTCTAAGTGGGTCTGGCGTGCCACGAAAGATGCGCATGCTGAAAAGCACCTCATACCCACTGTGAAGTATGGGGGTGGGTCACTGATGCTGTGGGGCTGTTTCGCTTTCAAAGGCCCTGGGAACCTCGTTAGGGTGCATGGCATCATGAATGCTTTGAAATCCCAGGACATTTTAAATCAAACTCAGTTGCCCTCTGCCCGAAAGCTGAAGATGGGTCGTCACTGAGTCTTTCAGCAAGACAATGACCCTAAACATATGACCAAATCTACACAGAAATGGTTCACCAGACACAAAATCAAAACAAAGAAAAAAAGACAAAAAATCATGGCCATCTCAGTCCACAGACCTTGTTTTGTTGGCAAAAGGGGGTTGTACAAAGTATTAAAACCAGGGGTGCTAATAATTGTGACACACATTTTATGTGAGATTTTTTCCCCAATGAATAAATGCACTTGTATTGAAGGTTGGATTTTTCTCTTTTTTTCCACTAAGGTCCCATATTATTTGAATTTTAAAAAATTATTAGAAGCTAAAAAACACATCTTAACCAGGGGTGCCAATAATTATGGAGGGCACTGTACATGTACATCCCCAAATGGTGACATCTGGGTGACATTCGCTCTAATACATCACATATCCCAAATAGTCACAGTGTGCCCTGCCCAATTAAGGGCCCTTTCAAAAATGCAGCCTCATTTTCCAACCACAAAATTAAAAAGGTGGAAAAATTATATTATGGTCGAATATTGGCAGCTGTGGCGGCCAGAATCATCCTATTAAAATAACTGGAAAATAAAAGTAAAAACTGCTTCTTTCACTGTCAATTTTATTGTAGACTGTTTTTACTGAAATCATGGTAGATAAAATGTAATATTGTATACAGTGGGGCAAATAAGTATTTAGTCAACCACTAATTGTGCAAGTTCTCCCACTTGAAAATATTAGAGAGGCCTGTAATTGTCAACATCACCTCAACCATGAGAGAGAATGTGGAAAAAAAAAACAGAAAATCACATTGTTTCATTTTTAAAGAATTTATTTGCAAATCATGGTGGAAAATAAGTATTTGGTCAAAACCAAAAGTTCATCGCAATACTTTGTTATGTACCCTTTGTTGGCAATAATGGAGGCCAAACGTTTTCTGTACCTCTTCACAAGCTTTTCACACACTGTTGCTGGTATTTTGACCCATTCCTCCACGCAGATCTCCTCTAGAGCAGTGGTGTTTTGGGGCTGTCGTTGGGCAACACTGACTTTCAACTCCCTCCATAGATTTTCTATGGGGTTGAGATCTGGAGACTGGCTAGGCCACTCCAGGACCTTGAAATGCTTCTTATGAAGCCACTCCTTTGTTGCCCTGGCTGTGTATTTGGGATCATTGTCATGCTGAAAGACCCAGCCACGTCGCATCTTCAATGCCTTTGCTGATGGAAGGAGATTTTCACTCAAAATCTCTCGATACATGGCCCCATTCATTCTTTCCTTTACACAGATCAGTCGTCCTGGTCCCTTTGCAGAAAAACAGCCCCAAAGCATGATGTTTCCACCCCCATGCTTCACAGTGGATATGGTGTTCTTCGGATGCAATTCAGTATTCTTTCTCCTTCAAACCCGAGAACCTGTGTTTCGACCAAAAAGTTCTATTTTGGTTTCATCTGACCATAACACATTCTCTCAGTCCTCTTCTGGATCATTCAAATGCTCTCTAGCGAACCGCAGACGGGCCTGGACGTGTACTTTCTTCAGCAGGGGGACATGTCTGACAGTGCAGGATTTGAGTCCCTGGCGGCCCATTGTGTTACTGATAGTAGCCTTTATACTGTGGTCCACGCTCTCTGTAGGTCATTCACTAGGTCCCCCCGTGTGGTTCTGGGATTTTTGCTCACCGTTCTTGTTATCATTTTGATGCCACGGGGTGAGCTCTTGCATGGAGCCCCAGATCAAGGGAGATTATCAGTGGTCTTGTATGTCTTCCATTTTCTAATAATTGCTTCCATAGTTGATTTCTTTACACCAAGCGTTTTACCTATTGCAGATTCAGTCTTCCCAGCCTGGTGCAGGTCTACAATTTTGTCTCTGGTGTCCTTCGACAGCTCTTTGGTCTTGGTCATAGTGGAGTTTGGAGTGTGAATGACTGAGATTGTGGACAGGTGTCTTTTATACCGATAATGAGTTAAAACAAGTACCATTAATACAGGTAATGAGTGGAGCCTCGTTAGACCTTGTTAGAAGAAGTTAGACCTCTTTGACAGCCAGAAATCCTGCTTGTTTGTTGGTGACCAAATACTTATTTTCCACTCTAATTTGGAAATAAATTCTTTAAAAATCAAACAATGTGATTTTCTGTTTTTTTTCCACATTCTGTCTCTCATGGTTGAGGTTTACCCATGTTGACAATTACAGGCCTCTCTAATCTTTTCAAGTAGGAGAACTTGCACAATTGGTGGATGACTAAATACTTATTTGCCCCACTGTATAAATGCATTTTTTTTAAACATACTTTGGGGGGAAAAGTGAAAAAACATGTCTTATATGTATCTCCTTCCAATGCTAAATCTGAATACATGAACACATTTACTGCATTGATGTTCGAACTATGATTGTGGCTCTGAAGACTTTGATACATTGTACTCAATAATTCAAACAATGAAAACATTTCAAAAATACAAATAACACCTTAATACTTATTTGCCACACTGTATATATATTTTTTACGTTGTGATATTTATATATGTAATTGGTTTTGATGGTGGGGGCATCACTCCCTTTTCTTATTGTCACTCCTCTAAACTGGGATTTGACCACACTGAATACTAGTTGACGGTGACGAGCACCAGGTTGGAGGAAAGTGTTGTGCGCAAAGAAGTTTAGGAAAACCAACTGGCATCAGTGACTACACTGTACTGTTGTCTCAGTAGTCAGCACGCTCAACTGCCACAGTAATGATGTGAATTCCAACCATGAATGGAGAGGTGGGATGATGAGAAAGGAAGTCTAGGGATGTCACCACCTCAGTTAGATGACTTACACATTAATCCTTTTTCTACAGTTATTTGCTGTAAAACAAGTTAAAATGTAGTTCTTTTTACAATAGTTTGTTGTTAATTTGACAGTAGACAGTTTACTTTTCCCCCCCGTTTACTTAAATTATCTGACAACCCCAGCTGTCAGTATTTTACTGTGAATGCAACTTTTTTTCTACAACCATTTTATTTAATCATGTATGTATTTATTTATTTTTCAAACAGTGTGTAGTAGAGCTGGGAATCTTTGGGCACCTAACGATTCGATTACGATTCAGAGGCTCCGATTCGATTATAAAATGATTATTGATTCACCCCCCTCCTTTTTTTTTTTTTTTTTTTTTTTAAATGTTTTGTACATTAGTTCCAAAATTGTTCAAAAATACTCTCAGGCTAAACCAAACTACTATTTCAGTATCAAGTTAACATTTAGCAGTAAAAAAATATACAAAAATAACAGTAAATAAAAAACTCCAGTCCACATTCTGTATGAGCAGCTTTAAACTACATTCAATTAATTTAATGTTGTGAATCAACCGTTAAAGTTAAAATTGGGCCCGTTATTCCATAATTTCCCTTTTGTCTACTTTTGACATGTGAAAGTTTTAAAACTATTTTAAAGATAGATTCAAGTCAATATTTTACCGATTTAGGAGTATTTTAGGTAAAAAGTTAATTAGGTTTGCTTGGAAGATTCGCTACAACAGCCTTGCAGGGAAGTGTACTGCTTTAAGAGTGCGGCCGTTTACTAACGCCCGCATCTAGCTTTTTGTATATGTGCTGCAGCTTTTCGGCAGCAGTCAGGTATGTTGTTGTGTTTTTTTATCTCGTGGCATGAGTTGAGCTAGAGCTGTGAGTTGAGCATTGGCATTACCCGAGGGGCCGGGTAATGAGAAGCATGATGTTTAGCTACTCTCGGTCCGTTCCTCATTGTCCTGAAATCTCGTGGCATGAGTTGAGCTAGAGCTGTGAGTTGAGCATTGGCATTACCCGAGGGGCCGGGTAATGAGAAGCATGATGTTTAGCTACTCTCGGTCCGTTCCTCATTGTCCCGAAGACCGTGCGGCGCGCTGAGTGTGTTGTACTTCCGCTTTACTTGGCATATTTCAATAATCAGAATTTGGATGTTTGTGAATCGTTCTCGAATCTTCCATGGCCGAATCACGAATAATCTAAGAATCGGAAATTTTGCACACCTCTAGTGTGTAGTGGTACACTTTAGGCAGGGTTCAATAGGTTCCACTCCCATCTGTGCATGTAAAGCACCTGTCTGTGAAAGGACTTGCATTCTTTTGATTTAAAAAAATACAAAGGACAGATACTTTCTGCCATTGAGTGGTGAATACACTCCACAAATGTCTATTTGAGGTAGTATTCATCAAACCTATGAAAGAAAAATAGCATATGTATAAACAAGTATTTCATACACCCATTGGCAGTGTATCAAATACTCGTTCTCCCCATTGAGTAGTGAATACACTCCACAAATGTCTATTTGAGGTAGTATTGATCAAACCTATGAAAGAAAAATAGCATTTGTATAAAATATGTTAAGAAAATATTGATGTGACATGATATATGGAGATTTTATGCATTTTGGCAGCAGCGTATTTTTTGTCAATATTTTGTCTCCTGCTCTTTGTTTTTTCACAGTTGGAAGATCCAGACATACACCAAGTAGGCATGCCACAAACGCGTGCGTCCTCTGCGCTCGTTAGCCCGCCAGAAGGAGTTGTGTGTTGGCCCATGACACCTGTCAAGTGATTCCCGGAGTCAGGCTCAACATGACAGAAGCAGCCTTCATTATATGCCACTCAGCCCAAGGGTAGCAGCTCAAACTCATCATTCACACAATACACGACTACAACAAAGAGGACACGAAACAGCCTTCGGAAGATTCAGGTTGGAATGAAAAAAATTTTTGCCACCTTCATTATTTGAAGGCAAACTTAGCTGTTGACTCAGTAAAAATTCTGGGCAAAACTTTTTTTCTGTCTCTGGAATCATTAAGTCGACCCTGACAGCTAGCTAGAAATACTAGTGCAATTAGTTTGGTAAGTATGGTCTGAGGGCTCTCTCTAGTGGTATGCATCATTACGCCAAGAACAGTTCAATAGTAAACATTTTTAGCTTAAAAAAAGGTTAATAGATCCTTGGAATTACTGCATTTTTTAAAAAATATTTCAGAAGCACTTTTTTTTCACCTTTATGTGGATTTAAGTAGTATTTATTAAAATATTTTACTATACTCAAGCACTGTGAAAATGTTTAAACTGCAAGTTACACTTACAATATTATATAGGTTTCCTGCAGGTTTCTTCAAGTTAAATGTAAGACTTTTTAAGACCTAATTAAGACCATTTTCTAAAAATTTAATAACTATTCCATAGCCATATTGACAAAAATTAACACAAATTCATGGATTTTGTTTTTCTATTTTTCGAATGTGGAATGTGTGCAGGATGTAAGAATGCAGCATATTGAGTAGGGGGGCTGCAGCACTAGCAGTTGGCTAGTGTTAGCTGCTGTCGCTTATCTTACATTAGCAGCTTGCTGGCTGGCTTTAGCTTCTGTCTCTTCAGGCTTGTGAGCAGCTGGCTGGCTTAAACAGGCAGATTGAAAAACGCCAGCAATGGAGGGAGTTTGTTTCTTTCCTCTCATGGTGGTTGTGTGCATGAATGATTTTGCATGGGACTCTAGCGCCTTCATGCCGATTGTACCAGCTGATTTTTTTTTTGTATGCGATGCAAAAAGTCTCGAACACACTGCTATCCACTGATTTGAGCCAAAGGCAAAAGGATTGTTTCCTCAACCACCCTTCGTTGAATTCACATTTCCCATCACTCTAATATGAAATGTATGGCGAAGTGTAAAAAAAAATAAATAAAAATTGCATCTGATGAGTAAAGTATAGAGCATGACATTTTGTCAGGACTCCCACCGTGTCAAGGGATTCACACGTAGTTTTATTAATTTATTAATAATTTATTAATGATGGGGACAAGAAGTAAACGAAGGGCAACTGGAGCGCGCTGGAGCGGGAGTGACATCGATCTGTATAATAACAGTCATCTTTTTCAGCTGGTCGCACTGCACACGAAATTCAAGAAGCAGCCATATTTGTAGTCAGCTTTCAGTGAATCAACGCTGTTTTGACTTGGGTCAGCAAATCAAAAGAACTACACAATATCCCAAAATCCATCAATGCTTACAATCTACGGTTTTGACCCGGGGCTACGTTGCGTTCTCAATGCTTGGCTCCTCCGCCCCGTTTAGTTATTTAGGCTATGTTATTTAATCAATATGACAAATGACACTTTTGAGAATAAATTAGACTAATAAGACATACATCATACATTTTAAGACCCAGATATCGAAATTCAACACTTTTTCAAGACTTTTTAAGATATTATTTACGAATTCATAAATTCAATGCTTTTAAGACTTTTGAAGACCCGCGGGAACCCTGTTATAACATAAAAAACAATCATCACGCATATAATTTCAAAATCTCAAATCATCTCACCCACTCACATGAATAAAAATTCTTCCATTATGCCCCTCCCCCAACCTTGAATGTACTTTTTTGAACATGTAAAATTGTAAATGAATACAACAATACAACAATACAAACAACATAAAATAAGATATATAATTTTTTGCCAAATGTTTTTTTGCTCCATTGGAATGGATATTGTGCTGATCCTTTTGGTGTGTTCACCTTAACCATGGAAAGACGTACATGGCGAGATGGAAAAAGAATATATGCTTTTGAGTATCTTTATACAAAGTATTATCTGCATGCTATGTGTACGCCGATGTTTTTTTTTTTGCCCGTCCGTAGCATTTCACATTGTTTGTTGGTATTAAGCTAAGCAGACTTCCTTAAGGCAGAGAAGTGTGGTTTCTTTAAATACGGAATGATAATTTTCTTCATTTTGCATTTAGTTTGGCAATAAACTTGAACCTATGTGCCAATAAATAGGTTGAACCCTAGAAGTTGTAGAATTCACCACCAATGTACAGCACTCCCATTTCAAGTTTTAAGCTTGCAACTCAAAACAAACAAAATTGGACATACAATAGATCATAAGTTTAAATTAAGAAATATGTGCAACGGGTCACTCCTATCTCAATGCATCACTGTGTACTTAGGGAATAACTGTCTCATGATGACCACTTACACTGCTGGCCAAAAGTATTGGCACCCCTGCAATTCTGTCAGAAAATGATTGCAATTACAAACACTTTGGTAGTAATATCTTCATTTACTTTGCTTGCAATGAAAAAACACGAACAAAAATGAGGGAAAAAAATGATAATCATTTTACACAAAACTCCAAAAATGGGCCAGACAAATGTATTGGCACACTTTGAAAAATAATGTGATGCTTCTCTAATTTGTGCAATTAAAAGCACCTGTTACTTACCTGTGGCATATAACAGATGGTGCCAATAACTAAATATCACTTACACCCAGTTAAAATGGATTAAAGTTTACTCAAACTCTGTCCTGTGTCCTTGTGTGTACCACATTGAGTATGGAGAAAAGAAAGAAGACCATAGAACTGTCTGAGGACTTGAGAAGCAAAATCGTGAGGAAGCATGGGCAATCTCAAGGCTACAAGTCCATCTACAAAGACCTAAATGTTCCTGTGTCTAACGTGCGCAATGTCATCAATAAGTGTAAAGCCCATAACACTGTGGCTAACTTCCCTAAACGTGGACTGAAAAGAAAAATTGACGAGAGATTACAACGAAAGATGGATTTTGGATGGTGGCGAAAGAACCTCGACTAACAGCCAAACAAATTCAAGCTTTCCTGCAGTCCGAGGGTACAACAGTGTCAACACGTACTATCCGTTGGCGTCTGGATGAAAAGGGACTCTATGGTAGGATACCCAGGAAGACCCCACTTCTGACCCAGAGACATAAAAAAGCCAGGCTGGAGTTTGCCTAAACTTACCTGAAAAAAGCCAAAAACTTTTTGGAAGAATGTTCTCTGGTCAGATGAGACAAAACTAGACTTTTTGGGAAAAGGCATCAACATAGAGTTTACAGGAAAAAAGTGAGGCCTTTAAAGAAAAGAACACAGTCCCCACAGTCAAACATGGCAGAGGTTCCCTGATGTTTTGGGGTTGCTTTTGGACTGCTTGACCGTGTGCATGGCATTATGAAGTCTGAAGATTACCAACAGATTTTGCGCATAATGTAGTGTGAGAAAGCTGGGTCTTCCTCAGAGGTCATGGGTCTTCCAGCAGGACAATGACCCAAAACACGTTTCAAAAAGCACTAGAAAATTGTTTGTGAGAAGGCACTGGAGACTCCTAAAGTGGCCAGCAATGAGTCCAGACCTGAATCCTATAGAACGCCTGTGGAGCGTTCTGAAAATGGCAGTTTGGAGAAGGCATCCTTCAAATCTCAGAGACCTGGAGCAGTTGGCCACAGAAGAATGGTCTCAAACTCCAGCAGAGCATTGTAAGAAACTCAGTGATGGATACTCGAAGCGGTTGTTCGCAGTTATTTTGTCAAAAGTTTGTGCCACCAAGTATTAGACTGAGGGTGCCAATACTTTTGTCCGGCCCATTTTTGGAGATTTGCGTAAAATGATCATGATTTATTTATTTTTTTCATTCTCTTTTTTTTTTTTTTTTTTCATTACAAGCAAATAAATGAAGATATTACTTCCAAAGTATTTGTAATTGCAATCATTTTCTGGGAGAAATTCAGCATTATCTGACAAAATTGGAGGGGGGCCAATTCTTTGGTCCAGCAGTGTAGGTCTAACGTGTTTTTTTTTTTTTTAATGTTGGTCAGTATAGAGCAGGGGTCGGCAACCTATGACACGAGTGTCAGCACTGGCACGCAAAGGGTTGACCAGTGACACGCTAGCGCATGGGGAAAAAAAAAAAAAAAACGCCTTTTTACCTGAAATTTTGAAATTTTCAGTTGCGCGCCCTATTATTTAGGGGCTTTACGGAAGCGCTCCTCCTACCCCACTCTGCCTCTGCTCCTTGCATGCTAACAGAGAGACATGCTGTAACTAGCCACAGAAACACAGGCGCGCGATAAATGAATGTTGGCAACTCCTCCTGCAGAAAAATCTCGGCCTTTACAGCCAGCGTGGACAGATGAGTGGGGCTTTGTGCGAAAAAATAACCGTCCAGTTTGTGCATTATGCCTCGAGAGTGTTGTGTGTCGCACAACAAGTTTCGTTATGAGACAAAACATGAAAATTCATTCAAGGATGAGTCTGACAAGGCGGAGACATTAAAATGCGCTGTGTCCAGTTACAGCAAACAAAAACAGACCGGTGAAAACCTTTGTTACTGCTAAAAACACTGCCACCGAAGCAAGCTATCAATTTGCTCATTGCACTGCAAAGCACGGAAAACAGTTTACCGATGGCGAATATATCAAAGAGGCGATCTTGTCGAGCTCAGAGGTTTTGTTTGATGGCTTGCCTAACAAAGACACAATCAAAAAATAGAATAAAAGACATCCCTGTGTCAGCCAGGACAGTTGAACAGCGAGTGGAGGAGCTGGCAGAAAGCATGAGAGCCCAGGGCCAGGGATCACATTAAGGTAGGCATCTTTTATATTTGTAATATAAAATCTAAAATTGTGCATATAATTAACTGTTTAAGTTGCTAGTGAAAAAGACAAAATGCAAGAGTCAGCTGTTCTGACTTTGCAGGTTAAAAGAGCCCGCTCTGTACTGTATTTTCTACAATATGCACTTCTTTTTTAGTTAATTGAAAAAGAAGAATGGTAGTTATACGATTTCAATGTATGTCCATGTTGTTTTCTTTGGAGTAAAATTACATCTCTGTTGGATATAAAAATTTGGATGTCCATCATTAATCTTGGTGTGGCACACTGATTGACAAGAAAATTTGAAAGTGGCACTCCACACCAAAAAGGTTACCGACACTTGGTATAGAGGTACTTGGGAGTATTTTTAAGTGGTTATGGGTGTAAAGGTTGTGAAAACCATAGTGTAAATGTGACAGTATCACGAGATAAATCTGGAAAAGCCAGAGGATTATCCTAATGCAATTAAAGTTCACCAGTATCCAAACCCTTGGTGCAAGCAATATTGAGAATTATTTGTAATTTCAATGGCTTCATGGATATGCAAATGCAAAACCAAACACATGTCACTTCCATAATCTCACATTTGGATTATGCCAGACCAGCACGAAGCAAAAATGTTCTAGAGGCAAAGAGAGCCATGTATAACAGGATGCTAACAGGAGTGGGGCTATGAAATCAGGCTGAATACATGCAGCAGGTGGGGGGTTGAATGGGGTGTTAAGGCTCTGGTGTCTGGCTATTTTTAAGACCCCTCCTTTACTTGTGGGCCAGCAACAGTGGAAATCAGACAAGCATATGCATAAACACACTTGCATGCGTAAGAATGCTTGCCCGCCAGCACGCACCAACTTCGCACTTACATGGAACTCAGTGGTGTTGAGAATATGACGTCCGTCTGGGCTCCAGCGGGAAGCAACCAGTCCGATTGAGCCCTCATCGATTTTACAGTGCCAGTCAGGTTGCTCTAGTGACCACACCTGAGAAGACAGGGACAGGGACGGCAGGATAAACATTAGTAATGAAATCCCGTACAGGCCTACTGAAGCTTCCTTAACTTCAGTTCCAGAGTAAAAACCACTCGTGCAAGAGACAATGAAAGACTGGCGATGGCTCCCCCTTCAAAGGTAAGATAATGTGCTGTATAATTACAAAAAATTGAACCACTCATGTTCTTTATTAGAAACATTAGTATGTTTTTTTTACATACTAATCTTTTAGTAACTTTTTTTCTTGTTTCAAGTGTGGCTCTATCCTCTGTTTGTATTCAGAAATCTAATACAATGTGTATTATGTATGCAACCGGTCAGAGTGAAAGCACAGAGAGCTTTTTATGGCTCAAAATGTATACTTCTTACACTTCTTATACAAAGATTTTAAATTAGGAAATTACCCATCATTGTCAAATACTGAATACATATACAAAATAATAACGTTTAACTAACATGTAAAAGAGAACAAGAACAAACTAAACTACACACTTTCTCCACCAAAATGGGCGATTAACAACAGAGATCAACTCGCGACAACGAGTCTGCTCACAATATCCCCGTCAGCTGTCAAACTTTTTTTTTTTTTTTTGATACTGGTTGTGGAACTTTTCTGACACAGTCAATTTCACATTTCAACACATAAATGCAAGCATAATCTTCAAGATTATTCATATAAAATGCATCTCACAGCCTACCTGTACCAGTCCTCTCTTGTACATTGCACACAAAATGAACTGAGAATCAGACGACCATTCCATTTGAGATATCTGGTCCAGACATGTATACAGGTGCAGGATCTGCAGCGTGCTCACATCTCGTACAACCAACTTATACTGCACGCAGGTAGCCTGCAAGAAAACACGTTGTTAAAAAGAACTCACTTTCCCAACGATGCCAGTTAATATAGCACATTAAAGTTTACCAAATGTTTTCCATCTGGAGAAACTTTACATAGTTGATTGGATTGCTTGAAGACCTCTGAGAAATTCATGTTGGCAATTCACTATAGACAAAAAATTGTTTTTAAATTATTAATCATAGTGCCACCCGAATGAGTTTCATTGAAGTCGCATAGCGTCCTTGTCTGGCGGGGTAATTCCCAATTTCAACACGAGATGGAGACACATGTAAAAAAAAAAAAAAAGTAAGGTACACATTTTACACCACAAAATGACTTTAGAAGTAAGCACAAACAAAATATATTGAGCTGTATCTACTGCTCTGCAGCCCAAGATTCTATTAGGGTTAGGGTTAGCATTTATTTTGGCACTGCCCTTCAGTTTTGGTCCAACTTTTGTAAGTTTCTTATAAGTCACATCGATAACAGATTTATTTTGGGAAGAATGTATTGTTTTTTGAAGATAACCTGCTCAAGTCAGATGCTGTATATCTTACTGATTTCACAATTATTATGGCCAAATTTAAAATTATTATTATATTTTTATTATTATTATTATTATAACATTCCTTGAATAAGAAGGCAATCAAGACTAATAATGCATGTACTGTATTGGTGTATTTCTGTAAAAAAAATTTTAACCCCTAGAGTTATGTTTCGTACTTTTTCTCTGTAGGTACAGTGGGGAGAACAAGTATTTGATACACTGCCGATTTTGCTGGTTTTCCTACTTGCAAAGCATGTAGAGGTCTGTAATTTGTATCTTAAGTTCTCTTCAACTGTGAGGAACGGAATCTAATACAAAAAAACTGAAAATCATGTTGCATGATTTTTAAATAATACATTTGCATTTAATTGCATGAAATAAGTATTTGATACATCACAAAAATCGAACTTAATATTTGGTACAGAAACCTTTGTTTGCTATTACAGATACCAAACGTTTCCTGTAGTCCTTGACAAGGTTTGCACACACTGCAGCAGGGATTTTGGCCCACTCCTCCATGCAGATCTTCTCCAGAGCCTTCAGGTTTCGGGGCTGCTGCCGGGCAACACGGACTTTCAGCTCCCTCCATAGATTTTCTATCGGGTTCAGATCTGGTGACTGTCTAGGCCACTCCAGGACCTTAAGATGCTTCTTAGGGAGCCACTCTTTAGTTGCCTTGGCTGTGTGCTTTGGGTCGTTGTCATGCTGGAAGACCCAGCCACGACCCGTCTTCAGGGCTTTCACTGAAGGAAGGAGGTTGTCAGCCAAGATCTGGGGATACATAGCCCCATCCATCATCCCCTCAATACAGTGCAGTCATCCTGTACCCTTGGCAGAGAAGCAGCCCCAAAATATTATGTTTCCTCCTCCATGTTTCACGGTTGGGATGGTGTTCTTAGGGTTGTACTCATCCTTCTTTTTCCTCCAAACACGACGAGCTGAGTTTAGACCAAAAAGTTCAATTTTGGTCTCATCTGACCACATGACCTTCTCCCATTGCTCCTCTGGATCATCCAGATGGTCAGTGGCAAACTTCAGACGTGTCTGGACATGCACTGGCTATAGCAGCGGGACCTTGCGTGCGCTGTAGGATTTTAATCCATGACGGCGTAATGTGTTTCCGATGGTTTTCTTCGAGACTGTGGTTCCAGCTCTCTTCAGGTCATTGACCAGGTCCTGCTGTGTAGTTGTGGGCTGATCCCTCACCTTCCTCATGATCAGTGATGCCCCACGAGGTGAGATCTTGCATGGAGCCCCAGAACGAGGCAGATTGACCGTCAACTTGCACTTCTTCCATTTTCTAATAATCGCTCCAACAGTTGTTGCCTTCTCACCAAGCTGCTTGCTTATTTTCCTGCAGCCCATCCCAGCCTTGTGCAGGTCTATTATTTTATCCCTGATGTCCTTACACAGCTCTTTGGTCTTGGCCATTGTGGAGAGGTTGGAGTTTGTTTGTTTGAGCATGTGAACAGGTGTCTTTTATACAGGTAACAAGTTCAAACAGGTGCAGTTACTTCCGGTAATGAGTGGAGAACAGGAGGGGTTCTTAAAAAGAACTAAGAGCCGAAATATTTACTAGTTGGTAATGTATCAAATACTTATTTCATGCAGGTAAATACAAATTTGTTATTTAAAAATTATACAATGTGATTTTTCTGGATTTTCGTATTAGATTAGAATTATGATACAAATTATAGACCTCAACATGGCTTGCAAGTGGGAAAACCAGCAAAATCGGCAGTGTATCAAATACTTGTTCTCCCCACTGTATATGTCTGTATGTATGTATATATGTATGTTGATCTGCATTATTCAAGTATTAATAAACATCGATTTAAAACAACAACAACAACAAAACAAAATGAGAAATTAGGCTTTGACGTCATAAATTAAATAAACCAAAAATGACTTCGTTCGTAATCGGAAGAAATCTGCATGTTGCTAACTTGTTAGCTACTGAAGATAAAAGTTGAGTACGAGTGCCCTGAAACTAATTTGTACCGCAACTGCATTTTACCTTCTGTTTTGGCCAAAGTATTTGAGAAGACACTGGCAGATTGACAGCTAACATGTCGCTAACGGTTCAACGACAAATTCACCGCTATCGTAACACGTTACTTGCGTCACAGAACGTATATTGCTTACCTTAGCTATTTTTAAAACAAAGGTGGGAACATGGTTGATTACAATGGGGACGGTCAAGCGTCGTGTGGAGTTTCGAAAAGTTAAACTCATTGAATGTCATTAGCACAGTGCAACAATAACAGGAGCTGGTTTGTTTGTGTGAGTGGTTTACGACACTGTAGCAGTGACCAATCAGCGTATCGTTCTTTATCTTTTGCATTCTGGGAAATGTAGTTTCAACTTCCTGTCTTATTTATTCGCAAAGCTCTTCACTTATCATGCGCGTGTCAGTCAAATCAATGTATATTTTCCTTCTTAGTTATTTTAAGTGTTACTTCAGGCTAGTAATATTCAGAAGTAAAGCATTGATATGGTTCTTTTTTGAATGTTTTTCCATAAGTTTATTTTTTTTAAATGTTACTATTTCCCTTATCGTGAATCATTTACGTTGTTTATACAACACTTGGAAGCCCTTCACGAAAAACATACAAAAAGCATCCACCTGCGAAAAGAGGTTTTCCCGCTTGTGTGCGCCCAAAACGCGCTGCTTACCACCTCCCTTCTTCCCTTTGCTCAAGACCCTCAGCAAAGCTCACGCTTCTTAGAGCTGCATGCAAATCATCTTCCCTGTCCTTATCACTTTCGCCATTTTCTTTCACCAAAAAGTCAATCTTCTTCTCAAAGTTTACAGTTAGGTCGATTTTTTGTTGTTGATTTTGTTAATGCTGCTTTATGGAGGCACAGTCTCTTGACATGTTCAGCAATAAACAGGTGGACTCTGGACACAACAAAATTCATTTTGGATTGGGATAATAATATTTTTCAGGTAGGTCCATTTTATTTATTTTCGTTTAGCTGCAATAATGTAGGCGTAACATATATTTTTTTTTATATGTACACAAAGGTTTTACAGTGCAGGCCTACAGCTTTTGTCGGAGTCGGAATCTTTTCTCGTGCAGAATTGTCTCTGCCCGAAGATTTGCTGTCTTAAGTGATTCTGCATTAATTCCAGTTTGTTTGATTCAACAAGCATTATCAATCTGATTTATTTCGACATGTTTTTTGCCCAACAATCACAAAATTAAATGTTTAAAAGAACAGTATATTTTAACTGCATGTTTATTCTAATTCTTCACTTGCATCTATAAGGCTAAAGCCGTCATTGATGCTTTCATACCATCATATCTAAATGTTTCTGTTTAATGCGACTGAATAACACAGTAAAATAATTGAATCCGGTCACATTGAATTAAGGGTTGAAAGAAAAATTATAATTAATATCTTTACATTTGGGACCGTATACTTTAGTCCTTAAACTGACTCATGGGAAAACGCTGCATAAGTGTATGTTTGTGTGTTATGTGAATATAAGTTGCCATGGGGGCCGTAACCCAGCAGTGGAGAAAATTTGACACATCCATCCGTCTGACTTTGTGCTTTTAAGTTGCGCTTTTCGTTTGCAACGGGACTTATTTGGGGGGGAGGGCAACAATATACAAACAAAATATACATTCTGGGTGCATTCTTTCATTTTATTTTGCTGCTTTTCTACGAGCGAGAGCGAGAGAGAGAGAGAGAGAGAGAGAGAGAGAGAGAGAGAGAGAGAGAGAGAGAGAGAGAGAGCTCTTTTGCCACATTTTATTCGTCGTTATTAGGACCTAAATTATATATGCAACTGTTTTGTTCTCAAAATAATTCAGAAAATGTTTGTTGTTGATTTAAAAATGTCTCTTTTTCTTGTCATGGTATAATATCCTCCTAACCCTATTTCCCACTAAATCAATAATTAAAAAAAAAAAAAAAAGAAGAAGAAGTGGCCTAAATACACATGTATCAATTTTTTTGGGGTTTTTTTTGGTTTTTTTTTTTTTTAATTTATTGTTGATGGAGAAGCACCTTGCACTGTTAACCAGTTTGAAGATGCTGAACCTCCTCATACTGATGAGTTGGCAGGTCTGGGCAGGCCCAGGCCCCCTGACACTCTCAAACTACATTGGTTTCATCACACTTGATAGCGTGTGAGGTTGTGCGTCGGCATATGCGTGTATGTCCAAATAATAATTTGTGCATGCTTCACAGAGTGATCTGCCCTTCGCCAGACTACCCAACTTCCAAAATGTCCCAGACCTCAGTGAATGAAGAAGGAGGCAACTTTGAGCACCTTTGGCACTCCCTGTGAGTGTTAACACATACCAAATAATATGAATTCATGATAAAATTCATTTGAACAAAACCTGCATTAAATGCAAAATTATATATTTAATTACCCTCTAAATCAGGGGTCCCCAAACGTTTTCCTGTGAGGGCCACAAAACTTTTCCCTTCTCTGATGAGGGGCCGGGTGAGTTTGTAACAGAAAAAGTGTGACGATTGCAGGAGTGCCTAAATGTAAAAATTTATTGTTTTTCAGAAAGCCGCAATCAAACAACCCTTTCTGGATTCTTCACAGAACAAAAGTAAATAAAATAAAATTAATAATATAATATAATATAATAATTAGGGTTGTTCCGATCATGTCTTTTTGCTCCCGATCTGATCCCGATCGTTTTAGTTTGAGTATCTGCCGATCCCGATATTTCCCGATCCGATTGCTTTTTTTTTGCTCCCGATTCAATTCCAGTCATTCCCGATAATTTTTCCCGATCATATACAATTTGGAAATGCATTAAGAAAAAAAATGAATAAAACTCAGACAAATATATACATTCGACATACAGTACATAAGTATTGTATTTGTTTATTATGACAATAAATCCTCAAGATGGCATTTACATTATTAACATTCTTTCTGTGAGAGGGATCCACGGATAGAAAGACTTGTGACTTTGTATATTGTGACTAAATATTGTCATCTAGTGTATTTGTTGAGCTTCCAGTAAATGATACTGCAGCCATTCAACCCAAATGCATGATGGGAAGTGGAACCATGACTGTGCGTAGTGCTACCAATTGATATATCTTCTCTGCGTCTGGGATCAGTGTTGGGAGTAACGCCGTTATAAATAAGGTTTTTCAGTAACGGGGTGATCTAACTAATTACTTTTTCCGCTGTTACAACGCCGTTACCGTTACTGACGGTCAAAAGTGGTGCGTGACTTACTCTGAATAAATTGAAGAAACAACCAGCCGTGTCGAGTCGACTCTCTGCTCTGTTGACTTGTCATCCAAGACTTATGGTGCGTTCAGGTTCGAGAATAGCGCACGTACTTCTGACTACAAGCTGTTTGTCCCTGCTCATTCAATTAGACAATGCTTTCCAAAGTTTGGTAACGTTTCTGTGTTTGCTACACCTGATGCTAGCCTCGTTCCCATCTCCCACTGTCAGCCAGCAATAATTCTGATTCCATCTTGAGGAAGGCAGACGCTTTGAAGGTGACGTGAATTGTCGGGAAACGAGCCTACCTAAATGCAGCCCCTCGAGAGATGCGATGGAAGTGATTGTGATTGGCTGAGGATTAGAGTCATGTGTCGTTGTAAGCCAATCAGAGCCGGTGATTTCACAAGCAAACCGGAACAGCGCGTGCGGCAAACACACACACGCAAAACAGATGCACAGGGTCGGGATGGCAGAGCATTCAGAAGAAAAATTGTCCTTTAAGAGGTGGAGATATAGACACTATTTCAAGTTTGTTGAAATTAAAGGAAAGAACCTGCATGTAATGTGTAATTTATGTCCCGGGGCAAAGCTTTTGTCGACATCTGTGGTAAGCAATTCAAATCTGCTGAAGCACCTAACAAGTTAACTACCTGTCTGTTCTTCTCTATTCCACTGACTCGAATACTGCTCAGAAAATTTCAAATTCTTTGACATACAACAAGTTCTTTTTAAAGTAACGGAAATAGTTACTTTCCCTGGTAACTAGTTACTTTTACTATAGTGTAATTCAGTTACTAACTCAATTACTTTTTGGAAGAAGTAGTGACTAATGTAACTAATTACTTTTTTAAAGTCTGTAACGTTAAATATGAATAGAAAACAATTTAATTAAAAAATATATATATATTAAAAAAAAGGCATGGCCGATATTTTTTTGCCGATTCCGATACTTTGAAAATGACGTGATCGGACCCGATCGATCGGCATCCCGACATCTCTAATAATAATGATGAATAATTATAACACTATTGATTAAATAGATGATAACCAAATATACCTTCTCTGAGTTCTTCATAGAAAAAGGTCAGGAAATAAATAACACTATTGAGGAAAAAAAAAAAAAAAATTCAAAATGCTCTCTGGTATTGTTTAGGGGGCTGGACCAAATGTGGAGGCGGGCTGTAGCCGGCCCGCGGGCTGTAGTTTGGGCACCCCTGCTCTAAATAATGATCCGGCTTTATCTTTGTGCATTGATTGTTAAATTAATCTCTAAATATATCTTTACATCTTATTGCCATCAGCAACATTTTGATATGGACAACAATTTCTTTAAACACCTTACTTTTGGAGAAATTCCTATTATGAACAAGGTTGATATACTATGAGAATTAAAGCACATATAGTTGGACCTGGTAATGAAAACAATACTTTTTACAAAGACAAAATGCTCAGTTAATAGAGACTTCAACTAGGTATTTTAACATTTTCAACATGTACAATAGTATATACAGTATATGTATATTTAACAGTATTTTTGCTGGGGTGTTTGTGTTTTATAATTTAATCCATGCATCCTGTAGCGTTGAACTATACTTTGCAATACAGTACAATTACTCTACATGAAAAAGCCAAAAGTTTATGTTCTCAGTCATTAACTTATTAGGACAGCTATTGTTTTGTTTGTAATACAACATAAAAATGCTCTTAAGCAGAAATTTGATTGAAAACAGATATTCTCAAATCCAAAATAAGGTTATGAGTATAATTTCATCGAATGTGTATTGTGCCTACAGGGAGCCAGACAGTACATATTATGAGCTCCCCCCAAGCAACCAAGAGAATGTGCGCCCGGTACCTTCTACAAGTAATTTGGGGAATCAGAGCAACACTGCTGAGGTTTCCATGGATGTCTACCACATGAGGGACATGAACGACAATGTGATGGTACAGTATATGAACAAATTGTCAAAATGTGATGATCTTGTTTCATTATGAGCAGTCACCCCACACCCATTCCCACCCATGCACCTCCTTAGCCCCAGCACCACACTTTTTTTATGTATCCTCTCACATTTCCCTCCAGTGTTCCCTCCAAGATGCTTTCCCTCTCTTGAGCTGCCTTTTCCCTCTCTGTGTCGCTGCTGAGATTCCTTAGGGACTGAGGAGTGGCCTTAGTGAGTGTTGGGGCAGGTCTAATTAAAACCCAGGAAGAAACCTCAAGCCAAATCAGTGCATAGCCATCTGTAGGCTGATGTTTTGTCTTCTACAAAGTCACAAATATGGATCTGATGAGCCGCATATTGCAGATTGACAGTGACCATGACGTTGTTGTATTCCCTTGATTCCCAAGTTCAAGGCAAAGTGAATATTTGTTAAACATGATCACTTTGTATCTTGCTTTATAAGTATTAGTTCATATTCATCTATCGCTGTGATAGATCTTTGAGTGGGCAAGTCTGGGCCTGCATGGCCCGTTAATGAATACTCATGACAGATTAAGAAAGGGGGCGGGGCTTGGCTTGTTATTGCAAGGTGATTTGTGTGTGTGGTAAACTAATAAAAAACTTTGCTCACAATCCTCTTCTAGTGGGTATACTCGTAGTGTATATTCTTTTGTGTTGCTTCATGAGGGTCACTTTTCTCATGCATGTAAATGTTAAAGGGAAAAACAAAACCTTTATCATGTGCATCCCAGTGTAAAAAAAATCTTATTTAAAACATTGAAAACTGATAGCGATTAAATTTTCTGATGTGTAATAGTGGAGAAACTCATAAATAAAAGCCATTATTTCCAAGAAGGGGAAGACTGCTTGTGGTACTATTTAGCCAATCAAATGCAAGGATCCTACTCATAAAAGGCCCATGCTCAGAAGTGCTGCTATTTTTGTGCTTACACATCATTTTCTCTATGATCAGGGATAAAATAAATTCACAATTTGCATATTTAAATACTTTGGCTAATCGTTTTTCATATGAAGGTAAATGGTGTTATACTTGTATAGCGCTTTTCCACCTTTCAAGGCGCTCAAAGCGCTTTCATTTATAGTAGATGTTGTTCCCTATAGGTTGAGGTAAATGAAAAAAGATCTTTGTAACTTGACACCATTAATTCTTAAAACTAATTCATAGGACAGCATGTTGGACAAGTGTTAACACATCTTCCTCACAGTTATAAAGTCATTAAATAAGGGCTCCAACCTTCCTGTGTGGACTTTCAGTGTTCTCCCCATGCCTTGATTGTGAGTGTAAATGGGTGTTTGTCTCTGTTCATCACTACTATATGGTGAACAGTTCAAGATATACTCAATCTGCTATAGGCTCAGTCTTACATATGATCCTATGAAGCAAAATGAAATCACAGTATTGCAAAAAAAAAAAAAAAATCAATTAGACTATTTTTTTAATCATTCAGCACAGTGGTGTAGTCTATGTGATGCACAAATGTACGCTTTATATACCCACTGAAAAGGTAATGCGTATGTGCAAGTATATGTTCTATATTGGTGAGATTTTTTTCTTCATATATGTACATCCACTTGATGCACAAGCATAGGAGACAATATAATTTTGTGACCGTTTCCACACACTGATTATTTCATTCAATTAACCCAGACACTATTCACATGATTTTTTGAACTCTGAGGCTTCTGTTGCCTATGATGACAACACCAACATGTTATGTATGCATTTGTGCGTGTTGATGTCTGCTGTTGTAAGTCTGTGTCAGCGGGATTTTTAGCTTGCTCAAATATGAGGATAGTTGTAGTTTGACAGAATCACGGGCACTCTGATGAGGTGTCCAGCTGTCGATTGTCAGAAGCCCTCAATGTTTGATTTCATTATTATGTGTCAAGCTGTGTTAAGACCCATTGAGGCCATGAGCCAACAATTGAAACATTTTGGGTAATTTAGTTTATATGTATTTAGCTTCTGCTTTTTAATAAACAAACAAAAAAACACCGATAAATATGATACTATGAATAAAGAACGTTGGCACGGAGGTTGGGTGGTTAGCACGTCCGCCTCACAGTTCTGACATCTACACTGTAGGTGTGTATGTACAGTATGTGAATCCCACTTCCAGCAGAAGTAGTTTGCATATACAAGAGAGAGAGAAACAAGGCCGCGTCAATGAATAATGATGATGCGTAATTTATCTTGCCCTGAAAAACATAATCATTGGCCATTCTATACAGTACAACTGGTAATAAAATGGCCAACGATAGTTTTTACTATCAGACGATAAGTTCATATAGTGTAAACGTTCAGGTCACAAAGAGGACAGGCAGGCGGCGGTTTCGAACACGCTGGACTCATATTTAACAAAAAACGCAAAAAGTACAAAATCAACAAAGCAAAACGATCCAAAACGATCCTAGGGGATCACGGCCCCGTCGTGGAATGCCTCTCCAGTCTCTCACTCCGGGTAGCTCCCGTGACTCCTCTCCTTTTTATGGGAAAGTGCCTTGATTGCAATTACTGGCAAGCGTGGTGGTCGCCACCCAGTGATGTCGCCATCCATGGTGCTGACCCCTGTGACGAGCCCTGTGGCACTGAGACGCCACAATCGTAATTACTATAAAAGGCCTAGGTGAGTTAGCGTATAAACAGTATACCCACCACAAAAAGCTAGACTAGATCACTTATTCAGCCCAAGTGACAGGTGGAGCAATTCAAATCTCTTTTACTAGAAAGATGGCAGAAGGTACAATACACCTGTGTATCCATCTGTTGATATTCATACAGCAAAATACAGAAGGTCATGGCTTCAGTAAAGTAATTGATTTTTGTGTTCACTCGAACATGCCATTTTTACAAGATTGTTATTATGATTTGTCATTAATTACTACTTTTTTTAATTGATCTTTTCATCACGATGTACTTTTTTTTTCCTTTTTTTTTTTAATCTTTTCATAACATTCCCAACGCAGGGTGAACGACTTCCCTACTGTATGCATTAATTTCCCTTGAGTTTTGATTAGGTACAGTATGTGAAATATCAGAAATATTTCTCTACATGCCTAACCTATCTTGACACGCTAGTGTTGCTGTGATTATCCCATTTGCATTTCTTAAATATTATCAGCCTTTTAAGCAAAATGATTTCCTGTATGGGACTTCCATTATTTTTAAAGCTGGAACACACGCACACACACAGACTACCTCAAACAATGGCTTTAGAGGCTGTGGCTGTGTTTCAACTTGTTGTGGATCAAGTGTAGTTACCAAGACCAAGCACACCTGTGAGCTCGTGAGCTTCATGCCCTAGCGTTATTTTTGTGCATGTTGTGATTTCACACATACACCTGGCTTACTTCATTTCCTTGGACCACAAAGGGGGAAAGACAGTAAACAATATGATGTTGTCGTGAAGATAATTGCTATATAACACCATATATATATATATATATATATATATATATATATATATATCTGTAATGAAAAATCATCTTTTAAACACTTTGAACTGTATGACTAGTGAGTGATTGTTGTACAGCTTGTCCTTATGTTTGCGTCAATGTATAGATCCATATATCCACGTGCACATACACTCTCACATCATACAGTTTGCATTAAGTCTGGAACCTTGACCCGTCCGTCTCTTTGCTTTCATCTGATAAACCTAGGCCGAGGAACACAATGGACTTTACATATTCCCCTATGTGTGTCTCCATTTTTGGCTTTGTCTACCTTAAAACAAACAATGAACAAATTATTCATTTTTCAGTCTGTGAAAAGAGCATGATTGTATATCATATATTGATTTTGACCAAGGTGATCAAGACGTTATAAACATCAACACACTAATTCTGCCATGTATGATGTCTAATAGTGTACAGTATACGAGTACACTACAGCACTAACATTTTTAAGTCACCAATACCTGCTTTATTCTCAGCTATTATTTCTTTAGTAGTATTAGTATTATTGTCATTTAGCACCCATTGTATCCCCCCCACACACACACACACACAAACACACCCCATACACATATACATTGTATTAAGATTAATTTACGGTCTTAGTCACTCTGCTCAGTCAGTGCTGTAATGGTTGATACATGTAAGGATAACGTATGTATGTCAGGACATCAAAATTATTTCTCTCTCTTTATCTCTTACACACTCACACATGCCTAGACTGTGTTTACTTAGTGCAGGTCTTTTCAAAGTGTTTTGTAGCATGTGTGTACATGTGGACCAGCATTGCAGTCTATGTCCAGGCATGCCATAATTAGAATGCAGTACAATTTTTTCAGGTTCTCAGCCATATTTCTCTCTCCCTTGCTTAAGTCTGCTTCTCTCTCACTCTAGTCTCCACAAACCAATCCTCACCTTTGTCCTGCCCCTACATACATGCGTGTAAGCATATGTCTTAGTTTGTGTCTGTGTATAAAGGAGAGAGAGAAGGAGAGAGAGAGAGAGAGAGAGAGAGAGAGAGAGAGAGAGAGAGAGAGAGAGATAGAGAAAGCAAGGAACAGCGTGTGAGTAGTGTGTCCCCTGATGCACACCTCACTTGAACTCTGCTTAGTGCACTCAGTTTGCTCTATTTGGATGTCTCTGATCGAAGTACATGTGGCTAAAACTTTAAAGGATGTACTACGTGAAAAAAAAGGTAAATATTCTGGCATTAATGTTTCTTTTGCGGGTTGTCCACAGACTGCATGTGATGACAATGTGTTTTTATGAGTATTTAAACAAGTGTGTTATAGGCAGAGTCAAAGCGTGCATTAATGTTTTTAATTGGAACTGATTAGTAACAATTTCTCTTTTTTTGGTTTTTAGCTAATGGTAAATCAACTCAGTGCCAAATTAATTAATTTCTTGATAGATTGATTTGGATGAGCACAAAATGGACTGGTTGACTTTTGATTTTTTTTTGACTGATTTGAGTTCAAGAAATTACAGTGATCTGTATCATGAAGTAAATTGGACGAGCTGTACTACACTTTGTGTAGGTCTTGAAAAGAGGCCTGATGCAGTTTGTTAACTTTGACAAGTATGTCACCACACACGCGCCTCGGAGCAACGACTCTTCCTTCTCCTCAAACACAGCAAAGAGAACAAGAGGGGGTGGCAGGTAATTAGTGCTGATTACACTGGTGTTTTACAAGTTAACTCATATAGCCCCAAGGTGGCTATTGCATGGCTAATGCTGTAACCACATCTGGCACAACAATACATACTACAATTCTGCAGTCTTGCATGCTTGATGGTTCTTGCTTGGAATCCAATGTATTTTTCCCCCTGTTGTTGGCACATCTCTAGAAGGTCAGGCCTATAAATTTAATTTTAGAATATAACCACTGATGTTTCAAGTTTAGCAAAATATTCATTATTAAATATTAAATACGGGGGTTGGATTATCTGATGATTTAAGTGTGCATTGTGTACAAGTACTCAAGAGTGGGTAGTGAGGGAGTACCACTGGTGTGCTACCACAACAGTAGCAAACTAAAAATATGTATCGTCTTAAAAAAATATACAGACCAGTTGTCCCAATTCAACCTTTGCGGATTACATTAACCACTGAGAATCTGCAGCACAATGTTATAGCACAATGTAACCCGACCTCCCTGTGTGACTCCAAGCTGCTGTCTCTCAAGCATCTCTACCTGAGTCCTGCCTCTGTCTCTCTCCTCCCTCTTCACCTCTCTTATTCTTTTCTTTGCTCTTCTCTCACGTAGTCCCAGTACAACTTGCTTAGCAGCAGCATGGAGAGTCTGGGGAGCAGGGCCAGGCCTGCTAGCCCCTACAGCTCCGAGAACACCTCTTCTGCCGTGCCCACCCCCTCGCCCTACTCCCAACCTAATTCCACTTTCGAGGGCCTTTCGCCTGCCCCGGCCATCCCCTCCAACACCGACTACCCGGGACCCCATGCCTTCCAGGTGTCCTTCCAACAGTCCAGCACTGCCAAATCAGCCACATGGACAGTAAGTACACGCACACTCAATAAGCCTTGGTACGAATTCTTCACCTTTTTCCCACCTTCTGACTTGCCACCATGCACCCACATATACATGCGCGTTCACCCGTTTTCAGTCGCTAACACTCAACACAGCACATGTGCAGGCCTGCCCTGTGCAAGGGAAAGTAATGGATCATCCAGTGATTCATTTGGCTCTGTTTTTCCTCTTTAACAAATGAAAAATTGTTTCTCAGAATTTCATATTGCAAGAACATCATTCAATGCCCAGTCTAGAACCTGTGTATTTAAAAAACACATATATTCATTGTTATCATCACCATATACAGTACATTATGTTTGTTTTTTATCCGCAAATGAGTTGTTACATTCATCAAATAACTTTGCCACATAAAATTGGGACAGTACTGTATTACATGAACACCTTGATGCAGGAACGTCAAACTCATTCAATTATAAACCATATTCTAGTTATGCCTTTCTTGAGACTAAGCTATTAGTTTTATCTGCCTTTCATTCTTAGTGTTTTTATAAATCAATAAATAGAATAAATGCAGCGACAACAAAATATTGATATAATTTTTCAATTTATTGTGTGTTGAGAATACATTTGGTAGGGGAGACATGGTTGAAAATAAAAACATTATTTTCACAAATGTAAAGAACAAGCATTTGGTGAGAAACAAACGCACATTATTTTCTTTTGTGGCCATATACAAATGGTCGGAAGGCCTTTGGTTAGATCATCACATGCTACAACAGTTTTTTTTTTTTTTTTAAGAAAATAATGTACTGTATTAGAAAATAACAAATGCATAATTACTTAACCAATATTAAAATTTACCTCAACTTAAGATGGCTGCAAATCAAGTCGTTACCTGACTGACTCTTTGTCTTATCTGCTGTTTGTCCCAAAACGGGAAGAGGGGCCTCATTGGTGTCGGTATGAATAGATTTATTATTTCTTCATCTGCACACATACAAATACTCACACAAGCTCCAGCTCCCATGAACTCCTGTGGAAAGGTGTGATATCCGCCCTTCACATATTTAACCTTCTTAAAAAAAGAAACGGGATACAAACTGCACTTCCATCACTACTTGTGTGTTTAAATGTGTATGTTTGATGGACTCTTCCATGGCTATGTTTGCTGGAGGCAACTAAGCATGGTGGGCTTTTTGACGCAGCTTTCAGTGATGTAAGAAGATCCCTCTGCCGACCCTAAGAGTGTGACCTATAACCTGTTGCTTTTATTCTGTTGTCTCTTTCTTTCTCCAGCCTTAACCCACTTAAATCTGTCAGCTCAAGCGCCTTGAGTTTCATTGTAGCCAGTTCTGGTGTGTGTGTGTGGGGGGGGGGGGGGGTATTTCGAAATCGCAGTTTAAAAGATATAAGCATAGGCAGAATTTGACTTTTGTGGCAGATGGGGCAAAACATGTTGATGACCCCAAAACGCAGTGTCAGCAAAAAAAAAATAGCTTACACGATAAATGCACAGTTAGTAGCTTAGTCTATGCTCGTGAATAAAAGCATCCCAGCTTTGTGTGTGTGTGTGTGTGTGTGCGTGCGTGCATGCGTGTGTGTGAGTGCGCGCGTTTTTCTGTCTTACATAGTGGAGAAGAATATGGTACGCCCAGTGGTGGCTCTGTTAAACAATTAATGTTTTGGGGCAAATTAAAACTCTGCTCACCGTTTTTGCGGTGCTCTCCGGCCTTTCACTGTCCAAATCTTCAATCCTAGGTTCTTGCTCGGTAGTTGTGTCGCTTTTGAAAGCTTAGGTTGAAAAAAATTACATACTGTATATCCATTTTGCGTCTTCTGTTCTCAGGTGGTTTTGGCTAAGCAAAGCAATGACCATATAAGGTGCTAGACACATTATCTTTTTGAAAAATAATTTTGTCCTACGATAGCAATATTTAACATATCATATGTTTTTGCCTGAACTAGCAACTTATTTGTTTTATTTACTGCAAGTTTTCAACAGCTAATAAACCAGTTTTCCACATCAGAAACTTAATACTTGAGGAAAACAGGCAGACTCAATTATTAATAAATTCTATATACAATCACAACTTATTATAAAATAGAATAGCCTTTTATTGTCATTTTACAGTTGTACAAAGAAATTGTGGAGCATCTCCGTTTACAGTGCAGGATAAGTTAAAATCTCAATAGTGACTTGCAAGTACAAAGTATAAAAACTAAATAAACATAAATATAAAATGCGTATGAGATAGTCCTGTGTTCATAGTGAAGTAGCAGCAGTTTCACAGCGAAGGCGTAGAAAATTGCACGTGAGTAAATATTGCACATAGAATATTGCATGTAAATGAATATACAGTATTGGACAATGGGTGATAGCAACATACACATAGCCTCTTTCGATGTCTCGTGTTTTCCGGTCAGCTTCCTCGACTTGTACAAGTCCCTGTTCCTCGCCATCTCCTTTCTGCCCTCCTCGACTCTGCTCCTCTTCCTGCCGGTCAGCCACTCCAAAGCCTTTTTCTTCCTTGTTTCGGAAGTCACATCCTTGGAGAAGTTTGCAACAAAACAGTTGAAGAGGGACCTGCTGATGTGCGGCAAAATGGTGTTGGCCAGCCTGTGCCCTTCCTGGCACCTGTACCCCTGAAAGGTTGGGTCTGAGGCCGCCAGGTACTCCAGCAGGTGCCTGAAGCCATCACTGTGTTACATGGCAAGGGAGAGGAACTTAACCCTGCGCTCCTTCGTGTTCTTCCTGCACATCAGGGAGTCCCACAGCAACATCCCGAAGGACGCCATGTGGGCCATGATGAGCCTGACACTCTGCTTCTTGATCAAAGAGGGCACCAGCACTTTCTGGGTCAACTTGTAGCTGGGCTTGACAGACTTGTAGCTCTCCCAGCGCCTTCAGGCTTGAGAATCGGGCCGTCCTCATCCTCTCAGGCTCCCACAAAACATGTTTGATTTAGAAAGGTAGGTGTTTTGAATATTTTTTTTTATAAAGTGAGTAATGCTGTACACTTACTTCAGCCCCAGGACACCTGGGCAGCACCATACAGCCGTTGCTTTGGAAGCTGCTCTAAATGTTCTTCCAAAGGTGCACGGGGTCAAAGTAGACGAAGATCTGCTTGTTGCCATCGCCGTATTGGTTGGTGCAGGACCAGGTGACCTTGGGGAGCTCAAGGCTGGTGTAGTAGCCAGCATCGGTGGCGTGGCCATCAAAGCTGACCGAGTGGAAGTAAAACCCCACCTCAGTCAGCATCTTGTTGGCCGCGTCAAGCTCGACCCGAACGTCATCCATGGTGGACGCCACTTCCTGCGTCATGCTCCCAGGTGGAGAACCTTCTTCCTCTTGTTTAACGACCTGGCGAAGGCCTGGAAGAGGGCATGGTCTCTGGGTCGACCCCGCCCCTGTAGGTGGTGGATTTAGTCTTTTGACTGGGCAGTATGAGGCCAATCTCGTCGTTAACAGCCCGTGCATCTTAGGGCCAGCCCTGTAAAGAATAGCACAACTGATCAAAAAGTCACTGCTGTACCTCCTCTGGCACTTACTTTTCTGACTGAGGAGGAGTTGGGGCTTCATCAAGTTTAGCAGGTTGCACTGCTCAGCAGCCAGGGCCTCGACATCAATGTCTTTGACCGCTTCCACCACCATCGTCACCTTGTCTTTTTCCTCAATGCTGTAGTTGTTAAGGAAGGCCAGGGCGTTGGTAACCTGGCTCACCCTTGTTAAGACGTCTCTGTGGCTGTGCAAGATGTGGAGCAGCCTGCTGTTGGCAATCTTGACACCGCCTTTGGCCATGACGAAGCTCTCAGTCTCTCCAATCCTCAGCACATTGGCCGTGGCGGGCAGCACTCCCAGCACGGGCTCATACGTGAAGAGGGTGAAGAACTGCCTGTTCTGCTCCATGGCGTCCTTGTCCAGGGAGATTCTGAAATGAAAATCCAATATAAAAATTAAATTGACGACTAAAAATGTATTTTCAGAGCTAAACTTTCTTTTGCCTTCAGCTAGATTTGGACAAAACTTGCCGGGACTTTGTAGGTAGCCCTGTCTTGATCTTATCGTTGAAGTCCTCAAGGGAGGTGAACGTGTCGCTATCCATTAACTTTTGCTCCATCCTCACAGCCTCCGCAACCTGTTTCAACCTCCTGGCCGTCGATGAGACCATGGACGTAGGCCTCTTGGGGGCAGGAGGCGCTTCCTGCATGCAGGGCGGGCAGACCGTGCTGTGGCGAAAATTGTTCAGCATGGCATCCTCTCTAAGCCGCTTTCTCTGCCTCTGCCTCCCTCCTGTGGGCATCACTTTAAAGTCACTCTCTTTGAAGTGCAAGGAGCAGCAGTACTTTCCTCACTTGGGTCATCGTTCTCGGCCCTCTTTAGGCTTTTGAGCCACCTGGCTCTCAGCTCTTCATCCCTGGGGAATTTGTGGAGACTGATCGGAGTCCCCAAGGTTGCCTGCTCCTGGACGACTGCCTTGTGGGACAGCTATCTGTGAAATGATGAGTGGTCAGATAACAAAAACATTGACAAAACTCAGGCACAATACAGCACGTGCGGGAATGCGAGCTCAAACAACAGCCTAATAGTGCTGCCGTGTACCTGTGGAGCTGCCGTAAAGCAAGTGTCGTGAGTGCCGCAAATGTAAACAAAGTGCTACACAATGCATACATGAAAGTATTCCGTCTTGCAGCCCACAACCCAACACTTCTCCCCATGGTGTTTCGGTGAAAGTTTTTACATTGAAATGTTACATAAAATAAAACACGTGAAAGCTGATTGTTTTTTTAATATGGAAATGTCTAAAATTAAATTTAGAGATAAAAAAATCCAACAGGGCCGCCGTAGCAAAACAAACAGCTTTTTACATTGAAAATTCTTCTGAATAAATGCTTAAATACCTTAATTCTTTATAGATATGAGCAGGGCCGGAGTGGGACTCATTTTCGGCCCTGGAATTTCATGCCTCAGACCGGCCCACTCATTTAAAATTATGTCATTATGCATACACGTGTTAAGTTCAGTGTTCTCTAAAGCCGTGTACTGTAATTCTGTGTATTCCAATTCAGTGCAGGTCATGGTTGTTTAACAAGGTGGCTTTATTTTAACAAGTGCAACACAACATATTTTGAACAAATTTAAAAATGGATTTTAAAAAAAACTATATTAAATGATACATTTGAAAAATAAATTAGGCCTGTCAAATGATTAAAATTTTTGATCGAGTTAATTACAGCTTAAAAATTAATTGTAATTAATCGCAATTCAAACCATCTATAAAATATGCCATATTTTTCTGTAAATTATTGTTGGAATGGAAAGATGAGACACAAGATGGATATATACATTCAACATAAGGTACATAAGGACTGTATTTGTTTATTATAACAATAAATCAACAAGATGGCATTAACATTATTAACATTCTGTTAAAGCGATCCATGGATAGAAAGACTTGTAGTTCTTAAAAGATAAATGTTAGTACAAGTTATAGAAATTTTATATTAAAACCCCTCTTAATGTTTTCGTTTTAATAAAATTTGTAAAATTTTCAATCAAAAAATAAACTAGTAGCCCGCCATTGTTGATGTCAATAATTACTTACACAATGCTCATGGGTGCTGAAGCCTATAAAATCAGTCGCACCCAAACGCCAGCGGAGGGCGGCAAAACTCCATAAAGCACAATTAACAAGTGGGCATGTCATTGTACTGTCATTTAAATCTGTCTGAGCAGGGCATGTGCGTTAATTGCGTCAAATATTTTAACGTGATTCATTTAAAAAATTAATTACCGCCCGTTAACGCGATAATTTTGGCAGCCCCAAAATAAATGAATAAATAAGACCTTTTCTGCAACATCAAATATTAACAAAATGAGTGCTTACAGATAAAACAAACATAGCAACATAACAATATGAAAAATAAAGAATACGTATTGCACATTGTAACAACTTCTAATGATACTATTATCCATTTTCCATTTCCACTTTAAAAACGCCACGTAATTGATTATATTAATTCTAATGTTCACTCGCTGAACGACATGGCAATCCTACCTTCCAGCTCTGCACCTGTGGTGTGTTCATTATGGCTAATGCTTGCTGCTACATATCCCTTGTGAGGTGCTACAAGAAGCCAAAGTTTCCACAATTACATATTGTCGTATCACACGGTGCAAGTTGCATTTTATTCGCCATCTGGCCTTACCACTTTCGTTGTAATCCTCTGTAGTTTGAGGCAGCAAGGTCGTTGCATGAAAAAAATTAGCTATTTTCGCGCATTTTGCCGATTCTTTCACGAGTGCTTTTCTCTTTTTAATTCTTATTTTTCAGCGCCACCCTTGCTCTTTTTATCCATCCGAGCACCGAGATAGCAGCTAATTTGGCTCAATACAGACTACAATTAGGGGGCGGAGCTGCATGCTGTATTTTTCGTCTGCACACGTGAGGATGAGTCTGGAAAAAAAAAATAATACTGTTTTTTTTTTTTTTTTAAGACGGCCCACAGGGACAGCGGTAACAGAATGTAAGTTATACTCAGTGACACTGTCATAAATAAATACCAAACAAAAAATGATAACAGTGTAATTTTTTTTTTTTTTTTTTTTAATAAAACGCGGACCGGCCCATCTGGCCGGCCGGCCCTTCTGGAATCGTCCAGAAGCTCCCGATTAGTCACTCCGGGCCTGGATATGAGCCTAAAACAGTCTCGATTCTTGGGTAAAAGCAAAAAACAGGCTGTTAGCATTTATTTTACGTAAATATGTCTAAGTACGATGCTGGTCTGTTATTCAATGTGACGGCAGCCTTACAACAAAGAGCTTTTTACGTTTAAAGTTCTTGTGATAAATGGTTAAATCCCCGAATTCTTTATATATATGAACGTAAAATAGTCTCGATTCTTTGTGAAAAGAGCAAAAAAACCAGGCAGCTAGTATCTATTTTACGTAAATACAGTATGTCGAAGAATGATGCTAGTCTGTTAATCAATGTGGCGGTAGCCTTGCAACAAAGAGTTTTTACGATAAAAATGTATGTAAATAAATGCTTAAATCCCTGAATTCTTCATAGGTATGAATATAAAATGTCTCAATTGGATTGGTTAAAAGCAAAAAAGCGGGCAGTTAGCATTTATTTTACGTATATATTGCAAATTATGACGATGATTAATTTCTCCCATTGATTTTTTTCACAACGTTTCAAAATGCATGCATGGTACGAGAAATATAATAATTACCTTTAATCCTCGAACAAATCACTCCTGAGACAATCCTTCCTGTTTGTATGCGGTACAGCTTTCGTACTTTTTCAACCTAATACCGGCGTTGGATCACTGCATGTGTTGAATAACTGCAACCGACTGCGAATTACTGAAGCGGACTGTGGGACGGCCCCCTTTTTGAAGGCATTGCGCAGTGTCTGTGGATGTGTCCCGTTTATATAATTATGAAATCTATAGAGGTACCATTTAGCTTTGCAAGGAGCGTGATGAGAGTCCTTTTTCAAGTGTCCCAGAGCTCACTAAACTTTGAAATAAAGCACATTTATCAAGGTTTTCGTCGGCCGTTGTTTGTGTATATACGTCTGTCGAAACAGCCTGTTAGCACAGATATAAGTACGCCTGCCCCTCTGATATTGGATGCCTTGTTGACAGCAGCATGACGGCGCTCTGAAAATAGAGCAATTCTCTATTTTGGGCCCCGCCCCTCAGGGCCCAAATTCATTCAAACTCGCCGTTCTTCCCAAACGGCCGCTCACAAGTCCCCTCCCACATACACAATGAATGGGTTGCTGCTGAACCTTTCACACTAGGCTGCCACTAGTTTGAAACAGCCTTAATTAACCTTACGCTGTCTGTTGATGAATAGAAGGCAGGTTATCTCTTGTGTTTGGTTTTCGCAGACGAAAATGCTATGGTCAGTGTCAAATGTAAAACAGCTGGGAGTGGGGTTGCCTTTGCAGGCAACAGGTTTGCTGTGACCCTGAAGACTGACTTTGAGGACCTATTTTTGTGTCAAACCCAAATCTAGACCGATATATTGATGCACCAAGCGAGGAGGCCTGATAGATCAGCTGTTGTTAATGTCACAGACACAGGCTATTGCACACATTTTATAGAGAGCTAGCTGTCCGCCCTGCTGAGGCCATAATCATTTGCGGTTATTCAAAATCATTTAGCATGTGAGACATGAGCTACTATTACTATTTTTATTAGCTACAAGTTATTTGCGACTACCCCATATTTCCCAGTCGACACAAAACCATATCTTGATATATTCAGCTTACTTTAAATAGGAATTTTCCCTGCTCTGTAAGAATAAACATATCTGTACTGTGGCTGTATACTTCTATATCTATACTCTATAGTGTAGAGTATTGAAGGGTCGTGATCATCCTTTTTTTTTTTTTTTTTTTTGTTAAGGTACATAATTAATTATGCTGTGTGGCAACATATGTGGTTATGCAAAACCCCACCCTCTCTTTCAAGAGGTTGTCTCCAATTAGCACTGCTGCTCTACACTACGTACAAAGTTTTATGGTGTGTGCTGTGCACTCCGCTCCAGCTAGTTTAGTGTGTGACTGTGATTAAGTACTTTCTATTACACAGGCACACATAGGTAAAATGCATTTTAATCCTTTAAATTAGGGTTAAAAATGCTATTGTTTACTACAGAGTATTCATAATTGCCCTTACTGTTCAAATACACAATATATGACTGCTGCATTGTATTTATTTTCCCTACTTTAGTAGTTTTTTGTTTTTGTTTTTTACTTTGTCTGAAACTTTTGTGATGTAAAACTCTTTTATTTACCTCGTGTTTAAGTGTGCTGTACAAAGAAATTTGCCTTGCCTTCTCTTCAATCAACATGCATAATGAGTTCACCTTCCCATTGTCCAAATCTTGTCGGCGGCAGGCAGCAGTTCTATTCCAAACTTCTCTCGCTGCACGCCACCCTCCTCCACAGCATATCCCTCATCGTCACTCCAACAAATTTCCTCAAAAAAGTTCAATCTATTGCAAATAATAGCCACTAATTCCGGATGCCGCATTGGGGTTCAGCATGGTTTTGCAGTATATGGGTTGGAAGAACTCTCTAAAACATTCAAATTACTCTCCAAATGTTAATGACATAAACATTTTGCTCTCTTCTGTATCAATTATTTATGAAAATCAGTGAGGGGGGGATTAACATTTGCATAATAATTTGGTACATCGTGTAGTTTGGCTGTTCAGACTAATTAAAGTCTAGTCAACAGCAGACCAAGTCTTCTCATCTGCAGCCAGCAGTGATTTTAAAGTATGTGCCTTTGTGTACAGTATGTGTGTGTTTGAGATGGGTTGCGGGACTTGTCACACCTTGACGGGTGGTACATGCTCCAGCATGCACTGCAAGTGGCCTGTCAGAAGTTGCTTTTTCCCGGCTATTAGCTTCTCTCCGTTAGGATGCAGGTCCCAACAAGTAAATGCGTGCAATGCATATCTCTCATTTTGCCAGCGCATCACTTGCAGTCTGGATCACCGCTGATGCTCTCATAAGCATCTATTAAAAAAATAATAATAAATAAAGAAAAGTCATTTTGTTTGTTCCTTACAAATTGGATATGCATTAACAAAAAAATAAATACATAGATAAAATTTGTGGTGGCTACCACTACCACCACAATTTAGTGTTTCAAGATTTAGTTCATTATTTATGTAGTATTTTGGGGCATGTATTTTCTAATGGGTGCACACTCTAGTTAAATTTGCATGTTAACTGGATTTTGATTTTCTAATTTGAGGTAACAACCACAGCTGTTTAAGAACTGGCACCTACCATTCTGAAGGGGTAATATTTAAGTTGATTTAATTATGACTGTTTTGGGGTAAATTTTTCACTGTTTGTTTAAATGCACAGTAGTTGAATATTGTTTGAAGTTAATGTATGTAATTTTCCATCTGTTGTTGTTTAATAAAGTTGGCAATGTTTGGTTAATTTGTTGTCATACCTCCCTCAGTTGGTCATTAGTAGAGTCTGTCCTTATTTAAACAGCCCCAGAGATGTGTCTGGAGGTCAGATTTGGTCAAAGCCTCTTGTTGTGTTGACCTCTTTTATGTTTGGACTAGGACATTTTGTTGAATTGGTTTTCTTTTGTGACTTTTTTTAAATGAATTTTCATATAAGTCTTAACACCAGTGTCCATATGTATGTTTGGTCCACTACATTTGGTGGCAGTGGTGGGATATGAACCCATGCCTCCAAGGAGACTGGAGCCTAAATCCAGAAAACAGAATTACTCTTTATCCAACAGTTCCCCTTTGGTCTTAAAAAAATTATCATTCAAATGGTAAATGGAGAAAAATAAGCGTCAAGCGGCTTGCAGAAATATTTTTCTTTCTTTGTTTGTTTATTTATTTATTTAAATGAAGTGTCAGAGTCCAATATCACACATGACTATAGAATTTTGTAGAACTGGGTGATTTCTCACCAGGGAAGCTCTGCCTGTGCACATGGATGGCGATCAAGCAATTATCACACTCTTCCCAGAAGCCTGTTAGGACCTGTCCTCAGTCTACCACAGTGTGATGACACACTATAAAATGATGGTCGGCCTCCAAGTGACGGAACATTTAATACACATTTTGAGATCACTCAAGATTTTTTTTACATCATACTGCTCATCCAAGACTTTTGAAGACACATATCTTACAATGGTTTTCCTGTAAGTTAAAAATACATTTTAAAAACACAGAAACTAAAATGACAATTTGCAATACGATCACCAGACTGAGGGGACACTGAGTGGGGAACTCAGCCATTAGTTTAAATCAAAACCTCATTATTTATTTTTGTGTGTTTGAGTTAATACAGACAGTAGTGGCATATTTCAATTCCTTTTCACTCACCTTCCAGTCAATAACAGAATTGTCTTTGTACTGAGCTAAAGTCAAGTTTTTTAATCGCTCATCTTCTTTTGTCTCAAGGGGAAGTGCCATTTATTAATGCTACTTTTCACTTTAAACACTGATGAAGGCCATTTCATTAGTTGTTGGTGCATGTGAATGCCAGTCAGGATGTTGGACAAGTTGAGACATCTCAAATGGCATCTGTATCCTGGAAGATTGGAGAGGGGATGGGCAGGGGGAACTTTTACATGGACTTGAAGATGCTTAATCATAATGCGTATTCATTTGTCTTGTGTTATCCTGGATCGATTACGATATCACGTCAATTCTTTACAAGAAAGAAAACACGATTATAAACTTGTTATTGTGACCATAAAATATAATAATAATAATAATAATACACCAATCCATTATATTTTGTAGAACTTCTCATTATGGAGTCAATCTTAGTTAAAAAAAATATATATATAATCATCACATTGATCATAATTATTTGGCCACGTGGAGATGTTGAAACATGTCATTACAGGCTGGGCACCTATTGCAAAAAGCAGTGTTATTTAATGACTGTTCCGCCACACGGCACACTACTGTGCAAAGTAGTGTCTGGTGTGCTGTGGAAAATCATCCACTTTCACAGTTGTACTTTTATTTTGGTATATTACCTGTTTTAAGTTGTTTGCCATGTTTGTAGCTTGGAGGCAAGCAGAAAGGTGTTGTGGTGAATGGGCATTCTTTGATTATTTCTAGCAGCCGCTCTGGAAGAGAGGATGCTGTTACATTGATCGTGGTGATCATCTTTATTTTCTTTGGTGAAAGTGGATGATTTTCCAGGGCACAGTGGTAGCGTGCCGCGGCACAGTGGTTGAAAAACACTGGCGTAGAGCACAGACTGATTTTCATTGCCCTCATAATGTGCGTGCGTGTGCATGTGTGAAAGTAAGAAAGGGAGGTGGCAACAGCAGTTGCTAGCAAATGTTCCATCTAATTTTTCGTGTGTCTGAGCAGACACACTAGCTCCCTGAGCACACTGAGGACCACTGTGAGCAACATCAGATGTGTATGCTGTGGCCACAAACTACTATCACACCTGTTCAAAACTTTGGATCATAATAAGTTACATGGCTTATTAAAACAATGAAATTACAGCACCAATTTTCATTAGTTTACTTTTAATATAACTGATTTGGCCCACTTAAAATGAAAAATACAAAAATCTCATTGTTCATGAGATGTGTATTATGATGTACTGTATGTGAGAGTCCTGCTTTAACCATAGGAACAGTCCTGCTTTGGCCTGGGTAAGGTCCAGTTGTGGCATGGGTGAGTTAAGAAATAAAACATAATGAAAAACCACAATGGGAGTATCAAACTTCCGCATTTAAACTGTTCAGACAATAAGGACACTCTTCCTATTCACCATGTTGAAGCCGTTATACAGGAGAGGTTTAAAAAAAAATAAAAATTAATTAGTTTCACCACTTCTTCTATTTGCACATACTCGGACAGCCATTCCATCTTAAAAGAACGGCATTTCTTTTTTACTTTGGCTTGATGATTGTAGTATCGCTGCCCGTTCCTTTCGCCATGATAAGGGGTTAGTATTTACGTCTCTTCACTCCGCTGCACTGTTGTTAGCTAGCTAACCTGCAATGTGGGTATGAGCAGGGCACATATGCGTAACACTGTCAACGCTATGGTTGGCTGCGTAGCGTAAGTGAAGTGAACTGTATTTTTTTATTGGCTAAACACCTGTTGTTAATTGAGTTACGTTTCAAAATGGTAAAGAAAACTATTTTGGTGGTCTAATTAACTAGATTATATTAACTATAATTAACTATATTATATATAGTGGGGTGGCGTAGCTCAGTGATAGAGTAGTTGTCCCCCAACCCAGAGCTAGGTTCATACTACAGGTCTTAATGCACAAATCTGATTTTTTTGGCATGCCCGTTCAGACTGCCTTTGTCCATTGAGACCATTCAAGTATTACGCATGCGCTCTAGTTCGCAGTCCGACACGCGCTGAGCAAGAAGACCCGCATGCACAGAAGCATCAAAACAAATGGCCGCACATACTGGCTGTCATCCGTCATTCCAGGGATATCATATTTTGATTTTCAAAAAGAGGACACAAATAACAGACATAAATAATCCCCGTTTAGGCTTATATTCAAAGTTTATATGGCTCGATAGCATGCACGCACTGTCCGTGAATGTCACAAACACATACGGGCAGTTTGCCCCGACTCTCAGCCGTATAGGCAATGTTGAAATATTGCTCACATGGAGCAGAGAGAAAACCAATCATTCTCAGGCTTATCCTCAACCCTTTTTTTTATGACTGTTGTCAAGCCCAGCCCTTCCCCAAAAGCTATGTTCACTGCAAGCTAGGCGCTAATAACGCACAGCTGCACCGCTACCGTAGCATCTCTCTCGCTATTTGATGACGTAATTCTGCATGAATTCCGATTTGAGAGTCTTGACAGTTCAGACCGCCAGTCTCGTTCTGAAAAAATGTGGCCCAGATCGGATTTGAACCACATATGAAAGTGACCTAGATCGGATTTGAAATGGTCCACTTCTATGCGACTTGTAACGTTCAGACCGTCAAGTTAATGCCTAACTCGAGTCAGAAAAACGCGAAAAAATTGGATTCGTGCATTAAGACCTGTAGTATGAACCTAGCCTGAGCAAGTCACTGAACCCCACGTTCCTCCTGGTGCTGCGTCACCAGTAGGTGGATGGCGAGATAGTGCAAAATGCTTTGAGCGCCTTGAAAGGTGGAAAATCGCTATATAAGTATATCACCATTTACCATATCAGTTCTAAAATTAATGAAATAATACTGTAGAGCTTGCAAAGATTGGCAGTGGAATAATGCTTCAGTAAATCAGCACAGGAGTCTGGCTCGCTTTTCAGTCTTTTTTTCTCCGCACCCACCTAGGTCATGCACCTCATAGATCTCTACAGTCGTGGTGTAATACCCCACCAAAGGAAGTGTTGCGTTGCTGTATCGAACGCACCAATTGGAGTGTCGTGCTGACACATTATTGTGTCGCCGGACATTAGTCCTGCTGATGTTACAATACGTTTCTGTTGAATTTTATTTTGTGTGCTGCGTATGTGAAAGCAGTGCGTGATTTCACATGCAGTGTAGAGGGAACATTGCTTGCTAGTTTAAATTATTTAGGGTAAAACCATTATTTGATTGTAGTTGAAGGTTTTGTGTGACACAGTGATCCTCGCTGCTCAGTTGTCAATAGCTTTATGCCCCTGGTAGGGTCAGCCATGGCAAACAGGAACAAGCACCAGGGACTTAGACCTGGCTGGGCACAGCCAAAAGATACAACTTGGGTCACCCTTCCCATGGGCTCATCACCTGTGGGAGGGTCCAAGGGGGTCAAGAGCAAAATAACATAAGTGGCCTTGGTGTTTCGATCTCCAACTACAAAAGCTCATTCTTGGTTCGTTGAATGTCACTTTTCTGGCAAGGAAGCAGCCCAAGCTAGCATTAGAGGCTTCACATGGAAAAATGGTAGTTGGGCTTGCCTCAATGCACAGCTTGGGCAGTGTTATAGATGTCATAGTTTTATATGCATTAGAGGCTGTAAGTTGGATTTGTTTTCAGCAGGGATTCTACAGCGGTCTTTACTCAATAATTCTGATCGCAACCTATACCTAGGACATTTCAATGTATATCTGTAGTGCTGAGGGGGTCCGAATTGGTGGCCTGAGAATTGCATCTGTGCTTTGGCTTCAACCATCTCCCACTCTAATTGCAGAGTTTCACAGTCAGGTGGGAAGTGGTTTGGATGAGAAACAGCATCTCCAAAACTGAGGCCATGGTCCTTTGACAGAAAAGGCCTACAGTTACGTATCTTGGAGTCTTTTTCCCGGGTGAAGAAAGAATTGCACTGCATTGGTGCTGCATCTACAGTGATGTGGGCTTTGTATTGATTTCTCGTGGTAGAAAAGAAGCCAAAAATTGAAGCACTTGATATACCAGTCGATCTTTGTTCCTACCCTCACCTAGTGACTGAAAGAACATACAAGCAACCGAAGTTTGCTTCCAGATAGGTTGAGAAGCTCAGTCATCTGAGAGAGCATAGCAGAGCAGCTGCTCATCCAAATTGCAAGGAGCCAAATGAGGTGGCTTGGGGATCTTTTCAGGATGCCTCCCTGATGAGGTGTTCCAGGCAAATTCCTCTTGTAGGAAGTGAATGGGATGACCCAAGACATGAGACTGTCTGGGAACCTCAGGGCAAAGAGCTGGACAAAATGTTTGGTAAGAGGGAAGTCTGAGCTTCCCTGTCCAAGCTCCTGCACTGTAATCTGACTTACACTGGAATCAAACTTAAGAAGTAAAAGATGGATGGATTAACGTTTTAACAGTGAACACTTTAAAAGTGAAGCACAGGTGCTGATTGGATTAATTTTTGTATGATATCAGTCGTCCTTTTAACTAATATTCGAGATTCAGATTGAGCGAGGCTTATTAAGTCTATGATGCTTGACCTTGGCAAACATGACAAGAATATTTATGCATCCCTGTTGCATATTGCCTAATGAAAATATAGCTATAAATAATATATACATTATTGCTGTTGTGCATCTGCATGTAATGAAAGTACTCATTTCTTTTTGCCTCTCCATGTGTCCATGTTATTTTCTCTCGTAGTACTCTCCTCTACTGAAGAAGCTCTACTGTCAGATTGCCAAAACATGTCCCATCCAAATCAAGTTGTCGTCCTCCCCTCCCCATGGAAGCATCATTCGAGCGATGCCTGTCTACAAGAAGGCTGAGCACGTGACAGAAGTGGTCAAGCGTTGCCCCAACCATGAGCTGGGCCGAGATTTCAATGATGGTATGGTCATCAAATCTGATTAACTGTCTTTTGGCATTTGTGGCCTTTCACAGAAGTGTATACACAGTGATTCCTGGCTGTCGTTGACACAAGATGCAATTCTCATACAAGGAATTTTAATAATTCACAACTTTTAATGCTTTAATTTCATTGGTTGTTCATTCAGGCCAAGCAGCACCAGCCAGCCATCTCATCCGAGTGGAGGGGAACAATCTATGCCAGTATATTGACGATGCCGTAACAGGCCGCCAGAGTGTCCTTGTTCCCTATGAAATTCCACAGGTGTGTGCTTGTATTCGCTCATATATAATGTACTCTTAATTGTTTATAATGCCCCGAAGAAGTTATTCCAAAGTGATATGCTAATTTACGGCTTTTACACATTATCTTGTTATCGAAAACTTCTCTTTACAATGTATATATACGCCTGCATCACTCTATGTGTTTGAGCTTCAGAATACGAATTTTGATTTCTATTTCTGAGTTCCTCTCTGCTCACCAAGACGTTATCCACATGGCCTTTTTCCTGTTGATAACAAGACAAAAATATGGTCTTCCATACAAAAGCCACCTTCAAGAAATAGAAATGCTTGAAAACATTGCCCTCTAACTTGTAGGGATGGGAATCGAAATCCGATTCCAATTCGGAACCGGTTCCAAGTGTTTCGAGGCCTCGACATCACAATGAAAAAGCCTTAACGATCCCTTTAACGATCCCTAAAGACTCATATTGCGTCGTGACGTGTCTTGTTGTCCAGACGCATCAAACTAGCATGGCGCCAAGAACCACCCGCTCCAAAGTTTTGCTACACTTCACCAGGAAAAAGGGTGAAAATGAAAGGTTACGATAGTTAAGCACGAGCATTGGCGCCGTAAACATAACAATGACAGCACGTAGGTTCGAACGCTCGAAAGTGTGCCTTCACTTCACGAGGAAAAATTACAACAAAGCGACCTGCAGTCATTGTGAGATGGAAATAAGTGCATCGGGAGGGAATAGACTGCACTGTCCTCACCGAGACGCTAAGGCTCAGTCCTGGCTATACAGCTAGCTAAACTCCCAAATGACGATGCAGAAGACGTTGGTATAATTTGCTGACTTTATTCAACCATCACTTGAAACTAAAAATAGAAATGAAACAAATCAATTTCGTCCCCAAGAACAAACAGGTTTGCATCAACGTAAATCAGCAATGATTAGTTGCTAACACAGTAATAACAAACAGTTAGCATGCGTTCGCTAGCATTAGCACATCGTTTAAACCACTACACTACACAACTGGATTTAAGTGTCCGATCGCGAGTGGAAACACACAACAACAACACAGAAGATGATACATACAGGCGTTGGCTCTGTAGATATTTTTCAAACATTAACAAAGAACGTAGGCTCGTTGCAGTGTTTCCTTTTCTCACTAACTCGCTCACTCGCTTGGGTGCGGTATTTCTTCTTCTTCGCGTGTAAGCGCGCTCTTCTTCACGTGAGCGCGCTCTTCTTCGCGTGAGGAAGCGCAAGGGCGCCACCACTTGAGCGTGAAAGCACCATAAAAACTAAAAGGCATGCATTTCAATATACTGGTAAATAAAAACAGGGGTCCCCAAACTACGGCCCGCGGCTCCATATTTGGTCCGGCCCCCTGAACAATTCCAGAGAGCATTTTGAATTTTTTTTTTTTCCCCCTCAGTAGTGTTATTTATTTCCTGGCCTTTTTCAGTGAATAACTCAGAGAGGGTTATTTGGTTATTATCTATTTAATTAATAGTGCTATTATTATTTATTATTATGATATTATATTATCATATTTATTTTATTTACTTTTGTTCCGTGAAGAATCTACAGAGGGTTATTTGATTGTGGCTTTCTGAAAAACAATAATTTTTTTACATTTACGCACTCCTGCAATCGTCACACTTTTTCCGTTACAAACTGACCCCGGCCTCTCATCAGAGAAGGGAAAGGTTATTTGGCCCTCACAGGAAAAAGTTTGTGGACATTGCCAAAGGCAGAACAACGACCTATATGCCAAAATATACCAATGTTTTTTATTTCTATTAGAAAAATGTTTCAGTAAAATGTTACACATTCTTGTGCATTTGCCACTTATTGCCACAGTTAACATTGAGGCTTTGGGCCTCTTTTGACCTCGTTGTGAGTTTGTAAGATTGTGACTTCTGATTAAACAAACTTGATGCCAATCAAAATGTTTGTTCTTCTTTTTCCCGAAATTAGAATCGCTAAGAGAATCGATAAAGAATCGAATCGTTAAGCAATATCGATAATGGTATCGGAATCATAATTCCCATCCCTACCTCTAAGGGTGGTTCAATATCAGGGGCAAATAGGAATTTAGTGTAATTCTAATTCCATGTCATAGGTTTCCAAAAGTTTTTGGACTTGTTATTTCATGTCGCAGGTGGGGACAGAGTATACCACAATATTGTACAACTTCATGTGCAACAGCAGCTGTGTGGGTGGCATGAACAGGAGACCCATCCTTATCATTATTACTTTGGAATCAAGAGAGTGAGTTGTCAATTCATTAATGTAGTTTCATTTGATTTCTGTAATAATTTATGTATTTCCTTTGATTTATCTGACCTTTGCGAGCAAAAATTTAATTTACTTTTAATTAATTTTTAAAATGTTGAAATAATTTATATTGTTTACTTTTATTTTTATGTATTTATTTTATATTTATTTAGTTGATAAGATATATAATTTTGAATTTATTATTATATTTGAAATCATTTCAATGTTTGCTATACTGAATATTGTACCTGGTCGACTACAACTGTTCTTACAACAAACCTGCAGTGGACAAGTGTTAGGTCGAAGGTCATTTGAAGGCCGAATATGTGCATGTCCTGGCCGAGATCGCAAAGCAGATGAGGACCACTTTAAAGAACAGCAATCCATGAATGAAAGTGTGGCAAAGAATACCAGCACCATCAAACGAAGTAAGTTTTTTTTTTTTTTTTTTTGTTAAATATCAACCTGTTCTATCATCCTGGAAAACTAGCAAATGTATTAAAACTGATTTTATATATCTTTTATCTGCAGATTTCAAACCTAGCCCACCAAATATTTCCAGCCCAAATGTTAACATTAGGAAACGGCGGCATGGAGAGGACGAAATTTACTATATTCCAGTAAGTGTTTTAGTTGTGTTAATGTTACACACTGGAGTAAACTGAAAAAAGATCATTATTTCATAATAGTACATAATAGCTTTTGTGACATTTTTGTTTGATTGGGTGCCTTACGTTTTTACAAAAAAAATACGCACCTTGGCTCAATAAATGTTGGGAACACTGTGACAGACAGTGGTTGGATTTGTTGTGTCCTGGTTTTTGTGTAAATATTTTGTATTGGAACTGTAAAATGAATCCATTGCAAATACAATTTTCCTGACAAATATTTGACGTTTGATGTGACACTTGTATTTGTCTGTGCAGGTGCGTGGTAGGGAAAATTTTGAGCTGCTTATGAAAATTAAAGACAGTTTGGAATTAGTGGAGCTTGTCCCTCAGCCACTTGTAGACTCCTATAGACAAGAAGCACAACAGCAGCTGCTACAAAGACCGTAAGTCACTGTTAGGCATATATACTTATAACTACATAATACTGTGAGGACATTGTTTACTTTTGCAATGATAAATGTGTTTCTCTAGGAGCCATATAGTATCACCTTCCTCCCCTCAGTCAAATATGACCAAGCTTCACCCACATGGAGGCCTCAGTAAATCACAAACAGCCAACCACCTGGCAGGGCAACAGACCCAGCACCACCCCAGTGCCCATGCAACAATTGCAAATATGGGTGAGTATGATGTTGAATTGGCATTGATTGTACTACAATATATGTGTAAAAATGCAGGTAACGGACTCCATTGTGGAAAGGTAAATATGTTATACAACTCCTAGCAAAAAGTATGGAATCACCAGTCTCGGACGAGCACTCATTCAGACATTTTACCATGTAGAACAAACTCAGATAAAAAGCTTGAAAAATAATGAATTAGTTCAAAAGTGCAACTCTTTAGCATTCAGAAACACTAAAAGAAATGAATAAAAAACATTGTGGTAGTCAGTAAATGTTACTTTTATAGAGCAAGTGCAGGGAAATATATATGGAATCATTCCATTTTGAGGAAAAAAATATGGAATCATGAGAAACAAACAAAGAAACAACAATCAAAACACATCTCTAGTATTTAGTAGCACCACCTATGGCTTTCACGACAGCTTGCAGTCTCTGAGGCATGGACTTGATGAGTATTCTTCATGAATTGGTGCCAACTCTCTTTGATTGCAGTTTCCAGATCATCCTTGCAGGTCGGAGCCTTGCTGTCGACCTTTTTTTTTTTTTTTTTGCATTTCCACCACAGGTTTTCAATAGGGTTGAGATCAGGGCTATTTGCAGGCCATGTCATTGACTGGATGAGTCTTTCTCCAAGGAATGCTTTAACAGTTTTAGCTCTGTGGCATGATGCATTGTCATCTTGGAAAATGACAAATATATTTTAAATTAAAGGGATAAGAAAAATGTCGAAAATTTCAATGTAAACTTGTGCATTTATTGAAGATTTAACCACAGCCATCTTCCCATTGCTTTTGCCTGACATGAAGCCCCATATCATCAAGGGCTGAAGGAATTTTTATGTTTTCTTCAGGCTGTCATCTTTGTAAATCTCACTGGAACAGCACCAAACCAAAGTTCCAGCATTATCACTTTGTCCAATGCAGATTCTTGACTCTTGACACCCCATTTCTTCTGTTGCAGTAGCACAGCAGTGACGTTACACAACACCCCAGCTCGTGTGATTGGCTATAAAGGAGGGAAACAAATGTTTGGCTGCAGACAGGCTCCGTTAATTAAAAAATGCATCTCTTTCTCGGCTGCGCGAAATGAGACTCAAATAGATTTATACACTCGTCAAATTTCAAATTAAATTAATGTTATAAATACGCGTAAGACAATTCACACTCACATTTGATGAATGTGTGTGTTTCGTGTCAGATGTGTCAATAAATACAAAAATGTGTGTGTGTGTGTGTGTTTCATGTTAGGTGGCTGCGTGTGTGTGTGTGCATCGAAAATGTGTATATATATGATGTGTTATTTATTGTACTTACAGCGCATTTTCATCATAGTTGCAGTCCAAAGTACTTTTTAAGATAGTGCTTGATGTAAAAAAAATAAGAAACCACTCAACATGCGCATCTTAATGTTGTTACCATATAATGTGCAATCACATGAACCTTAAACATTCATTATTTTATTTATATTGTAAATTTATTTTTCCTTTAGGTCACAACATGATCAATAGCCATCACATGCAGTCTAATGGTGACATGAATGGTGGCCACAGCAGTCAGAATTTAGTGTCCGCTTCGCACTGCAGCCCACCCCCTCCGTATAACCCTGACCCCAACCTTGTCAGGTACCTTACCCTCCAATGACACTTTTTCTCAATTTTTCTGTGTAAGACAATTATATTTGTTTAACAATTAATCTGTGCCACGCTGGTATCATAAAAACAGCTAATTTTGCCATCAATGTTTGCGCAGAAGGGATAAAATTGTTATTTTCAACAAAGTTTGGTCCTGAAAATGCAATGTAGCAAATCCTGAGTACAGTGTGGTGTGGGGGTGTATCAGGTAAATCAGTAAAGCTGAGACTTGTTTGTGCTGGAATATGGTCCTACTCTATACAGTGTAAAGTGTAAGTGTAAATGTTTATACTTTACACCAAATAAATCTGTCTGTTGTTTGTCTAAAATACGTTTACACAGAAAGTGTCAAGCTTCATTGAAATTTCCTTTGAATATTCAAATTGTTTAAATTAGTCATAAGAGAACTCTTTCTTTAGCCTACCTGAGCTGCCAAGCTGCATATTTCATGTCATACAGCTGTTGAGTCATTTTGTGTCATATATTAAATCTATTTGTCATAAACAGAACATTTAATTTTATGTTTTGAACTCTATTTTATTTAACACTTCTGTTTATTTTCCTCCCTGAAATCATGTATGAATGCAGTAATTTTTATTAACGTGGATTTTTTATCTTTTGTGTCTTTTCATGCAGTTTTTTGTTGTATGTTGCCGATACTTTTAAATGTATTTATAATAAAGGATCTTCACCGAAACAAGAATGGTGTAATGAATCATTGACATTTGTTTTACATATATATACTTCCATACTTGTCAAGAAATTCGCATGAGACTTGTTCAGTATTAAACTAAACAGTGCTGCTTTTTATCCCCATACAGCTTTCTAACTAGCCTGGGCTGCCAAAACTTCATTGAGTACTTCACCTCTCAAGGCCTCCAAACTATCTACCATCTCCAAACACTGTCCATTGAGGTAACAATAATGTCACATTTACTGATAACTTTTTGCTGCAAGACTCGGTAGGCCACAGTCATTTGAAAATGAAGACAATAATGTAAGTCATATCTTTAGAGTGAGCTTGCTGTTTCCATGGCAACGTTGTGCAGAAGGTGCTAGCGCTTTAATTACCAGAAAAAAACATGATAATGAAATTACTTGATTAAAAGAACTTTAAAGTATACTCTATAACATTTTTTATGATATACTATAACTTTGAAATTGAAATTCTACTGTCAGTAAAACATAAAGCCTGCAAAGCATCATCTGTGGGATCCCATTGAACAAATTTTACAGTTTTTTAATTTTTTCCTTTCTCTGACCAAATTTCCACCAACTATTTTTTATCCAGGAATTAGGTGCGCTGAAAATCCCAGAGCAGATCCGCGTTGCCATCTGGCGAGGTCTCCAGGACATGAAACAAGGGGCGTCACTCCAGCTACCTGCATCCTCACATCACCAAGACTATCACAGCCAACAACTTATACGCTCCAGCAGCAACATGGCTGCCTCTGCCATCGCCGCCATTGGGGCCGCTGGAGGGGAGCTGCAACGTCAACGCGTAATGGAAGCCGTGCACTTTCGTGTCCGCCACACCATTACCATACCAAATAGGTCGGGAGTTGTCGGAACAACCGAGATGGCGGCAGGGACTGATGAATGGGCTGACTTTGGTTTTGATATGCCCGACTGCAAAGTTGCATGCAGCAAGCACTCAATAAAGGAGGAGTTCATGGAACGAAATGTTCACTGAGCCCACTAACCCGCCAATATCATCAGCAGTCTATTCAAAGACTAGTACTGTACCATAAAAACTTTGAATATGTGAATTTAGGTATCGCTGTGTGATGAAATACTAAATATACATAACTATTGATGTGTATTTGTAGTCTCAATTTCCATGCAGTAACAGAAGTTGGGCATTGCATCCACTAATTCAGCAATTTATTGGTATACTGTGAAGATGTTTTTGACTCTTAACAGAAAAACATTTAATCCTAGTTGACAGTATTATATATCTACGTACATCAGATATATGAGTTAGATGTACTTGTAGTTCATAGTGGATGGCCTCATTGTTTGTATGAAACTAAACGAAACATTTTTGTCCTTCCTCTTGTGTAAAACCTTGCTGGGCAAGGTCCTCCTGTCTTAAAGCTTGATGAGTGTCTTCTAAGTATGTTTGTGGCAATTGTTTGTGAATATTTAACGGCAACATTCCAATTTTGGCTCATGAACTCATGCACAGACTATTACGGTGAACTTAATAATGACATCAATACAAATACTGTTTCGTAACACTAATGTGTAGCAGATTTTTATTTGTTGTACATGCATTAAACTCACCATCCAGAGGAGTACTTTATTGCTATGTTTGTACAACCTTGACAATTTTGTGATAAATGTGTGTCAATGTCAGTATTATGATGTACATATTAAGTGTTTTGATATTCTTTCGTTAACTGCAAAAAATATTCAAAGGAGTACTCTTTTATCTATTGCTGTTCATCAATGTTCAAACGTTTTTATAAGTTGAATGTTTTTTCTTGTTAAGGGGAAATGTTGAATTTTTTTTCAATGTAGTATTTCTCAACACATAATGTGTTTGTTTTGTTTCTGAGTTCCATTAAAACAACTTGTGGATAAAGCAGTATTAATAATGTAAAGGTTGATTAAATCAGTGACTCTCCAAGTACCATGCACCATCGGTTGTATGTGGACTCTTATGTATAGTTATAAAATGTATCAACTGTAGATTTATTTTACCCGTCACAGTCCCTTTGGTAAGTACATTTACATATAATCTTGCACAACAGATTTCAAACATGTTCGAGAAGGGTTAACTACCCTGGTGACTTTAAATATGAAATTTGGGGGTGGAGGATGCTAAATTTCATCAAGATAATGAAATATCAAGATGTCGGTCATTAAGGTGGCACTTGGAGAGCTAAGTTCAGTAAAATAATAATATTGATCACAAAAAAAAAGAAACATAAATGAAATGTTTCTCGACAGCTCGTTGTTTTCGGGGTTCAACTCGTCTAGTCTGTCGTTTGTTTGCAAGCCTTGCGGAAGTACTGACGTGTTCAGTTTGGCTCGGGTGGTCTGGTAGCTGAAGTCGAGCCGGGTAGTGACACAGCGGCTATATCAGGTAAGAAAATACGATTTTTGGACATTTACAGACAATTTGCTGAATGTAGTCGTGTCGCACATGCGAGATATTACACTGCAGTGTTTGTTATGAAACACATTCATTCAAAAATATTGTAGTGCTGATAATAGCATAGAGATTTTAGATAGCTAATTAGCTAACACCGCAGAAGCGTTCTTCCGGAAATGAGTTGTCATATCGCTCCTTTTACGTTTGAATGGGATATGTAGTTTAGCGTTTTCATTGGGCACATGTATAGAAAGCGGTGAAATGTTTGTCGAAAACTACAGTACCATTGACTGGTTGTAAAGTGGCTACTCCACGGGAAATGTAGTTTTCTGATGTATTCTAAAATGATAGCCGCAAAGGACGTGCTGCTTTCAGTAAACTACATTTCCCACTGACTCTTCAATTTAGGCCGAAGGTCGATGGCTAGTTGGCTAGTTCCCATGGTCATTTGGAAGCTAATGTTAGTAACCAACACATGATCTTTTCACATCAAATTGTTCGTGCTTGTACTACATTTTGCTCATGCGATTAGACAGTTGGCTGGTTAAAATGGCGACGCATCGAGTTACCATAGGCTTTCCTTAACATGCAACCTAGATTTTGCTGCCTTGTCTTCTGTCGTCATTTCATGAACTGGTGTTTTCGTGAGCAACAGTCGCTCTACTTTCATTTTGGTGATAGGTTCGTTCAACAGAAAGGCAGACTGTAATTTTGCCAGTGTTCTCTTGAAGTCGTTGTTTTTTGAATGTACAGTATTGATATTAACATTCTAACAAGCCAGCTCCTTTGTCAACCTGGTTTTCCGTTGTAATATTTATTGGTAAAGTTTTTCATGACATACATTTTACATCACCGACAAAATCAAAGCGATTCCATACAAAATTATTCACAGATTATGTCCATCTAATTAATGACTCCAAATTTATGCATAAAGAACAATGTATAATTAATGCAGATAATAATTGCAAAAAATTTTAAAACCATGTGGATAACCTCTGCATCAATCTATATTTAATTTGTCATTTTATCTTTTCAAACTTCAATGGTTATTATTTATTTTTTGGGGGGATGGAAGCTGTGTACAAATGCAGTCAAATTGTCTCATGATCCATCCATTCATTTTCAACACCGCTTATCCTTGTCAGGGTTGCAATGGTGCTGGAGCCTATCCCAGTTAATTTTGTATGGTCAAAAGAAGTTGGATACAGGAGACCAAGAGTGAAAAATAGTGAATAGAAATATATAAAATATACACTCACCGGCCACTTTATTAGGTACACCTGTCCAACTGCTCATTAACACTTAAATTCTAATCAGCCAATTGAGGCTACAGTTTGCACAAGCTCATCGAAATTGGACAATAAAAGATTGGAAAAACGTTGCCTGGTCTGATGAGTCTCAATTTCTGCTGCGACATTCGGACGGTAGGGTCAGAATTTTGCGTTAACAACATGAAAGCATGGATCCATCCTGCCTTGTATCAACGGTTCAGGCTGGTGGTGGTGGTGTAATGGTGTGGGGAATATTTTCTTGGCACTCTTTGGGCCCCTTGGTACCAATTGAGCATCGTTGGAACACCACAGCCTACCTGAGTATTGTTGCTGACCATGTCCATCCCTTTATGACCACAATGTACCCAACTTCTGATGGCTACTTTCAGCAGGATAATGCGCCATGTCATAAAGCTGGAATCATCTCAGACTGGTTTCTTGAACATGACAATGAGTTCACTGTACTCAAATGGCCTCCACAGTCACCAGATCTCAATCCAATAGAGCATCTTTGGGATGTGGTGGAACAGAAGATTCGCATCATGGATGTGCAGCCGACAAATCTGCACTAACTGTGTGATGCCATCATGTCAATATGGACCAAACTCCCTGAGGAATGCTTCCAGCTCCTTGTTGAATCAATGCCACGAAGAATTCAGGCAGTTCTGAAGGCAAAAGGGGGTCCAACCCGTTACTAGCATGGTGTACCTATTAAAGTGGCCGGTGTATATTATATATATATATGTATATATATATATATGTGTGTGTGTGTGTATATGTATGTATATATGTGTATGTATGTGTGTGTGTGTATGTATATATATATATACATATGAAAATTATCGGTATTTACAATAAACTTCCTCTAAATGTGCAAAACAGGCCATAAAATGAAAACTACTGTATACACATTGTTTTAGTCTTTGATTCCTCAGAGGCCTTGGTGAAACTGCCAGGAGCAAATCCTCTCTGGCTGGAGACACAGGCCCACATTGCATGTCTCGCACATCCAAGCAATGCTCCTTTGATAGACATGCAGCGCTGGCGCCCCATGCTGGCTCTCTGTGATTTCGATTAATGGATCTATTGCAGGGGTGTCCAAACTTTTTGAAAAGGGGGCCAGATTTGGCGTGGTAAAAATGTGGGGGGCCGACCTTGGCTAACGTCCTTTACGTAGAACAATCTCGCAACTAGCCTTTGCGGCGTTCTCTTTCGACTCTCGGGCTCTTGCGAAATACTACTGCTGTGAAATGAAACTAGCTTCAACTTGCTTCAATTTCTCGCTGCTTATCTTCCCTGTAATCTTGTCGTACATGTCAGCGTGTCTTGTTTGGTAATATTGCCTCACATTGAAATCTTTAAAAACAGCGACTGTCTCTTTGCAAATGAGGCAAGACACAGTTGTTGCATATTTTAGTGAAGAAATAGTCCAATTTCCACCTATCCTTGAAGCGTCAGCCGTCACAGTCAACTTTTTTTTGTTGATTGTCGCTATTTTAGAAAATTGGAAGTAGAGGGTCATATGGCGTAATGTTGCTTAGGCCTTAAATACCTGCAACATGAAGCAATTATCAGAGAATCCCAAAATTTGAAAAATAAGGTCCTAATGAAACCTTTTTTTCAAATTTGTGAAAAGAAAAGTCAAAATGAATATGTGTGATAAGCGCTCTAATATCTATAACCCATGCGAAATCATGTTTTTTTCTCATGGAACCTGCAGATGCATATGTCGACTTGCATCCATCATTTTTTTTTTTTTTTTTCAAAAAGAAATGTCAAAATTCTAAATTAGTCTGAAAATCACGGAATTTTAGGTGTATCAAATGCGATACATTTGGCAATAAAGGGTTGAAGTGCTGCTGCCTTTTAGTGGGTAAATGAGGAGCAGCATTTTGTGTGTAAGCTACTTCATATCCTGGTTGCAGTACTGCTGACCAATTTATTAAGTCTGTGTGCGGGCCAGATGTTATTGATTTTATGACAGAGGCTGGGGGCCAGATGAAATTTGACCACGGGCCGCATTTGGCCCCCGGGCCGGACTTTGGACATGTCTGATTTATTGGAATCTCCAGCTCCAGCATCTCCACATCCGCCTCCAGGGCATAGGTCACTTTAGGAAGAAGACGAGGACTTATTTATACCTGGATACCCAGGACTTGAACTGTATCTATTCATCTTTGTTGCTTCATTTCTAATTGTGTATCATATTGCCTCTGTAAAGCCCTTTGAGACCTCTGTTGTGATTGAGGGCTATACAAATTGAATTGAATTGAATTGAATTGAATTGAATTGAATTATTTTATTGACATTTCACAGCACACACACAGTATAGCTCTTCTTTATCACAACACAAACTGTAGCAGAGTAGTACTCATAAACGCTGCATAGTACCAACTAGGGATGGGAATTGATAGGATTTTTACGATTCCGATTCCGTTATCGATATTGCTTAACGATTCGATTCTTTATCGATTCTCTTATCGATTCTAATTTGGGGAAAATGAAGTACAAACGTTTTGATTGGCATCGAGTTTGTTTAATCAGAAGTCACAACCTTACAAACTCACAACGAGATCAAAAGAGGCCCAGAGCCTCAATGTTAACTGTGGCAATAAGTGGCAAATACACAAGAATGTGTAACATTTTACTGAAACATTTATCTAATAGAAATAAAAAATATTGGTATATACTACTGGCAGATAGGTTGTTGCTCTGCCTTTGGCAATATGTGTTAAAGCAGGGGTCCCCAAACCTTTTCCTGTGAGGGCCACATAACTTTTCCCTTCTCTGATGAGGGGCCGGGGTCAGTTTGTAACAGAAAAAGTGACGATTGCAGAAGTGCATAAATGTAAAAAATTATTGTTTTTCAGAAAGCCACAATCAAATAACCCTTTCTGGATTCTTCACAGAATGAAAGTAAATAAAATAAAAATAATATAATAATAATAATTAATAATAAAAACACTATTAATTAAATAGATAATAACCAAATAACCCTCTCTGATTTCTTCAAGGAAAAGGCCAGGAAATAAATAACACGATTGAGAAAAAAAAAAAAATCAAAATGGCCGGACCAAATGTGGAGGCGGGCCGTGTTTGGGCCGCGGGCCGCAGTTTGGGGACTGCTGGGTTAACGTGTATTATTTACCGTTACATTGAATTGCATGCCTTTTAGTTTTTGTGGCGCTTACACGCTCAAGTGGGGGCGCCCTTGCGCTTCCTCACGCGAACAAGAACGCACTCACGTGAAAAAGAGCGCGCTTACACCTGAAGAAGAAATGCCGCATCCAAGCGAGTGAGCGAGCGAGCGAGTGAGTTAGTGAGAGAGGGAAACACTTCTACGAGCCTACGTTCTTTGTTAATGTTAATATCTACAGAGGCAACGCCTGTATGTATCATTTTTTGTGTTGTTGTTGTTGTGTTTCCACTCGCGATCGGACACTTAAAGTGCTTGTGACACGAAAAAGCATGTTTATTTCATAATACACGCGGTATTTTATGCCCCTGAATGATATGGACCGCTTGGATGTGTGTGGAAGCGATCGCTATATTTATTTAGTTTTTTGAATCCCGCGCCAGGAAAATGAGTGACTTCCGGCTTCGGTCTCGCATTGAGGAGGAGGGCGCTGTGACGTGTACGGTAGAAGACGTCCTCTTCACGCTACAGTGTACTGTTGTGTATGAGGACGAAGGATTCAGCTGATTTTGCGGATTAATACTTTTATTTTTTGCATCACGCCAGCCAAACGGCTGCAGAAAAATCATTCTGTATGCGGGAGAGGCGTATGCGCCTTTTTGGAGTTTCAAAAGGTTCCCATTCACCGTGGATATTTACTGTGGGACCATTGGACTTACAAGGAAGTGAGTAAACATCTTGTTTTGTATTATGTCAAATACGAATACAGTGATTACAAAGTAAACACTATAAAATTCCTTTAAATAAAGGACTACTTACGTTTGATCATTGATAGGCATGTAAAAAGCTATCCTCACGCTCATTAGCAGTTAGCTGTTAGCACGTTAGCTACACAACAATTCCAGCCACCCTCCTCCAGGGAACGAACTGTAAATTGCTCTCCGCCGGGCGGTTTGCCGATCCGCAAAGAAACTCGACAACCGGGTCGTCATGTCAAATAATCCAGGCTAGTTATGTGTGATTTTCCACTTCGAAGACTTTGAAACATCCCTCGGTTCGGGTTAGCATGTCGGCTAGCTGTCACTCCTTCTGGTCTGTTTACATTCTCCGAAGCCAGGGAAGGGAAATGACATATGTCCGATTTAGGTGTCATAAAATATCGTTCGGCAGGTGTGACAGTAAAGGTAAAGTCGACTGTTTTGACCATTATGGAGTAATTTTGCCATGTCGTCTTGAATAAATGGATTTTTATTATTTTATATTCCATTTAGCACAAGTTATTTGTCATGACCATGCCATTTATTTAGCAATTGGGGAAAGTACTTGGGTAAAAAGAATATCCTGTAAAAATATTGAAGTAAAGAGACAGAAACAATGACATTTTGCCGCTCTCTTCGTCACGTTTTCCTCATTGTGAATAGTTCCCCCTCGACGGGCTGACTGGTCCTTCTCAAGCCATTTATATAGCTATTGGGGAAAAATACTTGGATAAAAAGAATATCCTGTAAAAATATTGAAGTAAAGAGACAGAAACAATGACATTTTGACGCTCTCTTCGTCGCGTTTTCCTCATTGTGAATAGTTCCCCCTCGACGGGCTGACTGGTCCTTCTCAAGCCATTTATATAGCTATTGGGGAAAATACTTGGATAAAAAGAATATCCTGTAAAAATATTGGGAGTAGAGAGACTGAAACAATGACATTTTGCAGCTCTCTTCGTCTCGTTTTCCTCGTTCTGAACAATTCTCCCTCAATGGGCTGAATAGTAAAACCGATGAGCCTAGTCTACCGCTGACGTCATCCACCTGTTGGGGACGCTAAAGCCCTATAATTGTAGGCGTGGCTAACCGGCAGATTAAAAGACTAATTTCTCGTCATCTGCGCTTTGCTAAATTGTTGTATATGGTCGAATCGTCTCAAAATATGATTCTAATTCACATAATAATGCCATTTAAGACTTTTTTTCTGGTGTCGTATGCTCTTTAAATCCAGTTGTGTAGTGGTTTGAACGATGTGCTAATGCTAGCGAACGCATGCTAACCATTTGTTATTAGTTATTAGCAGCTACTCATCGCTGATTTACGTTGATGCAAACCTGTTTGTTATTGGGGACGGAATTGATTTGTTTCATTTCTATTCTTAGTTTCACTCTTCAAGTGATGGTTGAATAAAGTCAGCAAATTATACCAACGTCTTCTGCATCGTCATTTGGGAGTTTAGCTAGCTGTATAGCCAGGACTGAGCCTTAGCCTCTCTGTGAGGACAGCGCAGTCGTATTCCCTCCTGATGCAGTTATCTCCACCTTGCAATGACTGCAAGTCGCTTTGTTGTAATTTTTCCTCGTGAAGTAAAGACACACTTTCGAGCGTTTGAACCTACGTGCTGTCATTGTTATGTTTATGGCTGCAATGCTCGTGCTTACCCGTTGTAACCTTTCATTTTCACACTCTTTCCTGGTGAAGTGTAGTCAAACTTTGGAGCGAGTGGTTCTTGGCGCCATGCTAGTTTGATGCGTCTGGACAACAAGACACGTCACAACGCAATACGCGTCTTTAGGAATCGTTAAAGGGATCGTTAAGGCTTTTTCATTGTGATGTCGAGGCCTCGAAACACTCGGAACCGGTTCCGAATTGGAATCGGATTTCGATTCCCATCCCTAGTACCAACAATGTACGGATTACTGCACATACAGTAAATTAACATAATAATTGTATACACGTACACTGGGGTAAATAAGTATTTAGTCAACCACTAATTGTGCAAGTTCTCCCACTTGAAAATATCAGAGAGGCCTGTAATTGTCAACATGGGTAAACCTCAACCATGCGAGACAGAATGTGGAGGAAAAAAACAGAAAATCACATTGTTTGATTTTTAAAGAATTTATGTACAAATCATGGTGGAAAATAAGTATTTGGTCAATACCTAATCAATCTCAATACTTTATTATTTACCCTTTGTTGGCAATAACGGAGGCCAAACGTTTTCTGTAACTCTTCACAAGCTTTTCACACACCGTTGCTGGTATTTTGGCCGATTCTTCCATGCAGATCTCCTCTAGAGTGATGTTTTGGGGCTGTCGTTGGGCAACACGGACTTTCAACTCCCTCCACTGATTTTCTATGGGGTTGAGATCTGGAGACTGGCTAGGCCACTCCAGGACCTTGAAATGCTTCTTACAAAGCCACTCCTTTGTTGGCCTAGCTGTGTGTTTGGGATCATTGTCATGCAAAATGCATGCATTGTCATGAAAAACCCTGCCACGTCTCATCTTCAATGCCCTTGCTGATGGCAGATTTTCACTCAAAATCTCTCGATACATGGCCCCATTCATTCTTTCCTTTACACAGATCAATCGTCCTGGTCCCTTTGCAGAAAAACAGCCCCAAAGCATGATGTTTCCACGCCCATGCTTCACAGTGGGTATGGTGTTCTTCAGATTCAATTCAGTATTCTTTCTCATCCAAACACGAGAACCTGTGTTTCTACCAGAAAGTTCTATTTTAGTGTCATCTGACCATAACACATTCTCCCAGTCCTCTTCTGGATCATCCAAATGCTCTCCAGCGAACCGCAGATGGGCCTGGACGTGTACTTTCTGACTTGCCTGGCAGTGAAGGATTTGAGTCCCTGGCAGCGCATTGTGTTACTGATAGTAGCCTTTGTTACTGGGGTCCCAGCTCTCTGTAGGTCATTCACTAGGTCCCCCCGTGTGGTTCTGGGATTTATGCTCACCGTTCTTATTATCATTTTGACGCCACGGGGTGAGATCTTGCATGGAGACTAGGGGTGGGCGATATGGCCTTAAACACGTATCACGATAAATTGAGCAGATTTACCTCGATAACGATAAATGACGATAAAGTCGCCCAAGCGGACTGTTATATAATTTGAAAATCTGAATCAATGCATGAAATACAGATTAACAGTTTCTTGTTGATTTAGTTACCAGCATTCAATTTGATATATTTAACAATTGTACATGCAGTCTAAACATTAAGTTTATTAAAATGTATTGTAAACAATAAGAAATCAAGTATGAGCATTTATAACAGCGTGTATGGCTTGAACAATGTACATTGTCAAAATCAATATGCCTGTGCAAACATGTCATTGCAACACAAATGACTTGCAGCTTGAACAGTACACTTCAAAAAGACAATTTATTGTTAATGGCTGCTGTGACATAATTATTCAATACAAGTGTTTACTTTATGGTTTCAGGTTTTCTTTTTCCCCCCAGTGCATTTTTTAATATATGCACGCATACATGAACCCCCAAACAGACAGACAGACATACATTAAAGCTATATTGATCTTCTGCAAATGAAACACTTAAGATTTTATGATAGCAATAATGACACAGAATTAAGCACATACAGAAAAATAGCTGGGGCCATTTCTCGGCCATATTATAAATTTCACCGTTGGATTGTGCTTTATGCTGAATGCTTTACCATCAAAAAAGCTATCAGAGAAATCACACACAGTCAGATACAAAATAAAGCGACATAGTAATTCCTAGATGCAGTCCGTGCCCAATCCACTCATTAAGTACAGCCATTTCGACAAGGTTAGAGCCGCTATCCGACTCCATCACGTTCATTTGTAGCGTTAGCCGCTAGCGGCCGCTAGCGTTAGCCGCTAACGTTAGACTGTGGCCTGGCTACCAGTAGAAAGCACTGAAAGCACCATCTCCGGAAATCGTGAGAACAAGGGAGGACAGCGGGTGAAAGCCCGTCTGGATGCCACCAAGAGTCTACTAAATGTCGGGTGAAAGTTTGGCGGACCTCCCTTAAGCCACACTTCATCACGTTTTGCTTGTAGCGTTAGCTTACCGGGCTTCTGTTTGATTGGCTTCCTGATGATCACGTGACTCCCTACGTAAGTACATTGACTGGTTTCTTAAAGGGGAATGAACATAGACGAACAACACAGAGTCAAAGCGGGATGAAAAGCCTATTTTCTTGTTTTATTAATTTACCGAATTTACCGACATGGTCAAAATTACGTCGGTCACCGTGAAGAATTTCGGTGACGGTAAATTTTCGGTTTACCGCCCAGCTCTAATGGAGACCCAGGGAAATTATCAGTGGTCTTGTATGTCTTCCATTTTCTAAGCAGATTCAGTCTTCCCAGCCTGGTGCAGGTCTTCAATTTTGTCTCTGGTGTCCTTCGACAGCTCTTTGGTCTTGGCCATAGTGGAGTTTGGAGTGTGACTGACTGAGGTTGTGGACAGGTGTCTTTTATACCGATAATGAGTTAAAACAGGTGCCAATAATACAGGTAACGAGTGGAGCCTCGTTAGACCTCGTTAGAATAAGTTAGACCTCTTTGACAGCCAACAATCTTGCTTGTTTGGAGGTGACCAAATATTTATTTTCCACTCTAATTTGGAAATAAATTCTTTAAAAATCAAACAATGTGATTTCATGGTTGAGGTTTACCCATGTTGACAATTACAGGCCTCTGTAATATTTTCAGGTAGGAGAACTTGCACAATTGGTGGTTGACTAAATACTTACAGTGCGGAGAACAAGTATTTGATACACAGTCAATGGGAAAACCCATTGGCAGTGTATCAAATACTTGTTCTCCCCACTGTATTTGCCCCACTGTATACTTTGAAACAAGGCTTTGACAATGGTACACTGTTAAAATATCGTTCCTAAGCCAACGAGGCACTCAACATACATAGTAGATTGCCATACGCACATTTGCGCATTTACACTCTGTATAGTGTACTGTTAGTCAACACACAATACAAAACATGTTTTATACATATAGTACTGTGAACATAGTTAAAATGAGCTTAAGAAAAGTATAGAGAGAGGTTCAACTACAGAGAAACAATCGATACCTTTCTTTACCGAAAGTTGCTCCTCCCGCTGTGCCATCGTTCCCAAACTCTTCGCTGAACCTCTGTGGAGGTTTAATTGTTCTCGATGACAGTTTTGTGGGCATTTCCTCGCAAAATAATAATAAAACGTGTCGTTCGTTGCGTTTTTTTTTTGCCGCCCTCCTGACTACTTCTTCTGTGTGTCTATTGCAGTAGTTCAAAGAGTCACATACCTAAATGTGCCAGTGCCAGCACGTCCGAGAATAAAGGAGCCGATTCGCTAGTTTCCTGGCGGTAGGAGAGTGAGATCACGGCAATGACACCCATTTGGCTGTCCAGGGCAACCTTTCAGCTTTCAGGATCCGTTGATTTTTTTTTTTTTTTCGATAGCAGAAACCGTTAAGGAGTTATGGTAGTTCAAAGTACTCGTGCGGAAATGTCCCCGTCGACACGTCTGTCGTTAAAGGGTTAAAATAAATGACAATTTCAACTTTAGTGAAACTCGTGGGTATTTGCAGGAAGTCATCAACCAGGTGCTTGATATGCAGAATTGTAATAACTGCTTTTTGATTCCTTTCTTTTGGTACCTTTTTATCTTTCCATCCTATAACTACTGAGGCCGTTAATTATCTTGACCCTTGGTTTGGTTTGATCAAAATATCTCAATTTGGCTGATCATTGTTACTGACTATTGTATTCTTTGGAAAATGCTTCCACTCTTTGGAAAAATTTTCAACCTAATGTGCTGGCTGTGTGTTCAAAACACAGATGAGTTTTTACTCTGTACTTGCTCAGTATCAATACAGTGATACCTCAGCTCACGAACATAATTGGTTCCCAGAAAGTGTGTGTAAGGCGAAAAGTTCGTCTTCCGAACATTTATTTCCCATAAGAAACCATTAAAATGAGAATAATCCGTTCCCAGGTCCCCATAAAACATAATTTTCTACTAAATAAGCCTTAAAACTACACAAAAATATACCTTATTTTATGTATAATAAATGTGCTATTGTATTATAATTAAAGAAATAAACTGTACTGTATAATAAAGTCGTTTTATTTACCTTTGTGATGGTAGTTGATGGCTTGATGGAATGGAGTGGGAGGAGGAGGGAGGGAGGGAGTTACTGTTTGGAAGGAGAGTGTTACCGGCAAAGTGCGCAGTTAGCGTAGACTCCACTCCTGTGCCCCCCACATGCTTTTGGTTGTTAATAAAAGTGCCCACAAAAAGCCATCCGACGCCTCTGGGTGTTTGTATGCACGCCGCCACCTTTCTGGAGAGGAAATCGGGCGAACCGAAGACAAGCGACGACAACGAGCCAACGTGACTCGCCGGTCCACTTCTCACTACGGTGGGAAGCTGAAAGCACCGCCAATTACCAGTCGAGGGCGAATTGGTAACACGAGTCACCTTCCATAAGGACTGTAGGTAACTCTTTTTCGGTCCCATAATAGCAAAAGTACACTCAATATGGTCCAAAATGTCTATCAAACACAAACCACGTCCGCACTCAACGAAAGTGAGGGGACGAACTGGGACGCCGTGAGCGTGCGTCAGCTTCTCGTGGCGCTTTTCGACCGCGTGAATTGGTTCGTCCGCCGAAAACTAGTTCGTCAGCAGAGACTATATGCTCGCGAATTTAATGTTCTTGAGGCGAAAAGTTCGTGAGCTTAAGCGTTCGTGAGCTGAGGTATCACTGTATATTATCTTTTTATTTTATTTTAATTTTATTTTTTTCTCTTACTTGCAGAATGTCAGAAGGGGACAGTGTTGGGGAGTCAATCCATGGAAAACAATCTATAGTCGCCGCCTTTTTCACTCGTGTTGGACAGGTAACATGATTTTCATTTTTTTTTTATTTATTTTTTTTACAAAAGCAATACACACTACAGTGTTGTATATTACCAAACAAACTTTCAAAAACCAAAATTATCACACTTAAATTCATAAAGACTTGAAACGCTCATGTATGTACTTACACTAGACCAGTATTGTGTCCATAATTGATAGTATTCATTTAAAGTCAATATTCGGCATGATTCTATGGAAATATTTGGAATTGATACAAAATTTTATCCAATGTATTTTACAGTTGCTTACCAGCTGCAACTTTTATTCAAAATCACAGCCTCAAAGGTTACATTTTCTTGGATGTTAACAGCCGTTACTTTTTTTGTCTCGCTTGAAACAGATCTATCAGTCATGGCTAGACAAGTCAACACCATACTCTGCAGTCCGATGGGCCTCCACTCTTTTACTTACCGCTTTATACATGATCAGAGTGTACATATTACAGGTAATATTTGATTTTCTGCATGTGTTTGTAAAATGCAGAATAAATGTGTGATGTTACTTGCATAAGCAAACAATCTAAAGGGAAGCGTAGCGCAGATAAACATTTGTTTACTTTGTTATTTGACACACATTATGACAAATTATTTGTTTTGTTGCATCAGTCTTATTTGTTTTGTTCAACTTTAACGGTTGATTCACAACATTAAATGACTTCCAAACATAGCAAAGGTTGCTATGTTTTTGGGTTTGTTTGTTTTTTTTTTAATGAAAAAAAAACATGAAAGGTATCACCGGTTACTTTGCCAAGTAACTTTTTTACTACTGTGTGTGTATTTCAGTAGTCAGTCACTACACTAGCCAAAGAGCTAAGAGGCATTTTAACAGTCGAAAATCTTTACATTTTAAGTGTTTATTTAATTTTTTAAAAAGCAAAATAAAGGCAGTTTAAGACATAAAAATTTTTAAAAATGCAAAACGCAAACCGAAACCGAACCGTAACCGTGATCCCAAAACCGAGGTTCAAACCGAACCGTGGGCTAACTGAACCGTTGCACCTCTACTAATTAGTCAAGAGCAGAGAGGTTTCAAGGTGAGCTAATTTCAAATTCTATCCATTGATTGGCTACTTCAGTAAATTCATACTAGATTCACTAAATAACACGTCTCATGACTGCATTACTACTCAGAGCTTGGTGAATAAACAAATACCACAGACTTATTCCACCTTGAGAACAAGCTTAACATGTTGCAGAAATCACAAGACCTGAATCAACGACTGGCAAATGACCATTTGCCAAATTTTTTTTTAAAAATAAGATGGTAACGTAAGCTCCCCTTCACTTCTGTTGTTGTCCTTGCAGCGTTAATTCCCCATGTCTGATATTCTTTTTTTTTGGTATCTGCATAATGTCTCCTTGAAAAAAAAAAGCCTTAAATTGATTTTGCACTGCTTTGTAGGGTTGGTATATAGTAACATATGCCTTGGGAATCTACCATCTGAACCTGTTCATTGCATTTCTATCTCCAAAAGTGGATCCTTCACTCCTTGACGAAGGTAATTTAACACTTAACAGTGGCAAAATTGTGACAGTCTGCTCAACTTTGCTTTTTTTTTTTTGCCTTGTGGTGTAGTCATATTTGTTACTGAGTCACCGTGTTATTTCAATAAAAAGATACCATATTTTTGGGACTATAAAGCGCACTTAAAATCCTTTTCCCCCAAAATTGCAAGTGTGCCTTATAATCCAGTGCACCTTATTTGCCTGAATCCTGGTTATGCTTAATGACCTCAAACCTATTATGTTGGATCAAAATTGTATTATTCTACTCCAGTAAAGTGCTCGAGAGACACACATTCATTATTTATCAAACTCATATATATATTTAAAACAATAAAAAAAATAATAATAATACTCGTTCGTAAATGAAACAATACTTACAATGTTAGATGCTGAAGAGAAAAAGACGGATGCAGTACATTGATGCACTAATGCGCCTTATAATCAGGTGTGCTTGAAATAAACTCATTAAGGCTAGGTTCATACTGCAGGTCTTAACTCACAAATCCGACTTTTTGGCATATCTGTTTTTTTGGCATTCCCGTTCAGACTGCCTTTGCCCATTGAGACCATTCAAGTATTACGCATGCGCACTAATTCACAGTCCAACACACGCTGAGCAAGATCCGCATGCGCAGAAGCATCAAAACAAATGAGTACACATGCTGGTTGTCATCCATCATTCCAGGGAGATCATATTTTGATTTCCAAAAAGAGGACACAAATAACAAACATAAATAATCCCCGTTTAGGCTTATATTCAGGTGAGCACATAAGTGGTCCGCATGCGTGCATGCATACTGGACGTAGACAAACGCGCTGGCCCTCAACGGCTTCCATAAGCTTTTGCATGCCGATGGCTGACCACTGTTTTTGCTGCGGACACGAGAAAATCACTTCTCAAAATGTCAAATAGGCAGGCCCCACTGAGTAATTATTTCCGTGTTCCCCCACCCCTGTCGACAGACAGACGACATAGACGTCACCAGAGCTACTGAAAAAAAGGGACTTTTGCTGAAAAGTGGCTGCAGGAGGTACCATGGCTAGAAGCAAATGATGCTCGTACGGAAATGTGGTTCAAAATTTGCTGTGAGAATCCCAATGTCGCTGATAAGAGCAGCACATTTTATGTAGGGTCAAAGAATTTCAGCCATCCAAACTTTGAAAAGCACGAAAAAAACAGAGCATGTGGCAATTAAGCAAACTATCAATGTCAGACAGGACCCCACTCGCCCTATGGAAAAGTGGCGGAATAAAGTTAATGAAGAACAGCGCCATGCACTGACAAACGTGTTTTTGCTCGCATTTCACAAAGCTAAACATGCACGTTCAATGAGCTCTTATGAGGAGGACATCCCATTTTTACAAAGGCTTGGAGTTAATGTGGGAGCCGCATAATGCCCTTTATTTTGAATTAGTCCTTTTATGTTTATTTCTTTACATTTCACTTCAAAGTAATGGCAATTTTGTTGTGCCAGTTGATAATGAAGCATTAATTGTTAATATAATTAATTAAAGGTAATTGGCTCTAAGTAAAGCTTGTCATGATTTTATCGCATCAGGCGGGTCCGCTCTCAAGCTCAATGAGGACCAAGTCTCATCTCCAGGTCCTCTGAGAACCTGGGCAAAAAAATATGTGCACCCCTGCTTATATTCAAAGTTTATATGGATCGATAGCATGCAAGAACTGTCCGTGCATGTCACACACACATACGGGCAGTTTGCCCCGACACTCAGCCGTGTAAGCAATCTTGAAATATTGCTCATATAGAGCAGAGAAAAATCTGCTCATTCTAAGGCTTATCCTCAACCCATTTTTTATATTTTTATGACTGTTGTCAATCCCGACCCTTCCCATAAAGCCGTGTTCAAGGCAAGCTAGGCGCTAACGCACAGCTGCATCGCTACCGTAGCGCGCCTTGTTTCTCGCTCTTTGATGACATAATTGCTGCATGAATTCCGATTTGGGAGACTTGACAGTTCAGACCGCGCGCAACATTCTAGAAAAATGTGGCCCACATCGGATTTAAACCAAATACGAAAGTGACTGAGATCGGATTTGAAATGGTCCACTTCTATGCAACTTGTCCCATTCAGACCGTCAAGTTAATGCCTCACTCGAGTCGGAAAAAGACTAAAAAAATCGGATTCGTACATTAAGATATGCAGTATGAACCTAGCCTCATTGATAGTGTTCTATATAATCCAGTGCGCTAAAAAATACAGTACTTCCTTTTTTTTTTTTTTTTTTTTTTTTTTTTTTTTCCCTCCATAAAGTGCTCCTTTTCCACATTCTTATTTCCACAAAGGACTTTATTTTTTTATGTTGGTATTTGTGTTGATATTTAAAGTCAAGTTTCAAAGTTGATTTCCCATTTCCCATCCTGTCTTCTCTGTAGATGAGGGCCCTGCCCTTCCGACCAAGCAGAATGAAGAGTTCCGTCCTTTCATCCGAAGGCTACCCGAGTTCAAATTCTGGTAGGTTTATCTCATAGCGAGGGCATTCATCTCCCCCATTCACAGATTGTTAACTTTAATTTCAGAATTTGAAAATATTTATTATGTGTCATCTTTATCAACATGTACCCGTCTGTGTAGTGCTCTACTAATACAAGTTTAACATAAAGAACTTGTAGCGTCAAAATGGTCAAATTTCCACTAAGAAGGGCACAATATTTTTTTCTCTCAGGAAATTAAGCTGGCATCAACATTAAATTGTCTTCATCCCTTTTGGAGCAATCTGTCCTGTTTTAATCACCAAAATTGGTATACTGCCATATCTTGGTGTGATGTTAGGCGTATACAGTGGTACCTCGACATACGATCGCTTCGACACACGATCTTTTCGACATCCAACGTAAAATTTGACTCGCCATTTGTGTTTACATCCGAAGACATGCTCTAAATACGATCTATGACAGGACCACAGTTTATTTCCCACACGACGGATGCATGGTGGATTTTCTTGTGAGAGGAATCAACATGGGTTCCAACAATGCTAGTGCAGGTGGTGAAAAAAAGGAACAACAAATACAGTACCTATGTACAGTATGTTGAATGTATAGATCTGTCTTGTGTCTTATCTTTCCATTCCAAAAATAATTTACATAAAAATATTGCATATTTTAGAGATGGTTTGAATTGCGATTAATTACAATGAATTAATTTTTAAGCTGTGATTAACTCAATTAAAAATTTTAATCGTTTGACAGCCCTAATAACCCCTACTTTTCGAGGCTGTGGTCATAAAGTTAATGAGAAACTTGAAGCTGTTCAGTGTTGCAACTGTTCAATTTTGCACATCAGATATTTTTTTAACCCTTGAGAGTCGACTTTGAAGCGCCCTCACGTTTTAATTACGTCACCCACATGGCGTTGGTTGGTCTCGTTTTAAAGTGCGGAAGTTGCGGTTTACTCTCGTTATTATTTGAAGTCAATCGACCAACTAAAACGTGAGATATTGTCATTTAAGTTTGATAGTTTTATTGTCCTCTCAAAAAAACATTAAAACGCTGCATGGATCATTTGTTTATGTCTATATTTCCATCATTTCTTGTCCTTTTTCAAAACGGAAGCTCCATGAAAAAAACACAAATCAAACGAACCCTTTCGAAGTCACAGTGGAAGCACAAAATGCGTTTTTTTTTTTAATAAATAAAACTGCCGTGCGAGGTTCCACCGAACGAGAGGGAGGAGTGTTCTGAAGCAGCGAGGTGGTGAGCGACGGCCGTTTGGATCAAGCAGCGACTTTGTGTGACTTTGAGAATGAACGGAAAACTAAATTTAGCGCAAGCAATTGTGCTTTTTGATCAACTTGAGGAAGAGGATGGTCTAAATTCGTCATCATCGTCTTCTTCGGAAGAGTCCTCGAGTGAAGATAGTGACGGATTTGAACACGTGGGTGACGCCATCGACGAGCAGAGGTAAGCCAACTCACTTTTTTTTTTTTAATGCTGAAAAAGTTTCTTTTGAAAGTTTCTTTTGATATTGCAAGACAAAGTTAATTTTGATGCAATATAAGTGTGTGTTTGTGTATATAATAATAAAATGTGCACATCAGATCAAAGTCGTACGTGCTCTGTGTGTATCCCAGGCAGGAATTTATAATTTGTGTTCTTTTTTCTATATGAAGATTAGGGATGTAGCACATATTCATCAGCTGTGGTATTGCTATGGTATTCTTTCTATTGTCATACATATAGATTTCCATTATTATTTATTGCTGTATATATTTTTATTTTATACTTTATTATTTTCATAAATACTGACTTTTTTTTCATGTACATTTATAGTGACAATGAAAAATCTACATTCACTGCCCGAATGGAAAGAGGACGAGGGAGAAGGGGTCATCACGGAAGAGCGATGAGATGTTAGCGGAGGAGAGGCTGGAGAAGTCAGCGCGGCAGAAGCCGATCACCACTGGCTCAGCCTGCACCTGTGCCATGGAGCACAGAGCAAGACACAGACACTGCCCCACAGTGCAGCCGGTTCACACCCCGGAGACCACCAGGACCTCAGGTGAATCGTGACCATGCATACACCCCAAAAGAACTTTTTGACCTGTTCTTCACCTCATCGACAATGATGAATATGTGCAAACACACAAACCAGTATGGCAGAGTCCGAAAAGAGATTGGGAAAAAGTTTGTGTGGACAGACACTACAGTGGAGGAGCTTGAAAAATTTATTGGACTCCTCTTGTACATGTCTTTGGTTTCACTTCCAACTGTGCAAGATTATTGGAAGGCAAGGAATTCCAGGACGAAACAGCTTTTCGGAGTGGCATGCCTGAAAAAAATTTAACTTGTTTATTGTAAATATTTTTGAAAATACTTTTTTTTCCAATGCTATATATCCCCCCCCCCCCCCCCCCAACAATCAGTCTTCTCAATTTGTGTATATAAATGTGTGTTCAAGAAGCTTGATTGTGTGTACATAGTTTTCATCAGGTGATGGGCCGCAATACCTAAACTCATAAAGAGATGGCCTCTAAACACTTTTTGTGTTAGATGGTATATATTTTTTCACTGTTCTTCACTGTTTGGTTTGCTGTATATAACCTGTTTTGACTAGAGCATGTATAAAAGCAAAAAACGCCTATGGCTATACCTGTTGTTTATGTTGAATTGTCAAATATAAGACTATTTATTCTAAATTTTTTTGGTTAAATGTTCATCCTAACATGTTGAATAAATATTATAAAGTTTCAAAACGGTTCGTTACGCATGTTTGGTTGTCAATTGGACATCAATATTAAAAATGTTCACAAAACGATTTTGGAATTTTTGGTCTTTTTGGGCCCAAAATGATGATTTATAATTGGTCAGTGAAGGATGAAGTTCAAGGTGTCACAAAAAAAGGGACCAAACCAGGCCATCGTAAACCATTCTTTCTTTGAAATATAAAGGCAACTTCAAAGGCATGCAAAATCAGACAAAATAGGCCCAGACCTTAAAGGGTTAAAGAAAAAGTCTTAGCCAAAGTTATTTATTTTTATTTTGTTTTTCAAAATATCTACATTTCAGAATATTGTATTTTCTATTTTTGAGCAGAATTCCATCTTTGTATAGGTTAATGTTCCTCTTGTTGAAAGCACAAAAGTGTGTAATGAACAACTAGCACGTTTCTATTTTGCATTTTGTTTTCTTACTGTACCGAAAATGAACCGAACCGTGACCTCAAAACCGAGGTACGTACCGAACCGAGATTTTTGTGTACTATTACACCCCTAATGCTTACCGTTACCATTGACTTGAAGATAGATATGATTAAAAAAAATACGAGCGTGGGGTGCGTATCTGTGATATGGCCCGCTCAAAAATACAGCCGTAGACTGTCTATGGCGGTCCTCCTCCGTTCGCTAGTCTTTATAAGTTAAGGTGCCAATTATTATTGTGGTAACATAGCCAAAGAAATCGCAGCTTCGTCAGGTTTCTAATCATTTATTCCATCAACTTGTGCCTAGTGTCCCCCGCAGCAAGTAAACAAAGTGAAAGTGAAACTAAAAAGGCTCACACTATCAAGTCAGCCACGCGATGCGTTTAGGTACACCACGCAAACACATTCACCACATTAGAACCTGATTTGTTATTACAGGTATTATTATTATTATCTATTGTTCCGATTTTTAGTCATAATGAATTTGTTTTGCTCTTTGTAATTTATATTTGCAATAGTAACATCATTTTTTATTGAGAGTTTAGCACAGGTTTTTGGGCTGTGGAACGAATTAATGGAATTATAATGTATTCTTATGGGAAAATCCTGCTCGACATACGACCATTTCGACTTACAAACAAGGTCCTGTAACGAATTAACTTCATTAACAACATAGAACATACATAAATGATATGTTAACGAGGGTTGGGCATCGTTTGAAATTGAACGATTCCTGTTCCAATGCCGGTTCCATGTTTCGATTCCGGTTCAGATCAATTCCGATTCTTTTAAAAGGCAGGGTAAAAAAATCTATATTTTAAAAATGTATTAGTTTATATTGATGTCTTAACTTCTCGATTTAAAAAAAAAAAAAAAAAAGTTATATATGAATTTAGAATGTATTATTATTATTTTAATTAATTTAAAATGTATTATTATTATTTATTAAATATAAAATTTATGAGTTATATGAACTTCTCAGAGGGTTATTTTTAACTTGTATATAAACATTACTCTTTGAACTCGAATGTGATGAAGTTTTTCCACAGGAGTGCACTTTCGCAAGGATGTTTATTTCTCAAAAGCTCAAGGAAAAAACATTTACTTATATTCTTTTGCCATACATGTACCTTAGCTGGGAGCTACAACGAAGCATTAGTATAAATTCTTCCATTGATTATAATTTATTGTAGATGAGGCAAAATAATAAGTTTTTTTTTTATTTGTAAAACCGATTCTGTTGTGTGTACAGACACATGCAACGTTTATGTTGTGACGATACCAGTTTGGCCAGTGAGTGGCGCTGTAGGAGTGTGTACATATAATGCGGAGAAGAAGAGATGAGAGCGTCTGGCTAGGATGCTTTGTGATATGCTTGTATGTTTTCACTGCTATGAGTTAAAATGAAAAAAGTAATCAACTGCTTCATATGGCTGCTTCTTTCTAAAAAAGCAACACAGGAGATTCCAAAACAAAAACCCTTTTAATACTATTGATTTTAACGAGGTGTCTACTGGTTTAAGATGACGGCTATTTACTAACGCCAGCGAGTCTGTCATTCCACATCTAGTTCTCTTCATATGTTCTAACGCCGCCGAGTCTGTCATTTTGTGTCTAGTTAAATTTACATGTGATATCGACCATAGCCCGACGTAATAATATTTATTCTCATACTATTCCATCCATCATCTACTGCTCAATCTGGGGTTGGGTCGATGGGACTGCAGAAGACAGACCTAATGTATTGTTTTACTTTCCTGGTTCTGATGGCGCAGCGTGTCAACTATGTAGCACTCAGCTTGCTTTGCACTTGGCACTTAGGCTATATTCCATGAAGCCGGTCGTGCATGATTGGCCGTGCAGCCAACTTTGCATGATATAGTTGTGTTACAAATGTTGCACTGAGCTGACTGGGCTTTTTTTTTTTTTTTTTGGTAAAGTCAAGCCAAACTTTTGAGTGCTGCAGCTGCACCGTGTCCATGGTTGTAATCTAGTTACAATTCACAAACACGCGCTTCTTGTGGCGTCTTCTTTGTGGTTTTCGGCAGCATTTTTTTCCCCCACTTGGCAGTTAGGGCATCGAAGCATGGAATTGAAATTTAAAAATTCGAACGGTTCCGGGAGAACCGGAGTGTTAGAACCGGGTCCCATCAATGCCCAACCCTAATGTTAACATAAAATTCCCTTTATTGTCATTGCAAAGGAGTGTACTGTACATAAAGCACTAGATTTTACTATAGTTTTATATACCGTCGCTGTTTGGCAAGCAGTGCCACTGCCCCGGTCATAGGGGAACAGGCTCGGAAAAAACTAACGGTTACTTATTTATTATTACAATTTTTTTTTTAGAACGAGGAGGGGGGGAAAGCGTTTGGAATAGAGGTGCACGATAATTATCGGTCCGATAATAGGAATTATGACATCAATGACAATTATGACATCATCCCAATAAATCCGACAATATTTTATCGGCCCTATTAAAAATATTTTTGGCACGGTGTCGGATTGGGATGTGTGCGTTTGTTTCCACTCCTGTTTTGCCAGTATTCAAAGTTTTGTTCTGTTCTAGAGGCCGTATTTTACCTTCACTGAGTTATAAACCTTACTATGACATATAGCAAATATTTGCATTTTACAGTGTTATGTTTACAAGTTCTTGAGAGGCCTTTTGATTATTGACAGGCTTGCTGTTCTACAGTATAATTGCCAGGTTAAGAAAGTTGTTTCATGGCCCAAGACGACAAAAGTCTCTTTTTCTGTTGCACCAAATGTTTTATCTGCTGACAAAGCACAATACCTGTTGGGTTTATGTTTTAGATCAGCGCTCATTGTTCAGGGGAACACATCGTCAATGATTCTGACTGATTGATTGTGATTGACTCAAATTATATTTATTTGAAAAAAAAATAATAATATGGGCAGTTTATTTTAAGTCAAAACTGTTCTTGTCTTTGTTCATTATAATAATGTTCATGTCATCATGAAAATTCTGGTTCGGTCAAAGGCAAATCTATGCTGAATCAACCACTAGTATTTTTGACCTACAGGTGTTCAAAAACTAAGGCGAATATACATTGAAAAATTATATGTATATTATCGGTTATCATATCAGTATCGGCCTTAAGGAGCAGGAAGTTATCGATAACGGTATCGGTTTGAAAAAATGGATATCGTGCACCCCCAATTTGGAATCACAAAATTATGGGGAAAAAATTAAGGAATCACCTTATACATTTTAATTTTAAAACCAACACCTCTGTCAGATTTGATCAGAACATTAGTCGGCATTGCATTCTAAAGCACGTTCAAGAAACAATTTTACATGGAGTTGATTTGTGAAAAAAAAAATATATATATATATATATATATCCCACACGACTAAATGGAAAATTGCCTCAGCACCATGGCTGTCTCAAACTGCTAGAAATGCATACGCTGGCTTATTTTCATTTTCGGTAGGATGATTTTGAGCAAATTAGAGAAAGTTACGTTTTACAAAAGTTTTTGCCTGGGACAGTAGCTCAAAACTAATCTGGTGAAGAGTGAAATATAAGCAAACCAACTTGTAAACACATTATAGTGGTTGAAAACAGCCACAAAAGCTAGAAACGTACCCGTATTAACACCCAGCAGTCTTCTCATAGGCAACTAGAAATAATTATCTCCACATATCTATGCAGGCTGGTAGTACATAACATTCATAACTAAATGCTAATCTAAATATCAGTCTGCACAAAACTTTGTATTTTTCTTTTTATTATTAAAAAAAAGTTACTTCAGTCCAATTATAAGAATGTTATTTATACAAAAAAATAAATGTGACTCCAATATGTGCCTGACCACAGTATTCATTTTAAAACACAAAATATGGTGTTCTGTAAGACAACAGTGTAAAAATAGTTAGTGTACACTGATGAAGATGTAATGTTTTCAAAGTAGGGCAAACAATGAGTTTCGCACACCTATTTGCATTGGAGTAGTCTTGAGATTGAAGATATCACTAAAATAGCATCCATTAGATAAAATGAACTTGGCTACAAAATACTAAGAATAAACACATCAAGAACCAAAGAAATTTCCGACAAAATGAGAAAAATAATTATTGAAATCTTCGTCTGGTAAAGGTATTAAAACCATTAACAAAGCTCTGAGCCTCTGTCAAGTAGAAACAGTGGAAAACCTCATAGTGTTCGACCAACGGAGATAAAGAGAAATCATCATTTAGAAATTGTATTTTATATACCCTTGGTTTGTCTTAGCGTTATATTGATATTACTTTGATAAATGAAACCTTTGTGAGTGATAAATACAGTCAGGGAGGGGGCAAATACTTTTTCACTGCACTGTAATACGCGCACAGGCTGTAACGGTGACCTCTTTGTCCAGTAAGGATGCAACAATACTCGGTTTTATATTGAACCGTTCGATACGCCCTTTTCGATTCAATACGCAAAAACATTCAAACCAAATGAAAAGCTCCCAAAATGTATTTTCCGAACTTATTTTTGTAGTCCCTCACGCTAAAATATCCGGCGCAACTTTGCCTTGAAAATACAAACTCTGCCGCTAGCATCCCCCATCCTCGACTCCTTCCCCTAACTGCATGAAAGGTGGGAGCTGTGGCACACGCGGATCCTTGCTCGTGAGCAAAGACAGAAACTATGGAGGCGTCTTGTCGGCTTCAATTTTGTACAGATCTGTTGCTTGGCAGCATTTTTGGTAAGCTGATATGCTATCCCTACTCGTTGTACGAAGAAAGAAAGATTGTCTTTTCGGATAGGTACAGAAAAGACCGCCAATATATGGTTGCCGACTTCTCTGCTATGAATTACTTCGTTTTGACAACAGACAGATTAAGACCGTTGGTCACAGAGACCGAACTCACGGTTACATGATTAACAACGAGTGGCAAATTAAGAGCACTGTACTTCAAACTCTTCCTGTTTATGAAAGTGGATTGTCAAATGCTGTTGTTGTGCAGTAATGAGCAGACTTGACTTCTGTGGCGTTTGTTAACTTTTTTTTTAATGCCCGACAACACTCGCGCGCACACACTAGATATCATCAAATAGCAACCTAAATGTGCTCGTTAGATCCCATGCCATTGGCTGCGTGAGCCCAGAGTGATCATGGGATGCGTAGTCCATATACTACATTGATGAATTAAAAACCGCCATGACTGAATGGAAGTTAAGCTGGCCAAATCAAACCATACCAATGACTATAGATAATGCTGCAAATATTGTTAATTCAGTATGTAACACAGATGGACTCGGACCACAAATAGGATGCTTTTCTCATGTGGTAAACATACCTGCTAAGAGAGAAATAGCAATTATCAGCCCCGCCTCACTATACAAACAGTAAAGATTATTCTCAGCACTTTTATACAAAATTTCTTCAGATCAGTAAGAAGTAAGCACATAAAAATTATGCACTATAATGCATGTTTATATAATGGCATTGTTATTTTTGCTTGTTTGCAAAATAAAAAAACATTTAAAAAAAAAAAATAAAAAACTTGTATTTTTTGTTCCAGAGCATTAAATGTATTGAATCAAATCGAAAAACCGTGTCCCTCGTATCAAAAATCGTACCGAACCGTGACTTAACTGTATCGTTGCATCCCTACTGTCAAGTTCTACATATTGCGCCACACAGTGATGTCAGTGAGGGTGTAAAGAGTTTTGCAATGACAAAGAAGTGTTCCTTGCGCTATTATTTACAGATTGCAGAATTTTATCATTAATAAAAATTCTTGTCAGTTTAATTTTCTAGAGCAGAAAAACAATATAAAGTGAGCTTCTTACTGAAAAATCTTTGCGCCAGAGACTTTTTAATAGAGATTTCCCGATCGCATATTGTTGCTCCCGAGTAGACATGTGCCGGTTACCGGTTTCACGGTTTACCGTGGTGTGAAAACGTCGCGGTTTCAAAACCACTAAAATTTTCCGTCATACCTTAGTACGGTATTCGCTATTTTTCATGTGCCAAAATGCAGCCGAAGTGGCTTGGTGCGGCAGCGCTCACCCTTCCTCTGTTTGTTGCCGTGAGTGTCAGTGACGCTATTCTGCTAAACAGCCAGCAAACCCAAAATCAAACCCTCCAAACACAAGGCGTACTTTTCTTCAATTTATTGAGCTCTCAAATCGTGGTGAAATATACAAATGAATACATTTAAAACGTTGTACAATTGTATTTTTCCACGTGTGATTAGGTTCAACAGGATAGCAGTAGCACCATTAAAAAGTACGCCAAAAACAAAACACACATTTTCCTTTCAAATTCAATATACAAACTAACTAAAACTTACAAAGAGGAATGTTAGCCTAGGCTAAGCTGGGAGAGCAGCTCCGTCGAGGTTTTATGTCTCTCAGCCGCTGAGTGAGAGACAAGCTTGAATGAAGGGGGAAAGAAAAAGGATCGCGTCAAAGATCGCTATTTGAGAAAGGAGGTCTCACTCCTCACTTTTTTTTTTTTTGGATGAAACCTTTCCTCAACAATATTTACATTTTAACTAATTTATAAAACTAACTTATACATTTTTAACTAACTTATTAACTTATGAATTCTTTGTTCTTTTTAACACAAAGGCATGGCATCATGTAGACTAGAGTTGACACAGTGGCTGAAAATGGCGAAACTTCACTTGAGCTTCCCCCCTCAAAAAAGTCATACAGTATATATTTTTAATTTCATTTAGAAGTGTTTTTACTTTTTTATAGCAAATATTTTGTTCTTACTCCAATATTGAGCAACTTGTGGGTATAGTCTAGGTTCTATTTATTTTAAGTTTATATAAAATATTTGTTATTATTTATTTATTTATTTATTTATTTTCACATTATATTCATGTTCCAATTTGCAAATATGTTTTGAAAAAAAATCCTGTTCAATGGAATTTTTTTTTTTTTTTTTTAAACCCATACATCTCAAAATTTTGGAGCTATAATTACAATACTGTGATACCGTGAAACCACGGTATTTTTGCTCATGGTTATCGTACCGTCAAAATCTCATACCGGCACATGCCTACTTCCGAGTCACCTGATTTTGAGAAGCTGCGGATACAGTCCCAATCCGATACCGAGAAATGTTTTTTTTTCCCTTATTTAACCCTTTAACACCGAGCGTGTCGGCAGCGACGCGTTTACGCATATCGTCTTTGAAGCTTCGTCACGCTGTAATTACGTCACCCACGTGCCGCTGGTTGGTCTCATTTGAAAGTGCAGAAGTTGATGTCCACACTAGTTTTTATTTTAAGTCAATCGACCAAGAAAAACGGGAGATAATGTCATTTGAATTTAATATTTTTATTGCACTCATAAATATGCATTAAAACGCTGCATGGACCATGTATCTATCTCCATATTTCAATCATTTCTTGTCCTTTTTCAAAACCGAAAGCAGCACAAAAGACTACATATCCCAAGAGCCGTTGTGATGTCAAGAAGGACGAACCGAATGTGATCATTTTTAATAAATTTCTGAGCGAGGTGCCAACTAATGAAAGTGAGGCGTGCGGAGCAAGCAACGGCCGGTTGGTTTGAGCGAGCGACTTTGAAACGTGCAGAATGAATCTGAAACTACATTTAGCGCAAGCTAATGCATTATTTCGTTAACTCAACGAAGAAGATGAGCCGTATTTGTCGTTGTTTTCTTTGGATGAGTCGCCGTCTCGGCGAGAAGAAGTGACAGCACCGCGCAAACTGCAAAAGAGTAGGCTGTGTGACATTGTGTGTGACGCAGCTGTGACCTGTTCAAGAAGCTTTATTGAGTGCGGGGGGGGGGGGGGGGGAACTTTATTGGATCGCACGCCTGAAAAATTTGAATTGAACTGAACTACTTGTCAATATTTTTTAAACTACTTTTTTTCAATGTTATATATATTTTTTCTTTATTATAATCTTTTCAGTTTTATGTAGATGTGTGTTTGAGAAGCTTGATTGCATGTACGTATATACTTTTGATAAGGGGATTGGTGCAACACCTAGCTTCACAAAGAGATATACTCCAAACCCTTTGTGTGTTAGATAATATATATAATCTTTTTTCTCACTATTTTGCACTGTATATAACCTGTTTTAACCATAGTATGTGTAAAGGCCAAAAACGCCTATGACCATACCTGCTGTTTGTGTTGAATTGTCAAACATAAAACTATTCAATCCTATTATTTTCTATTGAATGTTTATCCTAACAAGTTGAATAAATATTATCAAGCTTCAAAACGGTTGGTCGAGCATGTTTGGTTGTCAATGGGACATCAACATCACAAATTTTGAAAAATGATTTTGGGATTTTTTTTGTCTTTTTGGGTCCAAAATGTGGATTATAATTGGTCAGTGAAGAAAACAACAGTTTGGACATGAAGTTCAAGGTGTCCTGAAAAAAGGGACCCAACTTGGCCATTGTAAACATTTTTTTCTTTGAAATATAAAGGCAACGTCAAATGCATGCAAATTCGGCCAAAATAGGCTTAGGTGTTAAAGGGTTAATATATATTTAAACAAAAGTTCCAAACATGTGGAAGTTTACAATACTTTCTCTTCCACTTTTTCTGGGAGTGTTGAGAGTACAAAAACATATTTTTGTTTTCGTCAATGCCATTGTATTTCTGGATATTTTGTCATTTTTAGCCCTTGAAAAAAAAAAGTATATTTAAAGAAAATTTAAAACGATCCTTTTCACCCGATTCCGATCCTCTGAAAAACGGCCCGATATCCGATCACATGATCGGATCGGGGACATCCCTACGTTTTAATATTTACGCTCAAATGAAAAAAATTCTTAGAATAAACTGTAAATAAATACTAAAGATACACGATAATATCGGTCACTGATAATTATCGGCCGATAATGGCAATTATGACGTCACACAGATAATCCAGATAATAAAAAAATTCAACCGATAATGCAATCCGATAATTATATACTTGATTTTGCCTCCAAATGTGCTCAACCGAAGAATTCAGCACGCCGCCTCCTCCTCAACCCCTCCCCTCTCTGAAGCCCCTGAGGGAGGAGGGGTTGAGGAGGCGGAGTTACAAGACAAGAAGTAGTTGAATATTATGGCGGCTGTTACTAAAAAAACGACGCTCTCGCCATCTGCGAAACATGTACCGTACAAGTTCCACGAGGCAGAAAGAACGCGTCCTCATTCAAAACCACTAACCCAGCAGCCATTTAAAACTGCATCACAAAGAATTTTGGAACATATACGAGGCTGCTGCTAGCAGGAATGCTAAAGCTATTGTAAACACTAAGCTAAACTACAGGGCTTGTGACGATACAGAGTCGGGCTGTTTGGGAATGCAGCCCAAGGCGGGTGGTAAATTCCGACGGAGCCCGCCGCTTTGGCCAGTCCGGCAGGCCGCCGGGCCGAGCCCGGTTCCCCGGCCTGTGGACCTCCGGCGAACACCACGGTTTCTCGAGCGTTCCCCCACGGCGTGCGAGCAGAGCCAGGACCCGAATACGCCGCGGCGAACCGACCGGGGCGGGCGGGCGGATTATCCGGTACGAATGTAGCTGCCGCCGAGACGAGACAGTTTTTTTTTTTTTACCTTAATGACACGAGAACCAAAGCCCTGGATAAAAGAAATAATGCAGTTTATACGACCACCATTCTTCATGAAAAAGTGATGTCCGGTAAGCAAGCTTATCATGACGGCACAGTGGTTATAAGATAATTTAAACATGGAGAAAACGAAGTCAGCCAGTCAATAATGCATTCAGAATGTGAAATGACGAGCGGTCAGATGACTTTGTAACGCTGCCTTTATTTTCGGCTTAATAAAACTCAGGCACAAAACAACACGCACACGGATGCGAGCGCAAACTCCGTCCAAATAGTACTGCCGTGTAGCAGTTTAGCTGCTGTAACGCAAATGTCGTGAAAGCCGCAAATGTAAACAAAGCGCTGCAGAATGGGTACATGACATCTCTCTCTTTTGAGGTAATCATTTTCACAGTGTGCAACAAAGCATATAACATTAGCAATCACTTTTCAAATTATTTAACTTATTTCTTTGCTCAATTACAGTCACAGTAGATAATCAAATTCTTAAATCAATATTCTGTAGCCACAAATATTATTCAAAATCTTTCCTTCTTCAAGTTTTTTTTTTTTTTTTTTTTTTTTAGGATTAAGTGTAGTAATGTATTGCTTAAAACAAGGCTGTTAAGATTATTTTCAGCTAGCTATTTTTCTTCCAAGAAATCTGAGAGAAATACACTTGAAGCGATGGCAGATAATTTCACTTATTGCCAATAGATTTACACTTAAAACTGACTAGTTTTAAGGAGGTGTGTTTTGCAGCGGATTAATGTTATATATGTTAGGAATGGCTTACTTTTAAACGCATTTTTGTGCAACTTAGGTATTTACTCTGTAAGTAATTGTTGCCAAAGGTTTACCATTACACAATGTCAGACAATCTGTCATTATTTAGATGTTTGAATTGACTTGTTCATACATTGTGTTGAAAAAAAGAGCAATAAATTATATTTTTGCACAGTAATATTTTCTTTTGTGTATACTTTAAAATTTTACATAAATCTTTTAATAGAATTATCGGCTTGACATTATCGGTTATCGGTTGGAATGAGGAGGAAATTATCGGTTATCGGTATCGGTTGAAAAATGCATTATCGTGCATCACTAATAAATACCAAATAAACGTTTGGTCATTGTAGATTTTCTACATGTGATTCACGTACAGTCTTGATAATAACACTAGGAATGGCATTAGAATTGACCCAGCAGCTAATCAACTTTTTTTTTTTGGCAGGCATTCAGCAACAAAAGGCATTGTCATTGCCATGATTTGCACATTTTTTGAAGCCTTCAATGTGCCTGTGTTCTGGCCCATACTTGTCATGTACTTCATTATGCTCTTCTGCATCACCATGAAAAGGCAGATCAAGGTAAAGATATTGCCACATCCTGACAAAGTCACTCTGTCTCTGAAAGCTATGAAAATTGTTCTCTTTAGATTACATTGCAACTGTACTGAGGTTCACCAAGTTTTTAAGTAAATGTTTGCATTATTCTGTTCAATGGTTGTTTCAGAACGTTTCTCCTTTAAAACTAGTGAACTTTTAGTATATATTTTTTTCCTACATGCTGACTTCTAATCCCCCCCCTCTTCTTTCTTCAGCATATGATCAAGTATAGATACCTACCATTCACGCATGGGAAAAGGACATACAAAGGCAAGGAAGACACAGGGAAACCTTTTGCAAGTTAAAAGTCTCACTTTTCTTATTTGTTTGAAATTTACCATTCACAGTGCAAGGGTTTAGATCATTTTTTGGGATGGGGCAGTTATAAGACACGATTAAAAAAAAAAAAAAACTGATTTTTGATCCACGTTTGACAGTGTTGTAAGAAAATACAAACGGCGCCGATCAAAGAAGTCTGAAAGTGTTGCCTTTGTCTTCTAAGGTTTTGGGAGGGCTTTGTCCTAATTTTAGATATGGCCAACATTTGTTGAGTAGTTAGAGAGACTTGGTGCTGCCTTTTGCCTTTGAAAGCTTATTATTCATGTTATGTAAAAGTCATCAAGAACCACAATTTAAAAAAAAAAAAAAAAACTGCGATAAACCATTTAAAAAACAAGCCGCCCACGTTAAACATATTTTTTAATAAAATCCCATCAGCAAGTTCTTGGTTTCATGCAATATTAGTAGTTAAGTGTCGATTATTACATTATGAAGTGAAAAGGGTACATAAAGGAAGCAAAAGGTTTTTACTTTGAACTACTAAAATGTGCTTCTACTCTGAAATTTGTCAGCTGTCTTGTACAAAATTTACATTTGTTGCATTTCAGAGATGCTAAAGTGAGACTTTCACCGCTGTTTAAAGTATTTCAATTGATTGATGAAAAACTTATAATTGGTGTTAAATGTTCACTCACTTACTACATTATTGGATGCAAGTCACACAAACACATTTTGGCCCGCTAGTCGCTTAAAATTGTTACTTTGAGGGCATTTTGCTTGAAATGGGAAGGCCATGAATTTGCTTTACCTCAGATTTGAACATAAAAGAACAGAACACCTCGTCTTCAGACAGGCAACCCAAATGCAGTTTGTAATGTGCTCCTTTGAGGTGGCTGTATAGTCTCTATTTTCAGTGGCTACGTTTACATGGACAAAATTTCCTGAATCCAATCAGTATTCGGATCAAAATTAAGATCGGATATACTGTTTCCATGGACAAGAAAAATATGAGGACTTGTGTGTTCATGCATCAGAACAGCAGTCGGAACAAATTATTCAACGTGCGCAGATTGACGCTGCTTTCATGAAGTGTCGTAATTATGGTAGATTAAGTTTTTTTAAGAAGATGTGTCATTAATTTGCACGTTTTTTTTTGGCACCAACATAATAACATAGTTGTACACATTAATAAAAATCTTATTTTTCAATCAAGTGTTCGCTACAATGTTGAGTTACAGACAAAAACTTACCGTTTGCATTTTGATGCATTTTTTTCTTCTTGTTGTAGATGAATTAATAGGTCTAAAACAAGTTTTTTTCCACGCAACAAACCAACATAAAGTCCATGTCTGCTGCTTTATCGCTATGACAACGAAAACAAATGAACATGACGTACTCAAAATTACCAATGTAGTAAATCTTCATCTTTCCCGCAGCTTGACTGAATATCCTGGGAAAAGTAGTAGAAGAGCAACTCGTACTGATTTCTCAACTGGTTAATGCAACAAAACATCGTTCCTGCTATTCAAACAGAAAACGTTAGCTTTATTTAGTGTATTTTTCCAGTTTTTCCGACATTAACGTTCAACAATTTCTAAGATCTTTTAATATTTCCAGCAACATGTTCGTTGCTTGAGTTCATTGTTGTCATTCTTGCGCTTATCCTGTCTTGCGCTCGCTCTGCTGCTAGCTTCCAGGAATAACAAAAACGCATACTGTATATTGACGTCACAGGTAAGGTAAGTTTGTTCCAAAGTTTTGGAATAAAGTGTTTTCATGCGCGCCGATCGGTTTATTAATCTGTATGAACCACCCCTCTTGTTTGGAATAGAAGCTTGATCAGAGCAAGTTGGATTGGGCTACAGTATTCAAAATGGGGTGTGTACTTGAAGCCTTTTTATTCCGGTCAAGCTTTTAATTCAAATAAAGTGTCCATGTAAACGTAGACAATGAGTACATTTTTTGGGAGCTCTGGAATGTTTTTAGCCACTCCTGCTTTCGGGGTACTGCCTTTTTTTTTCAGCATTGATTAGGCTTTGGAAGAAGCAAAATTGAGTCTTTTGACATTACTGTTTGAAAAGCCTGGGTGCCATTTCTTAGACAAGCGTAGACAAGGTATTGTACTCATGTATAACATGTTTGTTCTTCATAAAAAATGACAGTCATTCCATGCAAACTGTTCTTTTCTTTTGCAGAGGAAACATAAGAAAACTGAGATTGAGGGCTTTTATTGTGTCAAATGGATGAAGTGGGTGGCGATCACACTTTTTTGTCTACCCCATGATGACTTTTTTTTTTTCTTTTAATATAGATATTGTTTTCCCAAATACTGGAAAATATTGCCCTTACGGAACTCTGATCGACATTGTTGTAAGGGAACAAACATATTTCCTGTAAAAAGTTGTTTTCAAGGGGTCGTTGAAAAGATTTGTACATATATGTATATCTTTAAATATGACATTTGAGATTTATTTTTGTTTTCCTCCCCTTTAATCATTATGGAAATTTGCTAGTGTTTAAATGTCATTTGAAATTGTTAGAAGCAGAACTGTTTAATTGGGTTCTTGAGTTCATGCATTCAATCTGTTTCTTATGACACGCATGTTTTTGATTTCTTATGTAACTGTTCAAAACTTGGTTTTAATTACATAAATGTAAAATTTTCCACTTCAAATGCTATTAAAAAAGGATATGTCTCTTGAAACAGTACCCACAGTATGTGCTTCAATTTATATCTGCAGGTTATTTTTCTGATATCTTTGGAGATTTCAACTGAAATACTTCAAGCTAGCAATTTTGATATCATGTTTGGTGATTATCTCAAGTGCTAAGCCCTGGCAAATATGTGCTTCACTGAGAAATATTGCAAATTTAACTTGAAGATCATAATATTAACAGTTATGAAATGCTATCTAAAGAGCTTAGTCTGTGTAGTTTCAACCAAAAACAAGTTTTTCCATAGTTTTTATAACTGTTGCGGTGTTTTAGCAAATAGTCTAAAGAAGAAACTGCATTGTGTTTGCAACAATTTGCTGGGGTGTTTTGTCAGATATGATAAGGGGCACATTTCATGAAAACAGTGAATGGTAGAACACCTACCAATGGATTGGATTTTATTTAGCGATGTGATCGAGAATTCAGCGGCGAAAACCTTCAGCCGAAAATAGCTAAAATTTCATTTTCGGTTAAAAAGCCGAAAGTTTCCCACCAAAAAGTGTGAAGAACTGTATTGTCCTGTTGTGTTGACATAATCAAAACATGGCGAGAAGCAACACTACCGGCTTTGGAAGTATTTTGAGGTGTTACTGAGGTGTTACAGAAATTTATAAATCATTAAATGAAGGAAAATAAATGTGTTTCATCACTGCTACATGCTCGTTCTGAAGTTGCTTTCCATTGATGTACGACGTCACATCGAGTACAGTGCATTTGAGGTTGTGTGTGATAGTTTAATCATGTGAGGAATATACAAATAAAACGGTATTTACATGCCTACATGTACATTTGCTGTGGTTTAGTACAATTTTATGGCACGACTACTTCCTCTTTTGTCACATTTTTTCAGCGACTTCCACACCCCCTCTGCCAGTCCCCGTTTAATATGACTTTGCTCGGCTTTGTCGCCACCAGGACTCGGGCCACTCGCTTGGCTCTTGATTGATTCCACTTGTTGCACAAGAAAACAGCTAATCTTATTTAAGGAGTATGAGAGATTGTAATGGCCTTGTAGAGAGCTTGACTAGTTTCGGCGAGAACTTTTTTGTTGCTGTTGTGAACTACAGTTCCACACATACATACATAGAGATCTCATTAGTTTAGCAACTGGGGGCATGAGGCCCACTTTTTGAGTGCCAAAACTTTCATGAAAGCCCATTTATCAAGGTTTCATCGGCCGTGACGTCCACCGAACAGAATGCTACGACGGCGCGGTGACTTCTGCTATAGGACGTGTTCAAAGTTTACCACAAAATGCTCACTTGCACAGGGAATACACCGTCCCAAGGGATTTCAGAATCTGCATCTTTCACACAAAATTTCTCGGGGGCCATAGAACATTTTAAAGATGTTTGCGTACTTGTGGGAGGCGAGACCATATTATATTTCTGCCTGATCGTTTAGAAAAAAAAAAAAAAGGCAGTGGGCATTAATCGGGAAATAATGGAGTAAAATAACGTTTTTTAAAAATAAGAAAAATTGTAAACGTGTATTATTAAGCCTTTCGGTTTCTCGGCCAAGTGGTTCAAATATTCCGTTTCAGCCAAGAATTTTGCTTTCGGTACATCCCAAATTTTATTGTACTGTCCCACGTAAAGAGACCAAGTAAATTGCTACCATGGGGTAGGACTGCTTGCAAATCATTTGTGTTTGTGCACACCATATTTGTATGTAGATGAGACAATGCTTACTGGTTGAATGAGTGTATTTGTGTATGTGACCTCATGTCCTTTTTACATTCGCCAAATTTCAGCTGCCACTGCTCTTTCCAGCTTAGTACAACATTGTTTGATTTAATGGAAGATAATTTTCACCAGAGTTGTTCAACTTGTTTTTTTTACCCCCAGATATTATTTTTACCTTTAGTTGTTCAGTCTTCACAGCCTGTCCAGATTATCTTTGCATACTCATTTGTGAATCCCTCATCCCTCACGGATATTCAGGTCAATTTCAATCATGCATTCCAAATTGCATGGAAATGTTCACATGGATTTTGTTTTTCTCCCCAATAGAAGCATCATGTTACTTATTTAAAGAAGGGAGGTCCACTGAGAAGTTTCAGCTTGGGTAATAGTAACAATAAGAAAAATGCATTTTCTCCCCTCTTTGTATCTGATGGGATATGTTTTGCAAACATGGACATTGAATCCATGCAACTCTCAGTTCAAACTAAACGGTGATTATTTGATTGGTGGACTTTTTGACATTCACGTCAGTAGCTCTATCACCCATGAGAGACCAGAAGCCATTCACTGCTCAAGGTAAGTCTCGAAACATAAGCAGGAAGTTGCCTTTGTCTCTTGTGTACAAGACAAATTGTTGTTAATAACATCATTTCTGTGATTATGTACACCAGACATGATATTGAACACATCTAAAAAAAAAAAAAAAAAACGTTATCATAGTAGTGCCTTTACAAAGACAATATGTAGTTTGATTGACACTTCCGAAGAGATTCATTTGTTCATTTTTATTTCAGTCAAGCCTTCAGTCTGTCAAGTTATCGAAGGTTTCAGCTGATGAGATTTTCTGTGGAGCAGATCAATAACTCAAGTGAACTCTTGCCAAATGTGTCTTTGGGCTACAAGATATTTGACCACTGTTCAATTTCGAAGAATTTCCCGGGTATCTTTGACCTTATTTCAGCCAATGGATCGATCAAACCATGGAGTGAAGAAATCCAGCATGTGTCTTCAGCCTCTAAAATTGTCGGAGTGGTGGGCCCTTTTACAAGCACAGACGTCTTGACTGTAGCGCCACTCTTCGTGATGGATCTCATTCCACTGGTGACTGTTCTCTCTACTTGTTCAAACTAGAAAATACTCTCTGCTCAAGTGATTTACATCTAATTCCTCCAAATATATTTGGAGGCAATTTCATGTATAACCGATAGATGACAATAGAATTTATAGTGATTTGAACTTTTTTACTTGAAACTGGTAACATACAAGTACATTTTTAGCACTAGTCACCAGGGGTGAAAGTGAGCCAGAACGGTCAGGAACGCAGTTCCAGTATAAGATTTACATACATTTACATACGCAAGTGATAACAAGCATAATAAAGTACTTGTGTAGCGTAATCAGTTTCCACCAATATTTATTATATTCCATGGACGGCAGGGAGGTTTCCCCAGCTGCTGCAGTTATCAGAGTCTGACGATGATGAGTCACGTCAATGTGCGAATGCAAAGCAAAATGCCCGGACCAATTTATTCGTTCAATTGGCTGACATACTGACATGTGATCAGCAGAGATAGTTCGCTCTGACTGGTTCAAATGTACGTTTTCTGGAACAGCAAAAAAAAAAAAAAAAAAGGTTTAATTGATGCGACGGAAAAAGGGCAATGCAACATAAAATGGATCAAATCTTTAAGAGCAACGAAAGCGTTGAAGTTTATTTGTCATATTTAGTTTTATTTGCTCTGATGGGGAGGTTCAGAACATCTTAGCTATCAATGTGCACTTTGGACTTAGATTTGTTCATTTATGTTAGGCTACTTATTCATTTCCTTATGATTTAAAAAAGTCAATGTATGCGCGATGTTCAAAATATATTCCATTTCACTCTGCATATATGAGTCATTTGTACTTATTTTTCTGAATGTATGTTACTTATGTCTTTATTATTAAAAAAACAAAACAAAACAAAAAGTAAATATTTACATGAACTTCAATTTAAATATACATCCTATGTTCTTAAGTAGTTAAAATTGAGATTTGGCATTTAGTATGTGAGGAAATGTGGGAAAATAAAAATTAGGAGATGGATGTTGGGGTTATTGCTGTTTTTGTTAACTTTTATTTTGCAAATCATTGAAAAAAATACAATTTTGAATGAAAATCAGTTTTTGTATGTGTTATCGAAATAACTGTGCTAAAACAGTTTTCTTTGCATTTCAGTAGTTTGAGATTTGGACCCCCCCCCCCCCCCCCCCCAAAAGATAATAATAATAAATAAAAATTCTGGCTCCGTGGCGACCTTCACGTCTGGGAGTTTCAGCAAGAAATTGTAGCCACTTTCACCCCTGCTAGTCTAGTCACTAGTGCTAAATACACTGACTAGTGTATTTCCAGTCTATTAGAAACATGCCTCTTTCTTGTCATTTTCCAGAAATTGATAGCTTTAGCAATGTTTGTTTCTGTTATTAATTCACTCGGAATTCAATGTAAAAGCTACATAATGCTGTCTCAAAGATGACCATAAGATGTTTATATTTTTTCAGCAAAGTAATCGAAAAACTCGAGCGCACTCACTCCATTAAGACCCATTTTATCCTGAGCATTTGCTTCCTTTGAGAAGTGACAATATTAATAAACTATATTTTCCAAAGGTCACTAAGACTTCTTTTTTCTATTTCAATTTTGATATCATTTGGAAGGACATGAAGCCAGATATTTTTCATGTGCAGTTCAGTACGACTTCCAGCAGGTTTCTTGAAACACTTGTTGACAACAAACAAACAGGTCAACTTTCCCACCACTGATGAAATCACTGAACTTTGAGCTAGCCTTGGCACAAAGACCAGTAAAGCTTTACATCAACCAAAGCTTGATTCAGCAGATGCTTCAGAGAATGTTACCAGTTTACCCATAGCAACTTAAGGTTATCCAAAGTCTTCAAGCAGAAAATAATGTTTAACAAAATCAAATTGGTATGAGTAATGCTTGATATTTCTATGAAGCAAATTGGTGCTATACTGCAGTTGTGGTCAGAAAAGAACTTGCTGTGTGTCAATTCAGCAAATGTAAATTTGGGGGGCTGTGGGGGAGAAAAACTGAAAAGCCTAGGCAGACAAACGCTGAGAATCTCATGTCTGTCCAAAAGAAATGAATTGGGGAATAAGAAGTGTGTAAGTGCTCCCAAAGTCTTCATTGAGACATAGAACGCTCCAACCGATGTTTTGCCAGGTTTATTTTTGTTCACCAAACTCCACTGAACTTCTGCTGACGAACCACTTTGGAAAACTATGTTGGAAATTGGTTGTTTTAATTCTTGGTCCACATTCACAGTGATTACATACCATGTGCACCTACTGCTTAAAAAATCAGGAGTTGTTGGAGTCCAATCCTCATGCTTTCTTCTGTTTTGCATCGTCCTTTTTCTGCGCAGTCCTTTTCTAATAACACTCTGGTGTTTGAATGCACATTTCATAAACTTTTATGGATATTTTGTCACCTTTGATACCTTTTTTTATTCTTTTTGTGGCTGTTTTTCCATATTTAATGTCTTTCAAGAAGATGTGAATGCTCAGAAAGGACCGCAGATATGCATTTAACACTTCAATTTTACAAAGCGGATTTTAAAAAACATGAAGAAAAAAGTCATTTCACAACTTCAAATTGTATTGTGACTCTGGGTATACTTTAGACAGCATATTTTCCATAAATGACATGTACGTTTGACTTTTAGGATTTGCAGTATAAACACCTTTTTTTTTTTTTTTTTTTTTTTTTTCAGCATGCACATTATGAATATAGTTCCTAGACAGGGAAAACTGATCCTTGGTAGTTTAAGGGAGAAAATATAGCTATAAACACTACAATTGAATTAAAAACAAGTTTATCCCATCAAATGTGACCTGTCCTCTGTAACCTTCAACAGGTCAGCTATGGAGCCGCCAGCTCAGCCTTTTCAGAAAAAGCTAAATATTCATCTTTCCTGCGGACTGTACATTCCAATAAGGACAGCATCAAAGTCATTGTTGCTATCATGGAACACTTCAAATGGCAATGGGTGGCCTTCCTGAACAGCAATGATGCATATGGCAATGATGGCCTCGCACTCTTCAGAAGGATGATTAAGGAAACTGACATTTGTCTGGCTCTTGCCATAGAACTAAAACAAATGTCAAATTACTCAGACATGTTCCATCAAATAGAAGTACAAAGGATTAAAACCATTGTTGTTTTTGCGCCCAAATTACTGGCTGAGGCTCTTATTGAGTCAGCAGTACAGTTAGGTGTCAAAGACAAGGTGTGGCTAGCTGTGGACACATGGTCCTTAAATGAGAAGCTCCCAAAGATGAAAGACATTCAAAAAATTGGAACAGTACTGGGGGTGTCTCAGCCTGTGTTGACAATTCCTGGTTTTAGTGAGTTTGTCCTTGCTTCCCAAAGCAAAAGCCATTGTGATGATGCGGAGGGACTTCAACTTTGCAATCAGATTTGCAACTGCTCTAGTCTTAGTGTACAGGATATCATCTCGTTGGACCCCTCCTATTCTTTTTCTGTTTATTCGGCTGTATATGCCGTTGCTCACGCCTTACATAATGTCTTGAAATGCGAGAAACATACCTGTCAAGGAAATAGTTCAGTTCTTCCTCACAAGGTGAGTGGCTTCTTGTTCGAACCATTTGAACTGAACTCTTCCTGATATGTTTTTTTTTTCCTCCTGTGTGAATGTTTAATGTAAAATTTAACATTTAAAGCTGTAATTTAGTAGCATTGCATAAAATTATGATTTAGCATACACATAGACATGGACACATAGTCATGTGAAAAAATTAGGACACCCTAATGGAAGCCTGTGTGTTTTCTAACATATTTGGTCTTAAGGATATTTAGCATCAATTTTAACAATCAGAGATTCAAGTATTACAACTAAACAATTAAAACTGAATAAAGATATAACTTTCTGTAAAATATTTTAAATAAATGCAGTTTCTGTTGAGGAATAAATTAGGACACCCCCACATTCAATCCCACTTAAAATGGCTATAATCACACACAAGTGTATCACATCAGGTGCACATGATTAGAACACCAGTTACCCAGTGTTTTGAAAGAGGCTTGCCTTATTTAACCCTCACATTTAGTTTGGTGTTCCCCTGACTGTTGAAGTAAGAGAAAACACCATGGTGAGATCAAAGAAGCTGTCTTAGGCCTTCAGAAAGATGATTGTAGACACTTATGAGTCTGGTAAGGGATTTCAAAAGAACTCAAAAAATATATAAAGTCAGCCATTCAACTGTTTGGAAAATAGTCTATTCATAGATAGTCAAAATAATCTTGTCAAATATCTCACAGCTGAAAGTATTCTGTGTTGAGGAGTGGGGCAAAATTTCTTCAGACCGATGTCAAAGACTGGTAGATGGCTACAAAAAGCGTCTCACAGATGGTAGGGTGTCCTAACTTTTTCCTCTGTTAGAATATGCATTTTTGTTAATATATTTGGTTTAATGAGTAAAACAATGTTAATTTTTGTTGTTTGCCTGCAATTAAATCACTTTCTTTTCCAGAGATGAAGAAAATCAAGATCAGACATTGATATGTGAACATTTCTTAATAAAGAACTGAAAATTTCACTGGGTGTCCTAATTTTTTGATATGACTGTAGATCCTATACAGTGCATGAGAAACACGATTCTTAAACCTTATTTTAAGTGCACTCTAATAACTTCAGTAATGAGATCAACCAGCAACTGTTATTGGAAGTCAAGTGTGTGTTCTCCCTGTATATGAACATATGTTCCCTCTCCAGGTTCTGGTGGAACTAAAGAAGTCAAACTTTACACTGTTGAACCAGCACATTCAGTTTGATGAGCATGGAGATCCCAAATTTGGATCTTATTCCATTGTTTTGTGGAACAAGAGTGGTCATATTGAGGAGATCGGGTTATACAAATTTGAGTCCTCATTTAACTTTGTTATTGACGAGACCAAAATTCGGTGGCACGGAAACTTCAAGGTAGGCAGTTTCCATCTCTTTTCTCATTGCATTCGGTAGCAATCTTTCATTTCTTTTGTTTTTGTTTTTTTTTTAGGTGGGAGGGCGATATTCACAGTGGAATTAATCTGCCCTCAGAATGCCATTCACAAAATTAAATTTACTTCCTTGCATTCATAAAGCTGCTACACGCCTTGTCATGTGCAGGTGCCGACGTCACGATGCTCTGATTTATGTCCTGTTGGATTTGCAAAGAAGCAAGATGGAATTCATAAGTGCTGCTTCACCTGTGAGGAATGTCCTTATGGAACCTACATCAACATCACAGGTCAGTCTCAACAAAGGAACATGTCATTTGATATTTAAAAAAAAAACATTTCACTGGGCACATCACATGATTAGATTGTTTTCTAAAACAACTTAGTGGTGGAGGTGGGACTCAGCCCAGTCTCCAAACATCACTGTGCTGGCATGGCCCCCAAAAAATTGGGAACAAGAAAATTGTTGGGGGAGGGGGACACAGTTTAACAATACTATATTTACACCATTCAGTACATACTAGTACATCTCCTTCTGTTAAGTGTTTTTTGGACATTTATCTTAAAAAATAATTGCAAAATTGTCCATTTACTTAACAGTGTCTTTAATTCATCATGTGACCTTCACAACAACAAAGCAATGCTTTGTTTGTCGTATGTGGCCGAATGGCTAAACATTGTCCCCCACATCCAAGCATTTCGACTTTATGGTCCCTTGGTCACATAAGATTTAAATGTGTCCCAGTGTTTTTTTTGTTTGTATGTTTAACGACTTTGCCATATTAACTCAGGATCCAACATTTATCAAATATTGATTAGTTTTGTGTGCACCACAGAGAATGCATATAAGTGTGTGGACTGTAAGGAGACAGAGTGGTCTTATGAAGCCAGTACATCATGCACCCTGCGAGAAGTGGAGTACGTTTCATTTGAGGACAGCACTGCTATATTAATCATTGCAGCCACCGTGCTCTTGCTGGGCCTGGGAGTCGCCGTGAGTGTTATCTTTGCCTTCAATTACAACACACCAGTTGTCAGGTCCGCTGGCGGCCACATGTGCTTCCTCAGTTTAGGCTGCCTCAGTTTGAGTAGTCTGAGCATCATCTTCTTTTTTGGCAAACCCTCAATCTTCTCATGTATCTTACGTTTCGTGCCGTTTTCATTGCTTTTCTCCATGTGCCTTGCGTGTTTTTTGGTGCGTGCCTTCCAGATTGTTTGCATTTTTAAAATGGCTGCCAAGTTTCCCAAGCTACATGGCTGGTGGATGAAATATCATGGACAGTGGCTCGTTGTCACAGGGACGTTTGTAATGCAATGTGTCCTGAATTTGACTAGCCTTTTGATTGCCACCCCCATTCCGTACAATGAAACCAATTGGGCTCGAGACAAAATCATCCTCAGCTGTCACATCAGCACAGAGGCGGCCACGGGTCCGACTCTATTGGTTATGTGTTTGTGCACTCTTTGCTTTGTTTTTTCCTACATGGGGAAGGACCTCCCCAAAAACTACAATGAAGCCAAAGCAATAACCTTCTGTTTGCTACTGCTCACCCTCACCTGGATGGTCTTTGTCACTATTTGGGTGCTCTACAGGGGCAAGTTCATCCAAACACTGAATGCTCTGGCAGTGCTCTCCAGCCTCTATGCCTTCCTCTTGTGGTATTTCCTCCCAAAATGTTATATCATCCTCTATCAACCTCACAAAAACACACCTCAGTACTTCCAAGGTATAATCCAAAATTATACCAAAACAATTAGCCAGTAGTGCTGTACAGGAGCCTCTAGTGATTACTAATCACACAATAATGTTTCTTTGCTTAAAACTACTAGGACCTCAAGTACTTAGTGATTTTTTCCTGGATTTTGGCCTAATACACTACACTTTTGAAATAAAACAACCGAGACTTGGCTGCACACCACCAAATAAAAATACCACACAAAGTAATGTACCGTATTCTGAAATAAGGATCTCATTCCAATTTACTTATAAATCACAAGAAATAATTTATCTGTTTTTGCTGCTGGATCACTGTATTTTTTTTTATTAAATGTTATCTGCCTGGGATTTGGAAAAAAAAAATCCAAAATATAACATGGAGTTGAATTAAAATCTCCCTTTGCCCTTTCGGAGACGGTTTGTTTTTCCTTCACTTTTTTACCTGCGGTAGGTTGCATCATTGCGTTTCATTGCAAAGTCTTTTGTCAAATCTGCAGCAAAGTTAATGATGACTTTCGACTGAATGTTTGTTAAAGTCTATTTTTCTACAGATTCTACTGGAAATGGTTAATATCGCCACCAGGTGGCACTATTTGCCTGTGACACCTCCAGACTATAGGATTTTAACTGAAACTAAGCGTAAATGTTATAACGTAACTCGACCTGTAGAAAAAAAAAAAAAAAACATGTAAAGAACTATACAGATATTGTATTTGGGGAGCTCGGGTGCTACAGTAGGTAATTAAAAATGAGATAACCCTTCTATTTATTTATAGTGCGAATATCAAGAAAATTCAGGGCAAAAACAGCATAAAAGGTGCAGTAAAAAAACATGATTTAATTAGCACTGCCAGAAAGCGTGAGGAAGTACAGTGACACTCCATAGTAGGATGTACTTATACCTGAAGATTGTTTGGCTTTTTTTTTTTTTTTTTTTGGGGGGGGGGGGGGGGGGTTCTTTGACTGTTTCCTGCTCTCACTATATACTCTGCTGACTTCATTTGATTTCATGTTTAAGCGCGCAAAACTCTCATCTAATAACATTTCGCTATTGTATGTTTTAACTGTTTAATAAATTGAAACTGCTCAAATTATACGTGATTTAAGACCGTGAATACAGCGTTCTTCTTTTAATGGGAGCGGAAAGTCTCTGCCCGCGGGGGGTATGTGATCATTCCTGGGCTCAATTGGCATTCCGTTGTATCTATTGACTGCTCCTGCATGGGAGACGGGGAGTATAGACCGTGAAAGTAGGAACGAATTGTTAAATGGTTTCACTTAAGCATGGCATATGGCGCCGTAGGAGAGCAGCTCAAAGCTGACACCAACAAATTGACGATTTCATACTAATTTAAGACATCCGTTCGCCGCACACGTTGCTTGACTCCGTGGCAATTTTATTTTCCCTCAAATAACAGCTTTAGACAACATCATAATATAACTCTTTTCATTTCCTAACACATGCATTTCCATGCACAGTATGACAAAAATATAATGGCATTATCTAATTGCTTTCTCCCATTAAATGTTTATTCTACCAATTGGTCTTCATTTGTAAAATATGGCTCGTCTGAGCATCTTCTCTGTGGTCTATTCTCGTAATATCCCATTTGTATATTTCAGCGGGGAAATCATTTTTTCCTTACGACTTAGATATACTAGTACAATATTAGTTTGTGTGTTTTTTTTTTTCTTTCTTTTTGCAAAATATTCATAATGTTATTTTCACCATACATCATTTACTGTTTGTATCGTTTTATTTCTTGGAGATATTTTAGAGGAGGATTGCTCCATCTCACGAATTTAAATATTTTGTTGAAAAATGACTTTTTTTTTTTTTTTTTTTTAATTGTATTGCTTGACTCTGCCACCAGAATCTCTCGCAGTTGCTAATTTAATCACGTTCATTTATATGATTCATTTTGCTGCAACCTTTCCCCATGCGCCCTGACTCCATTGTAATGCATTTTGCAGTTCTGCAGCAAAGACACATTTGTGTGTCCCGAAAATAGCATAAGGAGCGAGGAAAATCGCAGGAACGCCCCAGTGTCTTTATATAGTTGCACCTTTCAATATTGGTCAGATAAAGGGAAGCCATGGGAAGTCTGGCTGGCAACTGGTCCCTAAACTTAAACAAAAGACACTTCATGTCGCAGGCATGTGCAATTGAATGAAGAAAACATATATATCCCCAAGTCATGGAATTCAAGCATGATCCCAAGTAATGCGGATATGACTGAAGATTGATGAACTACTCCTTGGAAGCAATCACATCATTTTTTCTGTTAAATTTCACGTTTCATATGGATAAATAAATATGAGGAGTTTACTTATCGAGCTAAAAGCGCGCGGTTCCGTCTCACTCGGTCTCATCTTAAGGACACGGTGCACTAAAGGGCTCCTGCTTTATTTTAATTCAAATCTCGCTCAAGTGGTTCCAAGTAAATGGCAGATGTTTTGCAATTCAAGGCGCATCAATGCCCAAGATCTTTAGTGTTTAACAATAGCAGCCACTCCCTCCACCCCGCTCCCTTTTTTCTTCCTGTTGTCTTTCACTTGAGGCTTGGACAAAGGCTTCATCCTCCAGCGAGTTATAAAGTTACTTTGCGGTCAGTTCATTTGAGGCCTTGAGAGAACCTTAAGCGATGTTAATGTGCACCTCTGCTCCTTTTATGCGTGCACCCCTGCACACACAAGCGAACAGCAGCCATTGTGCGCCCAAAGCAAAGGAAGAACTCTTTAAATAACCCGAGGAGCAGTCCATAGAAATTCATGATGCCCTTTCTATTTGATGTTTGATCAGAGCTGCTGTCGCGTGTCTTTTGCCTAAATCCCATCTCCTGTTTGTATTTTTTTTTCATCAACATCCTTATTATCGTTATTCAACTGCATGCACCTGTTTGTGATACCTGCTCCGTTCTGTCCTCTTGTTGCACACAACAAAAGCCCTTTGGTCACACCAGCCAGACTCAAGTGCACCTAAATGACGGCGGCAAATCGATTTGCTCCGCTCTCGCTCCGCCAAATAATGCGCCTGCCCTTGTCTGCATCCTTTTTAACACACAGGGGCTTATGGGACACTCGGTGTATAGCATGCGTGCATGAAAAGTAGAGCAGTATATGACGTGCACAAGACAGTTGAGTCCGCGCATATTTACACAAATGTTGGTGGTAGTGGATGGATGAATGGATGAAAAAAAAAAAATCAACATTATTTCAAGGAAGTGGCGGTTATTAGTGCGGGTAGAACATATGTAAACTGGTACTATTTTAGCCAGTCAAAAGTATAGTCTGCCCTTTTTCATGCGTGGTGATAGCAATACCCTTTGTCCCTTGCACCTGCGTTCGAGTCGATCAGTGTTTATGCGGTCGGTACAACTGACGTCACAAAGTGGCTGTACTTGTAAGATGTGTAAATAAATGTAAATACAGTGGTACCTTTACATATCGAAGTTAATTCGTTCCATGACCTTGTTTTTAAGTCGAAATGCTCTTATATCGAGCAGGATTTTCCCATACGAATACTATATAATTCAATGAATTCGTTCCACAGCCCGAAAACCTACACTAAATAATTGCTGGTACTATTGCAAATAGCAATTACACACAGTAAAACTAATAAATTATGAATAAAATAGGAATAATAATCTCAGATACCGACGTTGAAAAGCCGTTGGATCAACATACCGCTGTCGATCTTATATCGTTGAATCAACATCACTTTTCCACCCTCAATTAATGTTGTTTCAGCGTTGAAATCCTTACAAAACCGAAACGTCATTTCGATTATTGATAATATTGGAACAACGCTGAATCAATGTTATGGTTTTGACCAAAACGCCCGCTCATCCATGAGTCAATTACTTTTCAATCATATTTCCCGGTCAAGCATAAATCAACTAGAAAACAATGTTAACCCAGCCATCGCCTGACATACCATAGAACAACGTTGTTTCACTGTCAGTTGACGTCAAACATTTCGATGTCAACCATACTGATGATTTTGATGGAAAATCAATGTTTCTTTAATGTCGGTCTGCTATCTGGGATAATAATACCTGTAGTAATGTAATAAATCAGGTTCTAATGTGTCGAACATGATTTTGCGTTGTGTACCTGAACGCACCGCGTGTCTAACGTGACAGAGTGAGAGGGCTTTTTACTTTCACTTTTCATGTTCAGCTCCGGTGGACAGCAGGCATGCTGTGTTGCACAAGTTCTGAAAAAAATGATTAAAAACCTGATTAAGCTGGCGATTTTTCTTGAGATGTTACAATCATAATAATTGTCACCTTAACTTATAAAGACTGGCGAACGGAGGTCTGAGCAGGACCATCGAGACTGTAGACATTCTACTGCCGTATTGTCGAGCCAGTTCACGAACACGCACACTATGCTCATATATTTTTCTATCATTCATTCATTCATTCATTTTCCATGCTGCTTTTCCTCACGAGGGTCGCGGAGGTGCTGGAGCCTATCCCAGCCAACTACGGGCAGTAGGCAGGGGACACCCTGAACTGGTTGCCAGCCAATCGCAGGGCATATTTTTCTATCATTTCCATCTTTATTTCATTGGTATGCCTCACCCTTTTCCTTTTTTTTCACCACCTGCCCTAACATTCTTGGAACCCATGTTGATTTCTCTCGCAAGAAAATCCGCCGTGCGTCTGTCTTGTGGGAAAACAAACTGCGGCACTTTCATAAATTATCGTATTTTGAACATGCCGTCGGATATAGAAACAAATGTTGGTTCAAATTTTACGTCTGATGTTGAGAACATGGTGTGTCGATCATATGTCTAGGTACCAGTGTACTTTGAACAGTTGTCCTTCACATGAAGGTCCATATGGGTGTTGTTTGTCCCTTTGAGCGATATAGTATCAACAAATGCATGAAGCTTAATTGTTTTACACTTTATTGATATAGTATCAACGAATGCATGAAGCTTAATTGTTTTAAATTTTAAAAGCGCTGCTGTGTATAGAAAAGACCTGCATGACTTAATTACTGCACAAATTTGCTGATTTGAAATAATTGAAGCCCAACATTGAGGCTGCTGTCTTCTTTCTTTAATGTGTGTGCAATACAAAGGGGTGATTTTCAAGGCCCACTTGGACCAAATAACCTCAGGTTAGTTTCCTTTAAAGTTTAAGAATAATAATAATAATACATTTTATTTATAACGCACTTTACATTTGAAAACAAAGGTTAAAAGAAAAAAGAAAAAAAGTAATAGCAGCGTTTCCCACAGTGAGACATGTAAATGCATGTAGCCTCTGCATTTGAGTCTCGATTATGGCTCCTTTTTCTAACCATTGACTTGCAAATGTACCCGTTTCCTCCCGAGAAGAACATCGTTTATTGCAGTAATAGCATAATTGCCTCACTAATTGTTGCTAACAAGCCCGCAATAGTCCAATTATTACAGCAGCTTCGTCTGAACCCCTGTGGGCACGACTTCAGCATCCATGACAAAGGTACCAAAGGGTTAATGAATGACCCCAGGCTCAAAGAGTGAAAGTGGCGCGGGAGCTGCGTCCTTTTTTAAAAAAAAATACACTTAACTTGTCGCTTAATGGCGCATGCATTCTCACTTCCAACTGCGACACAAGTTTCTCGTTGAGCCATTCTCATGGATGTCTCAATGACATGAAGACTTTGAAGTGGGGCGCAGGGAACACTTTAGCCTCGTCCTTTTCCTTCACTTCCCAGCATGTTATTTTTTATGAAAGAACTCCATTCTTGTTTGCTTCGCAAAAGGAGAGGCAACACTAATTGGAATTATAGCGAGTAATAAGCGAGGAAGCGTCTCGGCGTGACTCTGAAGAACAAGACAGACCTCGCCACGGTGCCGTGTCCAAAGCAAGCGTGAAAACTCAACTAATGTGACGTGGCGGAGGACAAAAGAAACCACAGAGCTGCCTTGAAGAGCAGCACCTCTACCAGATTTCATACCGATTAAGCGCATCACTATTGCATGAAATTCGTCTCCTGCAATTATGCGGTGGATTTTACGCAATTAGTGTTGAGGAGTTCTTATTGAGTTTTGCCCGCTTGACGTACGGCACGCGTTTTTTTTTACACAGACGTGAAGTGAAAGTGACAATATAACCCATCGTGTCCACTGAATGGGATGGGGAAGTAACATTTGTTTATTAGAGTACAAAACGATCTTCAGGGTGACACCTTCTCAAAATATTCGCCTATGTCTGTTTCAGGTTTTTCATGACACAAAAAAAAACTATATAATATATAGTAATATATATTATGTATAATTGTATAAATACAATTTTAATCATTTGTATTTTAAAATAAAAAGACTTGTTTTTTTTAAGAAGACGATAGATATCTATACATAACGCAGATGGGGGGCACATGTTTTGCATGACAATGTCGTATTTTTATGCATAGCAGTATATTTCACGATTAACATATAAAATATCTGGCCTATTATACAGTACTTGTTATAATATATATATATATATATATATATATATATATATATATATATACATATATATAATTAGGGCTGTCAAACGATTAAAAATTTTTAATTGATTTAATCACAGCTTAAAAATTAATTAATTGTAATTAATTGCATTTCAAACCATCTATAGAATATGCCAGATTTTTCTGTAAATTGTTGTTGGAATGGAAAGATAAGACACAAGATATGTATTCAACATACTGTACATAAGTACTATATCAACAAGATGGCATTAACATTAACATTCTGTTAAAGCGATCCATGGATAGAAAGACTTGTAGTTCTTAAAAGATACATTTCAGTACAAGTTATAGAAATTTTATATTAAAACCCCTCTTAATGTTTTCGTTTTAATATAATTTGTACATTTTTCAAACAAAAAATAAACTAGTCGCTCGCCATTGTTGATGTCAACAATTACACAATGCTCATGCTGAAACCCAGAAAATCAGTCGCACCCGAGCGCCAGCAAGGGGTAACAAAACAACAAAAAAACACAAGTAACAAATGGACATGACACTGTGCTGTCATTTTAATCTGTTTAAGTGGAGCATGTGCATTAAATGCGTCAAATATTTTAACGTGATTAATTTAAAAAATTAATTACCGCCCATTACATGATAATTTTGACAGCACTACATACAGTATATATATATATATTTTTTTTTTTTTTAACAAAGCTTACTATAATATCTTTTAAATGAACATTAAGAAGGACAAACACAAATTACAATATATAAAATTATTCATTCCATCTTATATACACATACAAAATTCATATAAATTTGTACAAGTTTTAATGTGGGTCTAAAAGCATTATGATGTGTTAAATAGGCGACATATGAAAAAAATAAAATAAATAATAAATTATAATAAAACTCAAGTACGTCATGACTCGGCGTCAGGTTTTATGTTGATACCGTAACAACATTTAATTAAAACAAAAATTTCAATCATGGTGTGGGGTAAATAGAAGCGTTTGAACTCATGTGAAACAGAATTGGCCATGGTTATGGTTCTTCCTGCATGGTTGTGCATTCACTCTTTTAATAGGAGGTTTCAGGGCAGCAGGTTGAAGGCAGCACCGTGGTAATTTCAGACATGTTGCCACACATTCCAATTTTATGGTACTGCATGGTCCTGTGTTGCACCTGTAATGATGTGCTCACATTAAATCGCCTTCATGGGTCGATTGTGCACTTTACAATATTTGTGGTTGCAAACGTTACAGAGCAAAGGGGATTTGGAGTAGCAAACTCCGCTTTTCCTCTACCATTGAGCGCCATGACTTTTGTCTTTATACCAGGCTCGTTGGAGGGGGTTGTGGGTGTACTTGGGTGCGGGGGGCACCGAGGAGAATTGCAGGCCGCCCCTTGTCCCAGGGCCCACGCCTCGCGATTTTCCACACTGTTTTTTGAAAGGAGAGCGGGCTTGGGAAAGTGGACTTCACTTCGGCCCATTGCGCATCTTTTACGCACGTTAAAAAGGAGCATTTAAAAAATATAAATGAGTGCTCCGAGAAGCTGGAGTATAGGCACAGCAGTAGCCTTTCTGGAATGGAGGCCCATGCAAAGTCACTTTGAGCCAGTATGGGGGAGGCTTTATAGATTTAGATGGAGTCTGATGAGGGTCACGCGACTTGTCAGTAAACGTTTGCTGTATTTTGCATTTGTGTATAAAAGCCTTTTATTTAACTTTTATTAAAAGGTGAGGCCCCCTGGAAAGCATGCAGTGCATTTTTGTATTAAACCATTATTCAATGCAAAGACTGACTCGTCGAACACTTTCTTCCTGCGTTCATAGCGTCTAGAAGTACAGTTATGTCGCACTGACACCTATAGATATACAGTATAGTCATTTTTATAGACAAAATTTGCAAAAGCCGAGTTTATTTTAAGTAAAGGTGAGACTTTGGTATTTAAACTTTGTTTAGCATGCAAATATATTTTCCGTTGCTTATACTAATTGAGGAGAATTAAAGAAGTGGCATATACAGAACTGAAACGCCACGTGAGGACCAAAATAAGGAAGGTGTTAAAACCTATTTTAATCTCACCATTCACAAATACCCTTACAATTCTAAGAGTAATCTGAAGTACCAAAATTATGTTTCTCCTTTTTAAAACTCATCATTTTATAGTTCATTTGCTTGTTGCAGTTTGACGATTCAATTGTCAAATTCTTTTTTTTATTGGTGGTGCATAAGATCTATTTTGTTTTGTTTTGTTTTTTAGGGGTTTGAAATATTTTTACACATATTTTAATTTCTTAATCACCGGATAGATCCATAGACACGCTTTAAAAATATGTAATACTATAGTGTATATCGGTAGATTTACAGTAAATTACAATATATATTATTTATACTATTTTTATACATTCGAATATATTTCAGATCTGAATAACGATTAGTTTGCGCTGTTTGCCCTTCAGCGTTTGTTTAATTCTTTTTTCAACTTAAAAAATGTGTTAGCATGCATGTGCTTGCTGGGCACACTGCAGATGACAGCATGGTTGGCCATTTAAGGGAATGAGTGAGGGGGAGGTGTCTCTGTGCTTTGAGATGCTAAGTGAGGTGTGCCTATATAAAGCGCGCTTGGTCAGCTCTCTCATTTGGGCTGCCAAGAGGAAAGGTGATTCAATTCAAGAAACGCGGGTGTAGACAACAATGGTGGCGACTACTGATTGTATAGACAACCCCGTCTCAATCACTACAAACAAGGTATGTCTTAAAAGAATAAAAGAAAAGAAAATATAACATTTCTTTATAGGAAAGACAAAATTAATTTACTGATGACTTTTATTGAATTGTACAGGTGTCTAAACCACTCATGGAGAAGAAAAGAAGGGCTCGTATTAACAAGTGTTTGGACCAGTTGAAATGTCTTCTGGAAAGCCAATACAGCAGCACTGTAAGCAACACGAACCACCTTCATTTATAGCACACAAAGACTTCATTAAACATTAAAAACAGATATTTCATATAGGAAACATTTTCAAAATAATTTAATAAAATGACAAAATATTTGATTTCTAATGTTGCATGCAGAAAAAAATATTTTGGCCCTCCATTAAATTTGTATTATTTGTAATCAATCTTATATTTTTACTGCCTTATATACATTAAGATTTCATTACGTTAAATCATCCATGCACAACTGTTACTGTACAGTTAAACCACGTATCATTTTAGTAATTATCCAATCCAAATTAATCAAACATTCAAAAACAGCATGGTTGACCTAAGATATATAAAAGCGCAGCATATAAAACTAAGAAACACAATATAATGCCAAGAAAATGCTTAGCGCCACGAAGAGAAAATAAATAGAACATATTGCTCGCAGCTCAGTTACGAAAATCAAGGCCCGTCCTGCAAAACTGAGATCCAAAGAAGTTCATATCAAAATTTCGGGCTTTTAGAGAATGTTAATTTGCTTGCACAGATTCGGAAGCGCAAACTGGAAAAGGCTGACATCTTGGAGCTGACCGTGAGACATTTGAAGCACATTCAGAAATCTCACACCGGTAAGCAGCACGTCACGTATTGCCTGCATTTCACGTTGCCCAAATCTAACCCAAATGACCCATTGTGCTTATTGACAGTTGCTTCCAAACTCGGCGAACTATCAGATTGCCAGAAAGGTTTTCATAGCTGCCTGGTCAACTTCAACCACTACTTGATGATGGCCGACACCGTGACTGAGCGAGAACGCCTCAAGTCGGCGCAGTTGCACAGAAAAGTGGAGGTGGACATCTCCAGGACCACGGACAGCGGCCCGGCCAGCTCCGAGACGCCTGTTGTTCCATGGAGAGCCGAGGACCAGGACGAAGCTGCTCACAGCAGGAACCGCAGGGCGTATCACCTTTGCCCGAATAAAGAAGACACGTTGAGGCCCACAAAGGGGGGATCCACGAAAGACCTCCGGGAAAAGCAAGTCACTCAGAAGTTTCACTCTAAAAGTCCTAGTGAAATTAGGACCACTCAAAAAATTATGTGGAGACCTTGGTAGACACGTTAAAATTGCAAACACATTCATAGAAATGTTTATAATTTTTGTGTTATCGCTTATGTAACATACTTGTTGGTTCTATTTTCTGAATAAAAGTCAAATGAGAGTCGATTCTTGCACGTCAATAGGCTCTGCGCAGTCAAGTCAACGTTCTCATTGGGTCATACACTGAAGGTTCTTAAACATTTATCATCTCCTGTATTTATCCATCCATCCATGCATGCAAACGAACTTTAGTATGCGAGTCAAAGTTTAAACAAAATGACAGATTTTTTTTTTTTATGCTGAACGAGAATTTCTTCTTCAGAATTGTTTTTCATCATGATATGTGTGTAATTCAGTCAAATTATTAGAAAGCACTCATGTTTATATATGTGCTGTTCAATACAGAATAAAGCCTCTGCATGCCTTGTTTAAATTAGTAATTCGAGTTGTTTCGAATCAAGCTAAACACTTCAGACACAATGTATAAGTCACCTGTAAATAGCAATTAAAAAGCAAACGAAAAAAAACATGTTAACTTAATCATACTGTTGGAATAACAAAATAACAATGAAGTAAGTTTTGTCAGGCAAACGCTTTTAACTATTGCGGTCCAAAACAGATTGAAACAAAGACAAGCTAAACTCATAGGTGGACTTCGACTTTAGTGGTGGTGGTGGGGGGGGGCTGGGGTAAAAAATGTTGATGACCCCGAAATGCAGTGTCGGCAATAAAATTAGTTTACAAGATATATGCTCGGATAGTAGCTTAGACCATGCTCGTACATACAGGCATGTATGTACGAGGGGGTGTGTGTGCATGTGTGAGCGCGCTAGTTTTTTTTGGTCTTACCTATAGTGGAGAAGTAGACGCCGCATTCGTTTTGCCTGAATATTCCTAATATTAAGAACATTTATAATATGTTGAAAATGAGTTTTTTGTTTTGTTTTGTTTCCCATAATTTTTTGGGGTTAACGTGGAGCAAACTGAAACTCTGCTCACTATTTTGTCGGTGCTCTCTGGCGTTTCATCGTCCACATTTTCAGTCCTTGGTTCTTGCTCAGTAGGTGTTGTTGCTTTTGAAAGCTTAGGTTTGAAAAAATTACATATATCCATCTTACCTCTTCTGTCCTCAGGTGTTTTATTTTGGGGGGGGTGCTAAGCAAAGCAAATGACCATCTCTAAGGTGCTAGTCACATGATCTGTTTGAAAAACAATTTTGAAACAAGTTTTTTTGTTCATTTCATTCATTTTTGTTGTTTTATTGCTTCACAACTTTTATATGCAACATTTTACCATCAAAGTCTGAATTTTAAATTCATATATTGGGAAGTCAATTATATGGAATGACATTTTATGCCACGGGGGGGGGCTATGCCCCCAGCCCTGCCTTAATCTATGCGTATGGCTCAAATAATACTATATATTCATTCATTTTCCATGCCGCTTTTCCTCACGAGGGTCGTGGAAGTGCTGGGGCCTATCCCAGCTAACTACGGGCAGTCGGCGGGATACACGCTGAACTGGTTGCCAGCCAATCACAGGGCACAATAAGACATTAAACCATTCACGCACACACTCATACCTACGGACAATTTAGAGTGTTCAATCATCCTACCACGCATGTTTTTGTGATATTCAAAATTTTTTTAAAAAATAGTCCCATTGAATTTCTTCCACATGCTTCCTGCATATGTTTGGAGATTTCTGTCATTATTTTGTCAGTACAGGTGTCTAAAATGTGCATGTGTGCCTTTGTAGAGGAGCTCTGCTGCACTGCATGATGGCACCTTGCTGTGAGGAAAATCCTTCACTCACACGCCCTTTGTGGCCCACTTGGACGTGGGATGTTTTTGTTTGCTCGGTGAGCTGAGTCCTCTCAGCCCTAATCCTCACAAAGAAAACCCGACTTCCTGAATTTACCTCCGCGAAAAGTTATTCAATAGATGAAAGATGATGATGTTTCAACATGAGAATATGGCCTAATTTGAAATCATTTTGTCTTCAATCATCATCATCATCATGGTTCTTGCGTTGGGGCTGGTTTCTCATCCCATTGCATAGAGCTGACCAGGTGAGCTAGGCCCCTCCAGTACTGGCGGTCTTGAGCCAGCACATTTGCATCCTTCAAGATAACTCCATGTTGTTGGAGGTCGTCCGCGATGGTGTTAAGCCATCGAGTGTGGGGCTTTCCTCGTGGTCGTCTCCAGCCTGCAACCTTTGGGTCAAACTCCAGGATGGCTCTTGTCGGGTGGTCAGGAAGAAGACTGAGAACATGGCCAAGCCAGCGGATGCGGCGCTGTGTGGCCAGGTGGGAGGCTCTGAGCTGATTAGTCCGGGCTCGCAGGGTTTCGTTGGAGATTTGCTGGGGCCACCTGATGTTCTCGATGGTCCTTAGAGCCCTGCTGTCAAAGCCGACGTCACCATCTTGCTCCTACAACCAGCTGAGAGTTGGTCTGAGTATATACAGTGGAGAGGCAGAAAAGCTTGGTCTACACGTGAGCTGGACCAAGACCAAATTTATGCATTTCGATGAGGGACCTGATCCACCCCCCATTCTGCCTGGTGATGACACCGTAGAGCCTGTGAAGAGCTTTGTTTATCTGGGGTCCACGGTGACCGATAATGGGAATCTTAAATCAGAGGTTCTCCGCTGGAGAGCCCTTGCAGCCTCTGCCCTGCAGTCTCTCTGGACACCACACTCTGGCGGCACCAAGCCATCTCACGGAAGACGAAGCTCCGTATTTACAACACCACCGTACTTTCTTTTCTCCTCTATGGCTCTGAAACATGGCCCTTAAACAAGAAACTGGCTGCAAGAATTTGTCTTCAAACCCCAATTTAATGGGGTAGGCTATGTAATAGGGAAAGGATGCAACCACACTTAAATAATGTTGTAAAATTTAATCAGTCACATCCTTTTTTTAAACAAAGCCGTCAACAATTAAACATCATTCTTTGACTCATCGTTTAATATGTTACAAAATTATATATGCAAATTGTAAATACAGTAGAAAGTCAAAGATCAATGAAAGGGGAATGTGATTTGATGATAATGCAATGGCACACATGCACTAATATGTAAGAATTAAGAAAGCATTGAATAAGACAACTCATGATTGAAGCAGATGAACAAATGTGCAAATATTGGATAGTATTTTTATGTACTCATTAAATTTTCATTTAAGGTTTGCATAAATGTTATCTAACTTCTAAGCCAGCACTCATTTTTGATAAGTTAGCCTAACAATTATTTTTAAATATTCACTTGAAAAAACATACAAGTATTGTTTCCATTTTTTTTCACCCGTTGCAATGTAAGTATAATCTTACTCTTAAAGTGATGCTACATTTAGTCATCTTTTGATCTCTTGACTTTACTCTTTTTAATCATTTTCTCTCTTTTTTTTTTTTTTTTTTTTTTTTTTTTTTACATAGAAATGATTTATTAGTGGTCAATAGCAACACATTTTAAATATAATTTCCCGCTTTGAATGGAAGTGTCTTCCAAACTTGACTTCATCTTCAATTCGGGCATCCAAGGCAGAGTTTGGGACAACTAATCTTAACTTTAAAATTATACAGCTGGGGAACCACGACATACATCATTTAGGAAAAAATATGTATGGTGAATGCATTGGTCCACGCTTATGAACAGCAAAAAAATGAACTCATCAGGAAACAAAAGCTGCTGTACAAGAGGGAAAAAATATCCATATTGTCCAACCCCTCAATAATAAAGTATATAATCCGCATTTTACAGTTAACAACATCAAAGAGCTTAAATAAGATTTGTCTTTAGTGCTGGAACAAATTTTTTTTTTCAGTGAGTATTTGGGAATGTGAAAGGTGAAGAAAGACCATTTCAAAATGTCAACCACAATACCCTCCTGTTATGTTGTTTCAAAGATTAAACTGGACAATTCATTCAATACATATAAAAAATAACCGTAAAAAACTGCAGCAATAACAGAAAAACAGGATAAAACCTATGCAGACAGTTTGTATTTGGCATTCAAAGCAACCGGTGATTCCCAAATAAGGTGTCATGGCATAATCGTAGGGAATTATCCAATTTCTATCCGTTTGTTTGAAACATAATTATTATTTATCTCATACAAATCTTTGTCGAGCTTATGTCACCGTGCTATTGACAGGCAGAACAATTAGATGCTCTTCATGGGCATAATCCTGTATATGCAATATCCACCTTTAGCCATTCATACAACAGAAGAATGCTGTGCATCCAACTAAGTATTACTTTACAATGAGAAAATTGAGACAGGATTCTTTTGGGAATTTTTTCGTTTAGTGGTGTGTCATGAGATGCAATCAATATAGGCAGCATGTGGTGCATTGGCTTAATAAAGGCTGGCAAACATTGCCTCTTGTCACTGCAATTTAACACACTGACATGGTTTGCTGTCTGATTTTCATTTGATCACACAATGGCATGTATCAAATTTAAGGGCCGTGAGCCCTTCATATATTTTTTGTGCCTGCTTCCTCCACTTCTGTTCAAAGCTAGTTTTGAATAAAAATAGCAACGATCAAATGGTTGACCAATCAGCCTGTAATACATGATTGGGAGGGCATTTAGCTTCCAATACACACCGACCAAATGAGGTAATGGGAAAATAGTGTAACCACCTCACAATTCACACGACTTGTCGGGAAACAAATACAGTGCAGCTCAGCTTGTGGCTAAGGGGCTTTTTGGCTAGCGAGATGATTTTGGCTGAACATTTAGCAACTAACTCATTCCTGGAATGTGAATATTAGTGCAATACAAACACACTAAAAGTCAATCAAATTGGAAATTTAAACCCAAGAATAATTGAAATGTCATTTTTTTTTAGCTCCACCTCCTTGTGAATTACATGTAACTGGCCCCATAAAGGAAATAATGTGCCCTAAGAGCCATTTTGATACCACTGCATTACGGGGGAAAGAGCTTGTATATACTGTACATCAAAGAAGAAAAAAAAAAAAAAAATGTGCATTTGTATTTTTATAAGCTTGGAATATATATAATACAAGAGGGAAATATTTTCCCCATATACGCCACATTGAGTACACTAAGAGTAAATATAGAGAAGTCAGTATTTTAGGACATTTTTGTTTCGTGGTGTGCTTGCTGCTGTGTATTCTAAAAGTTCATTGAAATATTAAGACAAATACAGTGTATCACAAAAGTGAGTACGGGGTGTACGCACCTTTGTGATACACTGTATCAATTTGCAGGGATTCTTGTAACGTGTATGATGTAGGCCCATGCATTGATTTAATTTCTGCATGAATAAATTAATTTCTTTTTTGGGGGGGCGGGTGCATCTAAACATGCAGTGTGTCACAATTACATTTGAACAAAGAAACATGCATAACAGGAGGGTTCAACCGAACAGAGATAAAGGCTCGTTTCCAAACATGATGAAAATCTCAAGTTTCACAATTTTGGAGGAGTGCTGCTGTGTTAGTTGTTGTCATTTTAGGAAGCGGAGCCAACAGAATCCGGGTGAACAGACATATATCCCGAAGAAGATGCTGATAGTGTGCTTACAAAACTGTTTGTGCCTCCCTTATCACTCTCCCCCAAGCTTGGCTGCTTGTGCTGGGCCCAGTCGGCCGCTGCAGCCATCCTGGACCTACAACCAGGTGGAGTCCGCTGAGTCACCGCTGCGGGCGAGCCCGCCTGCCGACCCTCTTTCAGGGAGCTCCTATGACCACCAATACCGTCGGGAGAGCTTTTGTGTTCTGAGAGGCGCCGGAGCGCTTGAGGTTCACGTTCAAAGTCTGTGAGCGGAAAGTGAGGCAGGATGACGGCGTGACGCTCATACACGCTGGGGATGAGAGCGACTGTGCAGGACGCTCGTCGCGGGCTCTTCCTGGGGCTCGGCAGTGGCGTCTCATCAATAAAGTTGATGACCTCGTCGCGGCTGAAGCAGCGCAGGTCATCATCGTGATAGTCGTAGGCGCCGCATACCACACGCGGCAGGTGCTTGAGGGAGTGCGTGTCCTCAGAGCGTCGCCGCTTGCGATGGAGGTGCCGGTGATGATGGTGATGGTGGTGATGGTGGTGGCTCTCCTCGGGGAAGGAGACCAGACTGTTCCTGCGCCTCTCGCGGCGCGGTAAGGTGGAGCTGTAGTGGCCACTCACTATCATGTCCTCGCTGGAGCCCCACCGCTGGAGGTAGGAGGGGGGGATCCGGTCGCTGGTCCACATGTCGGTTTCGTCGTGGGAGTATCTTCTTGTAGGGGGCACCTAGAGGGAAGGCACAAAACAAGCAGACCCACTCATGAGTGTGTGCTGATGGTCTATCCACATCAAGATACAACAGTAAGCCATTTGTTATGGGAGTGCTGTACAATGGAGCATTTATTTCATATCCCTGGTGTCGATGTATCGCAGCAGGCACACTAGTGACTTAATTGTGGCTGCTGATTATCACTGATATCAAGCTGAAGGATCACGCACTTTTTGTTCTCACTCAGAAAATAAGTTCAGTGCAACATAAAGGTAACAAAGTTCTTTACTCCTTCACTACAAGCTAGTAAGACATTCAGCTGGAGAGCAAAATTATCGAATGAAAACATTGATAGCGTTTTAGACATTTCAACATTTATTCGATATCCTTTTGATCTATAGTTTAAGGTCCATCGACTATAGTACATTCTTTGTCTTCACTATAGTAAGATGAATTAGTAGCGTAGAAGAAAATGTTTTTTTGGGGTTTTTTTCCCGCTTTCCACTACAGTTAGAATGTCTTCACAATTGTAAAACAACCTTGACATACTAGTTACAAGTCGGGGTATAAATCATCAATTTCATGACAATATGATATCGATTCTTGGACAGCAATATATACAGTATGTCGATATAACAAAGTCTGCCAGTATTCAATTCAATTCAATTCAATTCAAGGGCCATGGACAGATTTAATATGATATTTACACACTTAACACAAATTTTCAGACTATAAGCCGCTACTTTTTCTACTGCTTTGAACCTAATTTTGAAAATTTTCACAATTATGTTGCTAAAACAATTCACACATTTCAATAGAAAAAATGTGATGATGTTGATTGATATTTTCAGTTTTGTTTGGTTTCGATTAGATTGCGCTTTGATAACAAATACTGTATGTACATCAATGGAATAATTGTTGCACCAAAGTAGGGCAATTGCTTTACATGTTACTAGTGAGTGAAAGAACTGTGTACTAGTTGACGATTGCACACTACTTGTAATGCAAGTAGGACTAAATCTTAACTAGAACAATTTTAGCTCACTAAGTTTCGTAATATATTATAGTTATCAACCAATGCACAGTTTTGCTTCACTACAACCATGCAATTCTCCGACCAATATGTCAGTATTGCGATCATTCTAGTAATGCCCTGCCCTATGACAAGCTCATTTAAATTCATAGCAGATGATGAAAAGAGACACACGCATCTCTGGAGCTCAGTAGTATCCAATCTATTTGATTCAGTATTGGACCCTATATCCTAAAAGTGGCACTAGAAATCAGAGGATATCAAATGAATGCTCAACCAGCTTTCCATACATTGTGGCATTACGTGTGATCATATCATAAATTGCAACACACCTTGTATTACACAGAAGCATTAAACACCTGTTTAAAATATCACTGTGACACAATATTGACATTATTTCTCCCCACACTGACCAGAATGTAGAATGCACAAATACTGTTAGTTTCATAATTTGCTATCTTCAATACTCACATTAAGGTCTAAATTTCATGATGAGCCTAGAATGCACAATAACCTAAACATATTAACATTAACCTCATTTGAAAGTCTTGGACTGTCAATACATTTCCAATTCTTCATTACTATTTGCTCAACTTGCTGTTCTATTAAAAGTAGCTGGATGCACAATAGGTTTTGATCCACAACTCAACCAATATTTAAAGGTGCACAATGTAGGATTGATGGGCCAAAATGGTACTACATCTAGATCAAAATATTGATTAGCACAAAATCCACCCCCCCCCCCCCCCCACACACACACACACCCTTCAGGTTGCCAGAATACAGCTTCACATTGGAAAACCTGAAGAAAAAGAACTTTAAGTGGCAAGCGATGAGTCCTCTGCAGATTGTATATCATATTTTTTATTTTCATGTCAGATGTTTTCAAGATAATAATGTCAACATTTAGTAATAGTGATAAAAAGAGCAGTGATATGAGGTCCAATTTAGTTTATGTCACCATGATCGAAGTGAGGGAGGGCTACTTTTCTCAATGTATTAGCACACTGGCAAAGAAATATAGGATATCATTTGATAATGCATTGACAGCATCCACAGAGACGATTTAATTTCTCCATCCATTCCGGACTAAATATATACATGCGTAAAGACTATCTTTGCACCGGTCAGTGGATCCACATGCTAAATATCGTAGCACCGGCAGAACACCAATCGATCCACATGCCAAATAACATAACACAACCACGCCAAATGAATGCAAATCCTTGTTTTTGCTTCTTTTGTTGTCTTGAATCCTTTGAAATTCGTAATGACATTTTTTTTTTTGCTTGAGAGGGTAGTAGTTATAATTCAGATTGTTTTGTCAAAGTTGGCACAGCCATAGTTTACGTGCATACAGAGCTGTGGCAACCTGGATGAAGACTGGAAATTGGTTTTGAGATTGGCTGTTGATAAATACAGAAGCTAAACGAGAACAAATTTGAGACTCGTGAATTGTCTTTTAAAATGTAAAAATCTCAGCTTAAGCATTGAGATCTGTTTAAACGTATTTCCTAAAAACATGTTTCTTAAATGTCTATTGAAATATTATGGACATTTCATGAATAACTGAAGTGCAAATCTTACATTGTGCACCTTTAATGTATATAAATATATAAAATAGAATATTTCAATACAATAATTTGTACTTCATACATTTTGAGAACATGATTTTGGTGTCTTTAGCAATTGAAGAAAAATGTGTCAAAAATCAAGTTGTGATTTGAAACAATGGCGATTTGGCATGCAAATTCAAAAATTCAGTTAAGGTCAAATAAAAATTGGCCTGTAAAGGTTAAGGTGCATTTCACATTCATCCTGAGATCAATACGTCAATACCCTTTATTTTTGACACGTCAGCACTGACTTTTAAAAAAAATATTGCAGCATTGAACATGCTGTATATATTTGCTGTAAATATACTCCCAATTGTTTAGATATTACCTGTATCACTGCATTAATGAAAATAAAATATATCCCACCTGACCCTTACTGGATGAACAATTAAAACAATCTTATAAAGCAGTCACTCCCCACTCTAGCGCCACAGTACATAGTGTGTGCTGTGGGAAACTATTATAATTATAAACTTAATATTAACTTCTTGTGTCCGAAACCTTATGAGAAATAATGCATCTTTGTTCATTTACTGGACATGTAGTGAAAGGTCAACAAAATTAAATGCTCTCCAAGTTTTTTAGAAACAGCACAGGGTATAGACCAAACACTGATATTAACATTAGAATAAGTTAAAAATAAAATAATTCACATTTCAATCATGCAATTACACAAAAAATAATTTTGTGACACAGTGAGCAATCCTATCAAAGACTTGAAAGAACAACGATAACATTATTATCATATTATCTTTGTGTATGCAGCATAAATTGTATATTTTCTACCTTAATGTACTCACATTTAATTGTGCCCTGACAACTTATGCAAGAGAAGGAAGGCGTTTGTCAAGCTGACGTCATATTCACAAGGCTTATGTCAGCCCGCACCCTTGTGGTGGCTTTTTGGCAAAATTCAGAGAACAGGTGAGACAGCAGACGATAAGGTAGCGGTGTGTGGGACTCAACAGCAGAGGGCAGCACAAGCATGAGAAATGACGTGAGATGCAGCCGCGCGGGGAGTAGGGACACGCACCAAATCATATAAAAATTAACAAATAAAGCTACAGAGGCTTCATTGCTCAATCGATAAATAGAAGCTGGAGTTTAAGAAAAATAACAGATTTTCACCTGAATATGTTAATGAACTACTTTATAATGACGTCTTGTTTCGAAACAATGTGTGAAATATGGATGAAATTACGGCTACTGTAGACTGGTCCTTCTAAAAAAAAATAGCATATTGTGATAAAGTTCATTATTTTCTTTAATGTACTGATAAACATTAGATTTTCATATATTTTAGATTCATTACACACAACTGAAGTAGTTCAAGCCTTTTATTGTTTTAATATTGATGATTTTGGTTAAAAAAAAAAGTCAAGAAAAACCATAAATCCCTATCTCAAAAAAATTAGCATATCATGAAAAGGTACTCTAAAGAAGCTACTAACCTAATCATCTGAATCAACGAATTAACTCAAAACCCCTGCGAAAGATTGCTGAGGCTTTTAAAAACTCCCAGCCTGGTTCATTACTCAAAACCGCAATCATGGGCAAGACTGCCGACTTGACTGCTGTCCAGAATGCCATCACTGACACCCTCAAGCAAGAGGCTAAGACACAGAAAGAAATTTCTGAGCGAATAGGCTGTTCCCAGAGTGCTGTATCAAGGCAGTGTGGCAGGAAACGCTGCACAACCAGAAGAGGTGACCGCACCCTGAGAAAGATTGAAGAGTTGGGCCAATTCCAGACCTTTGGGGACCTGCAGAAACAGTGGTCTGAGTTTGGAGTAGGAACATCAAGAGCCACCATGCACAGGCGTGTGCTGGAAAAGGGCTACAGGTGCCGCATTCCCCAGGTCAAGCCACTTTTGAACCTGAAACAGTGGCAGAAGTGCCTGACCTGGGCTACAGAGAAGCAGCACTGGACTGTTGCTCAGTGGTCCAAACTACTTTTTCCAAATGAAAGCAAATTTTGCATGTCATTCGGAAATCAAGGTGCCAGAGTTTGGAGGAAGACTGGGTAGAAGGAAATGCCAAAATGCCTGAAGTCCAGTGTCAAGTACCCACAGTCAGTGATGGTCTGTGGTGCCATGTCAGCTGCTGGTGTTGGTCTACTGTGTTTTATCAAGGGCAGGGTCAATGCAGCTAGCTATCAGGAGATTTTGGAGCACTTCATGCTTCCATCTGCTGAAAAGCTTTATGGAGATGAAGATTTCATTTTTTAGCATTACCTGGCACCTGCTCACAGTGCCAAAACCACTGGTAAATGGTTTACTGACCATGGCATTACTGTGCTCAATTGGCCTGCCACCTCTCCTGACCTGAACCCCATAGAGAATCACTGGGATATTGTGAAGAGGAAGTTGAGAGACACCAGACCCAACACTGTGGATGAGCTTAAGGCTGCTATCAAAGCATCCAGGTCCTCCATAACACCTCAACAGTGCCACAGGCTGATTGCCTCCATGCCACGCCGCATTGAAGCAGTCATTTCTGCAAAAGGATTCCCGACCAAGTATTTAGTGCATAGCTGATATAATTAATTGAAGGTTGACTTTTTTGTATTAAAAAAGGGGATTTTTTTTTTTTTTTTTTTTTTTTTTTTTTTTTTGCCAAAACCATCAATAACAAAACAATAAAAGGCTTGAACTAGTTCAGTTGTGTGTAATGAATCTAATATATATGAAAGTCTAATGTTTATCAGTACATTACAGAAAATAATGAACTTTATCACAATATGCTAAATTTTTTAGAAGGACTAGGTACATCTTTTTCATTCAATGAAAATATCATCATTGTCAAATTCTATTTGGTTATTCGGTGTAATAACCATATGTCCTTTATAAACGTACATTTCTAAGACTGCAGACTGGACCCAAAGCCCATGTCAAATTAAACTGACAAAGATGACACGGCCTTGAAATGCATTTGTGAAAATAACAAAGAAAATGAAAAAGAAAAGTAAGACAACATTTTCGTCATCACATTATGGGATTCAGAAAATGACAAGGGTTGTTTAGTGGCCCTAGAAGGTCTGTGCCATCTGAAAGGAATCAGTGGTTTTTTTTCTCTTTATGCACCACCACAATTTATTTGAAATACAATGTTGAAGATATAATATGGATTGCACTGTATAAGCTATACACCGTTCATGCACAACAGCTATTTTATGCACAATATGTCTATTACTTATTGACTATGATTTTGTTCTAACTACGCAAGAATTTTAATACTTGGGAATCATTTATAGTAAATGACGGAAGTTTTCCTCTTGTTTGTGGGTTTGGCTGCCATCACTCTTCTCTTTTGAGAAAACCTGCAAACTATTTTAGCTTGACATTAGGCCACTGAGTCTATCTGCCTGTATGACAGATGACATGACATGACAGTGCGGGTCTTAACAATTGCAATTGCAGAAAATTTGAAGTGAAAAAAATGCTGGAAACTATAGTGTTTGGTTTTTTTGTCGTTAATATATGCTTTTTTTTGTTCAGCACAGGACAGCCATCTGTCCCCAAATATTTTTTGCCATACACTCACCACTTTGTCTTGCGCACACTTCAACAAATCTTTCATCTTAATAGTGTGTTGTAACATGAACATCGTAGTTCGTCAGAGGTGGGTAGTAACGCGTTACATGTACTCCATTGCATTTACTTTACATTAACCTTTTTTAGAAAAATGTACTTCTAAGAGTAGTTTAACTAAGCCATACATTTTACTTTTACGTGAGTAGATTTGTACTCATACTCCGCTACTTTGGGCTACACAAGAGTCGTTATATTTGTCCTCTTTATTCGACATATTAGATTTTTTTTTTTTTTTTTTTTTTTTTTTTTTTAATCAGCGATGCAAAGAGTACCAATTTCACCAATGAGACGTCGCAACAATAATCACATGACTCCATTACATCAGACGCAAGTTTGCGGTTCCATGATCATGCCAGCCCGTTCAATCACGTGGCGTCTTTAAAACACTGTAAAAAATGAAGTATTTGACATTGACCGCTGCCCATAACATGACTCGAAAGAGCGGGTTTAAACCGCTCTCCCAGTATTTATTTGGCACCGATTAACCACGGAAAACCGGAGATATGATCCTTTTAATTTCATAATACTAACTATGACGGAACTAATCACTATTCAAACTAGGAACTATTTTTTTCCACTAGAGGGCGCTCATGCTGTTTGGATGAATAATGCTTTATTTCTGTCTTTTTTCTTTCTCTCTCTCGCCTGAATTCAAGTTTAAGTTTGTGCCGAGTGAGAAAAAAATACCATTGTTTAAATAAATAAATAATAAAAATAAGCAGTTACTCACAATGTTACTCATTACTTGAGTATTATTTTCACCAAAAACTTTTTTACTTAAATAAATAAATAATAAAAATAAGCAGTTACTCACACTGTTACTCAATACTTGAGTATTATTTTCACCAAAAACTTGAGAACATTTTTTGGATGACTACTTTTACTTTAGTAATATTATTTTTGAAGTAACTTTATTCTTACTTGAATAAAATTTTTTGGCTACCCTATCCCCCTCTAAGTAATAATTACATCTCAGTTGCACTTTTTCTTTTTCACTTGTGATTAGCGACTTGATCTGTTCAAACCCATTGGGGGCAGTTACTCTCCTGTAATAGGCTTTAAAAAACTAATGGCAGTATAACCCGGTTGTCCATTTTGCAAATGTTACTGGTAGTTTGCACCAACTTTCCTCCCTAAGAATGTACATTCATGAACGTGTTTGCTCAACACAGTGCTACTTTCTTCATGGTGAATGCCATAATTGTGGAATCTGTTAATTAAAAGATGACAGTCCACAATTCAATCAATTGCCGTAGTGCATAAAGGCAAAATCCTTCGTCTAAATTTTTTTTTTTTTACAGATAGTCCATGTCTTTCCATAAAGTTGATAGGAGTGCCAATGGGCTTATCTACCAAGTATTCACCAGCCAGAACATATTTTGGAAATAAGTAAAAAACAAATACACACACGCACACACAAATCACAAGGTAATGTATATATAGTAGCATCACAATGTTTGTTTAAGGGCTACAAAGCCATTTGTCCATGCACATTAGCAATGAAGTGTCATTCAAAAGAGGTCAGGTGATCAAGTAAAAATAAAGGAAGAAAATAAATAAAAGAAAATACCTGCAAATACTGCATTTTATCTTCCTGCTGTTCCCTCACTGGATACCCTTGCGGGACCCCCCTTTCTAAGGTTGAGAACTCATACTTGGCATTACGGTCTACGGTCACGATTTCAGGCGCAGAGCTATAGTCATATGGTCTGTCATATATTAAGTCGACATGATTTCCTCCATCTTGGCTGTTTTCTACAAAGTGCAGAAAAGCACGAGCGTCAGGGTTAGATAGCAACGGACTCACAAGACAGACAGACAGACAGAAAGATGAATAGTTAATAGAGACATGTTCAATTGCTGTCTGATTTGGTTTGCCTTTGGTTTTTACTTTGTACTGCCAGACTAATTTAAGGTCAAAATAAGTTCCTCTTTTGAAGGCTTTTTGAATGGAGAAGCAACCCAAAAACAAATGAAAAATACCCTCCATGTCCCAATTAGAGAATTCAAGTTAATTTAGGATTCGTTGAGCTTGGCTGTAAAATGCTGCATTTGAGGGGAAACTGTGCCAAAGGTATGAAAGATAGCAGCTTTTTAGCACAGGCAGGTGGGCATGCAAGTCAGTAGTTTAATTAAAAATCAAAAAATTTGAAAAAATAATCAGGAAACAGTCGTTATACATACAACTGTGATGAGTTATACATGGCAAGCCCTCTGGAAAAAGAAGCAGAGAACTAGAGGTGTTAATTATCGCACAAAATATTGGCTCCCTTGTGTTTTTGTGTCATTACAGGACCCCTTACTTGGCAACATGCACTTCTCATAAAGGACACCAGGTGGCTTAAAATGTTTGAAAGATGACAGGAATGAGGGAGGGGTGTGTAGGATAGAGAGGGAAATCCACATAAACCATCACACAAAAAATACTCATACGCACAGGATGTTAGTTAACAAGTTCACCCATGTCTAACAGCCTTTTCATGATATCTTATGATCTTTTAACTTCAATACAAGTGGCAGTCATTCCATGAAACAAAATTAGTAGAAAATCATCAACAATAAAGTGCTGCGCCCAGAAAAATAAAACACAGGGCTTCTTTTTGTGACTTGAGGCTAATATGACAATGATGATAGTATAAAAGTGCTTTTCTGCTTTCTAGTTTTTGGTCCTTCCAAATGAATGGGAACCATTTATTCTATCATCCTCTTGTTCTGGGCCAAAATAGACCATCTTTAAATGCAATGGAGTGAATAAATTGCTGCAAGGTAAATATGGCCTTTTTGCAGGAATCACTCACTTTTTTGACATGGTACTCATGTGCATGGTGAAGCAAAGCCCTTTACAGCAATACAAACTGGCTCATTTTGACCACATATACATGCATAGGAAACAGAGACATTAAACTGTAGACCCCACGGTAATGACTAACTGTATACTCCATGGAAAAATCCACAAAATATCTTTCAGTATTCAATTTCTTAATCAATATTAAGGATGTACTCTGAGCTACAAGTATAAGGTGACTTGTGTCTTTTCCAGTCACAGGGATTTCCTCTACAGAGGTCTTTGGATTGAATTAATACGAGCTGTCAATGAGGTGTTCGTCATATGATTCACTCAGTGCTTCGGTTCCATGCACAAAAGGGTGACAGCTGTTTGTTAATGCAGCCTAAACATCCAAAACACCCTTTTTTCCTGTTCTACAATAATACTACTAGTGTTACACTGATACTAGTATCAGAAGGGGCCTCAATACAGGACTAAATGCAGTAATATATCCGGAGTAACAAAAAAAATGCACCTATATTGCGCAATATGTATTCTTCGAGTATTAGTTTCCAACCGCCGGTTGTGCTTCCCAAGATTTTGTTAGATGGAAAATAGTTGTTTCAAGTCTTGTGGTGTTTTGAGTTTTTAATCTGCTCACTGATCAGTCATATTTTCCATGTTAGAATTTATATGGTAGATACATGTAGATGTCAAATGGTAATAGCAGCCAGGTTTGAACTTTTTATGAACACTAACACTGACATGAGCACCTATAATGATGTTAATTTGGTTAGAAGCAGGGAAAACGGGGCAAAGGAAGGCTAGCGTATTTGTATGGTCCGCAAGCAAAAGTGATTAGCATATGAGCGAAGATAACGTACTAATGTGGTATAATGGCATTGACTGCGCACTCACAAAGTTTGCATTAGTTCTTCTTCCCTGTTTTATCAAGGTTTTCAAGCAGAGTCTGACCGAGCAACGATAGCAATTATTTTACATTCAAGTAAAATAATAAATTGCAGTATTTTAGTATTTAATATAAACACATATCCATATTATATATGGCGGAAAACACTCAGATGACTTGAAGTTCCGCTCTGAGATCCCCAATTTGGCCAACTTTCAAAATTGTCCGACATGCACGTGTGATACATCATTGGAAAGCTTAAAATTGCAATTTTCTGGGGGAAGAAAAATTTTGAACAGGAGGGTATTTTTTGAAAAAAATATTTTTTGTAATTTTTAAACAGCAAAACCCTATCTGGAGGTGAGAGCACGCGAGAGCAGAATTACAGACGCCATGACTTTAACGAGATATTATCGCCTACTTGCCTTGTTTCGATCCAAAAACTCCATGTAGCATGTATCACCGAGTGTCGAGACACAGCTGTGAATGGCCACAGTCGGATTTTTTAAAATTTATGGGTGAAACATGGTTATATAACAAGGGTTGCGATGCAGAAATCGCAGACAACAAGCAGTGGTTGAGATTTTCTTTTTCATATAGTTACCCTTTTAAACGTTATTTTTCAATTTTTCTTTGTTTGGATCAATTATTTATCATCTAACATATCGGGGAAAATGCGACAGTAACAAAAAAAAATACAATTAAGCGATAGTTATGAGGTAGATATCTAAGGTAGATATATTTAACTTTTTTACAGACGCCAAATTTTTCATTGTGACGTAATTTGTTTAAAAGTTTAAAATATAGGAGTAAATAATTTTTTAAACCGTTTTTTTTTTTTTTTTTACTAAATATTAGACATTAATTAATGATTCTAAACGAAAAATGACTGACATTTTGAATAAATAATATAATTACCTACCTTCTTTTTATGACCAGGTTGAAACAAAAGTGGTTGCTCGATGTCTGTGAATGGGGGTTTCCAGGGTAAAACGGACAAATTAAAAATAGTTCGGGGGCTTAATGCGCCATGAATCTGCTATTGCAGCATATAGACATATTGTTCTATCAAACACAACAGTTGTTTTGGCTTTAAATACAGCTGTTTTTTTAAAAAAGGAGTGCAAGAGCAGAAACTGCTTTTTCAGTCTTGTCTGTGTTCTCCGCCATATACATATGTATGTATATATATATATATATATATATTTTTTTTTTTTTTTTTTTTTTTTTTGACATCGGTTCGTATTGGCATTGCCTGACACCACACAGCCAGGTATCGGATTCGGTCTCGGAGCAAAAAAAAAAAAAAACGGTATTGGCACAACACTGAATACGACCATTATCAATCTCGCTAGTACAGTTTAGTTAGAAGACTGAGAAATCTCTGAAATGAAAATGGACTTCTTTGATTAAATCGAAATCACAGCTATCACTTGGACATTATATTCAGGGTAAATTTCCAAAGATGGCGCCATAACCCCTGGCCTAAACCATAACATCACTGAGAAAAGGATTAATGTACTGTGAACTGACAGTCCAATTGAGTTTATCACATGAAAAAATTAATTAACTAAATAATCTAATCATTCTCTGTACCAAATGTCCTCATTAGGGACACACATGTGGTGGAGCCTATCCCAGCTGACTTTGGATGTGTACACTGTTAACTGGTTTACAATCAAACAAAAACATTATCCCCCCCAAAAAATGGCTGATGCCAGTGACAGCAACTTTTGAATTCTCAACTAACATGTTGAAAAAAAAAATCTACAATTGAGACATTGGACAGGGTCCTAAACTCAGGCCTTTAAAAACAGGAGTCATCCACTGCATTGATGTATTTGGGTCAAGGAAAGGAAGGAAAAAGGAGGCTGGGAAGGTAAGGGATAGGGTGTAGAAAGGACACTTGACTTTGGGGGGGCTTACCCTCGTCCACCTCATCGTTGGACATGATGGCCACGCACTTGTCCCACACCATGCGGATGTCGGCCCGATAGCGATCACAGGCCCACAGGAACATGGGCAGCAAGATGGACTGCACAATGGAGCACCAGAGCACACACAGAACCATCCAGTTGTAAGACCGCTCAAACTTCAGGCTGGCAAAACTCACTACCTGTGCGGGGCAAAATAAAAAAAACAAATAATTTGACAAGATGACTCTTGGAATGCATTTCAAAATTACATGGGCATGCATTAAAAAGTTTTGTTTTCCTTCCACACCTTTATGGAGCTTTGAAACGTTAACCCAAATTTATTCTCACCATCAGTCTATTGCCGAGTGCATGAATCATCACACAAATGTAAATGAGCATTCCAAACACATTTCATATGTCTGTTCGTGTTTCCCATGCATTTAAATAGCTCATTATATCTGGTCTGAAGAGGTCTTTTGTTGTTTCTTTTACAGAGCATAGGTTTCCATCACTATGACTCTTTCTGTTTAGAACACATTAAACCCGTACAGGATAGTATAACTGTCCTAAAATCAATTAAAGGTGCTGCTTGAAAAGTGCACGCAGAGTGAATGAACAAAACAGCAAACCAGGAGAATTGAATTCAACTCACAAAAACAAACTTGCCAGTGTCCTGAATCCCTCTTAATGCTAATTAGTAGATGCGGCACCCAAAGGCCTGTGAGATCACCACTTTACTTTGAGCAGCACTGCTACATTAATGGAGCATCTCTACCTGTTATTTATTCCACATTCATGTTTGGCAATAATATGAATAAAAGCGCACACATTCATTTGTACCACGTACAAATGAAACTATGCGACATGAGTGGCTAGCCCATCTGCCTCACAGTTCAGAGTTTATTGCTTCAACCTCAAATCAGAGCTCTATCACTTTGTACATGTTCTTGATTAGGGGGGAAATAAATTGTTACGGTGATAAAATACTTTCCTCCTTTCATGCATGAACTATGAATTATTTTTCTTAAATGTTTTTAATTGTATTCATATAGGACAGGGGTCACAAACATACGAACCAGGGGCCAATTGCGTTCCACAGAAAAATATTGTGTGGCCTCTATTTGACATCTAATTGTAGTATTAGCATTGCCCGCGCAAATTTTACGAGGGACAATAAAAGAAATATATAAATTATTTTAAATAAAATGAATGAATTAATTGAAGGGGTAATAGCATTTACTGAAATACTAATAAATAAATAAGAATGTTTTTAAAAAATCTTTACAAAAAACACACACATACACACAAATTAAAAAATGTCATGTATAATAAATAAAATATTTTTAAAAATTGAAACTTCAAAAATACCTTAAAACAAATAGTAATAAATTTAAAAAATGAAGAAGAATAAAGATATATATTCAAATAAGTGTGGCCCAAGCCAAGCTCTCCGATTTTAATGCATACATTGCACAACCCCCCCCTCCCAATCCCATCACGGTGCTGGGTTATGGCTGCCAGCCTAGAACCTGGCAGCCACAGTAATAGGGTGGTAGGTGGGTCCCACACTTTTTTTTCTATGGCGTGGCTCCCGAGGCGTGGCCTCCTCTCTGCCTGGGCTGCCGGCCACGGGAGTGGGGGGAGGTCGGGGCTCCGGTGTCGCGTCGCCCCACGGCGGCACCTCAGCGTTCTCCTGCCTCCGCCTTCCCCTCTCTTCTCTAACTGGGTATCCGCCCTGTGCTCCGCCGCGGATCGCTGGCTGGGCGGCGGTGTATCGGCTGGATGTTGCCTGATACGGCGGGGGATCCTGCCCTGCCCTGGGCTTGGTGGGCCGCAGGGGGCCCAGTGGCGTGCCGTGCAGGCTGGGGGGCTGCGGCGGCGGCTCGTGGCCTGGGTGGGCGGACGGGGTTGGGGACGGGCGTGGGGTTCGTGGTGCGTCCCCGCTTGCCATCCCTGAAGGCCGGTAGATGGGCGCGCGGGTGGCCCGGGGGACCACCCTGGGGGGGGGGGCTCCTTTGCTGGGCAGCGTGAGGAGGGATGGGCTGGGCTGCTAACACCCCTGGCCCCTCCCTCCCCGGGCTGACCTGGTGGAGGCCTTGGCCCTGTGTCGGCACCCGCGTGGCGTCTCCGCTCGTCTGCGTGGCTGTTGCGTGCCCGGTGGGGCTCGCGTGCTGCTGGATGTGATTGGGCGCCCTCGGGCGGGGGGTCCCGGTGCCGGGATTGGCGATGGGGCGGCGTAGGGTCTGTCGCCAACGTGGTTACACTCACAAAGGATTCACACGATTACAGGGTTCTAGATCACAGAGATGATTTGTGTACACTCTACCCCTTTCTATCACTTAGCTTATAAACAACAAGGTCAACAGGCCCCCCACATGGTGTCAACCAGAAATACATTTAGCTGACGATAGCACCAACATATTAGCAGTAAGTGTAGTTCGGCGTTCAATATATTTCTTGTTGTTGTTTATGTTTCTTTTCTTTCTTCTCTTGTGTTTCTTTTCTTCTGTTCCCCCATAACCCCGTCCTTTTCGCTGCTTTGTTATAATAAGTATGTATAAGGTATGTCGAATGATCACAATGGGAGTATGTCAGACTCTCGATGTGAAACATTAAAACTGTTCAGACTATCCGGGCACTTAGACTTCCATTCTCCGTGTCAAACAGCTGAACAGGACAGGTTTTTAAAAAAAAAAAAAAAAAAAAAGGACCCAGTTGAAATGGGTTGGATTTCGACTGCCATCACTAGCTGCTTTCAATGCCAATTTCCCCTTTACTAACGACCACAACACATACTCTGTGACCTGGGATGGCAGTGAATGAGTTGAGCTAATGATAACTTTTAATAGATGTCCACTATAGTGACCACATCCCATGAAAGGGTATAAAAAGAAATTTAAAAAGCTGAACAACAGACTCCACAGGGTACCGAAAAAAATAAAGTCACAATAAACGGCTTACCCTAAACCAGTGCTTTTCAATTATTTTCTTTTACGCCCCCCCCCCCTCTGTTGGAAGGAAGACGTCAACATTCCGCGCCCCCCCAACTCTCTGTTGCCACTGTAAGTATGTACTGTAGTATCATTTGTATATAAAATTCTTATAAGTACACCTCTGCGTAACATTGTGTTCTTTTTAATATTAAAGAAAAAAGTAACATAGCTCAACTTACAATAAAGCGTAAAAAAAAACAAAAACACATCCAATGTGTAAAAATACATTCAAGATACATTTTTGACCGTTTGATATTGAAAAAATAAAATTTAATAAAGTCAATAAATAATATTAAATTCAATTTGATTAGCAATATTACCTCATGAGGACAATATGTCGAACAATTAGACCGAAAAAACAAACATTAATAGAACAAAACGTCAGTTTCATTGGACAAAGGGACAGTTTTTATTTTTGCTGCAGGCAGTATCAGCTCCTTTGCTATGGTGTAGGGTTATTTTGCACTGAGCAACTTGGTATGCCACCTTATACGATGCTGACAGTGCTTTACTGATGTAACACTGACAAAGCGGGAATATTTGACACTCGCTGAAAAAAAAAAATCCTGCTGTTCGCTGCGAACATTTTTAGACAAAGTGAATAGTCTGGTCTTTCCTCGTCACCCACTGTACTAAAAGTCAAAGCCAAAAGCTAAATGCTACATACGCTTCGTCATATTTTCTTGTCTAAGCTTTTCATATCTCCAGTGCTCTTTGTTGGGTGCTCTTGATTGGTTCAAAAATACTGCGCACACGCTAAGAATGAGAGCGGCACTGCCACCAACTGAGTGGATGTGCTTTATTCTACACTTTATTCTAGTACGACCAAAAAAGTATGTTCCCCAAGGTCACATGCCCCAGCATCTCTCTGCGCCCCCCCTGAGGGGGCTCGTCCCACTATTTGAGAAGTACTGCCCTAAACTAAAAGGTTCCAGCATTACCAGGCATATTCACTGAATGCAAGCTAATTTGTATCACGTGTAAGCTGTCTTTAGCGCGCAACATTCCCTCAGGTCTGTCAGGAAACACGATGAATCAACTTTAAAAACATGAATGAGGCAACGAGGCTGGAATTTGCAAGCCAAATGGATACAGGTTGAAAAAAACAGGTTTCTTTTGCTGATGATAATCTTCAAGGACTCTTCAAAGAAGTTGTGGATGGTTACGCTCCTGTTCTTAAAGAAGGGAGAAGACATCTGCATACCTAACCCCAGCTCTGGTCCCTTTCATGGAACCATGCTTTCACTAAATGACTTCTTGGGAAAAAAAACACATACAATCCATACGCACTGAGCTTGGCCTACTTTACGATGTGGAGGAGGAGAAACATTTCGGTTCATGTAAATAATAAAGCAGCATGGCATGTTTCCGCAGCACCATCAGGGTGTTATTTTGAATGATTACCTCCAGCAGTCCTGTTTAACATCTTTCCAGGCAAACCACAAACAATAAACATAAAGCAATGAAAAGATGATAAAATGGAAAACAAAATCAAACATACGTGTCATTTGATTTGTTAAATAGAGCCTTTCTGTAGTAAGAAAAAAAGCTGGAGGAGTCGAGTCTTGGGACTCATGCACTGTCATGGAATGAATGAATATCATAATTCAAGACACAGTCTTTATCAAAATATAACACATCGTGTTTGTTTTTATAAAATAATTGTTGACATGTTTAGATGGTGAACTTACCAGTATGGGGAAGCCTGTGAGGAAGTCATAGATGAAGACAATTCCGCTGATCAGATACGTGATCTGCAGCGAAGTCTTGAGAGGTTCTGACCCATCGATGGAGGATCTACGCTTACCCTGGGCATCCTCTACTACAATGGTGGGAACATTGAATTTGTTCTTGTCTGCTTTATGGCCTGCCTGAATGGAGAAGGTCTGGAAGAGAGCAATGCCGATGCAGATCACACCCATAGTCACGCTACCGCCAATCAAGAGCAGGAAGCAAACCCCAAACCCCAGGCCGATCTCTGTCACAATGAATCGGCAGTCGGAGGTGTAGAAGCGGTCAATGGTGTCGTGCCAGCCCACCGCTGGAAGCGTGGACAGGATGAAAGAGACCATCCAGATCCCCATCACTGTGTGCACCGCCTGCTTCTTGGTGTTGCTCAGCCTGGAAACACAAGAATGTGTAATATGAATGTGGAAATAACCTACATCTCAAAAGAAAACGCACTTCTACCTTGACCTAGTGGTACTTGACTGCTGCAACAACTGTATGTGGGCATGCAAGTCAGCAGAAATTGAATAGAATTAAACCGTGTGGCAGTGTTTTGCACTTAACGCAACCTGACATGTGCAAGTGATGCTACAACACACATAAACAGACAATAAAATGATACTCGCATAGGCATACTTTCATTACCATCTGCGAAAAATGACTGATATTACTGGTATTTTATCTTACTGAATAATTTGTGGACACAAAAACCAAAGGAACTCAAGAGGCTAGGACCGATTCATGACCTGTCAATCCATTTCACCAACTAATTTCCTGTTATTGACAGCAATAGACTTCTAATCCAAATTAATTAGGAAGGCTAGCAGTGATCGGTCAGTGCTAGCCCTCCCAGTTCAAATGGACATCTATCATCATCAATGGCAGCATATGAGTTGATTCATTGACAGCCAGGTGTCCCAGTTGAAATATATTTGACGTCTGTTGCTGTCAGTGGCAGTAAATGCATTAAACCAGTTGTCCCCAACCTTTTTAGCACCATGAACCCGTGTGATGTGGGCCGTTTTTTTACGGACCAGCAGAAAGATACAGTAAATATAAAATAAGGTTTGTTTTTAGCCCTGTCGTGTTAAGTGCAGGGACAATGTCTCTCACTCACCAGACGCTGAATCAGCCTTTTTTTTTTTTTTTTTTTACCAGCGGCCTCTCCAAAAACTTGACGGCAAATATCCTTGGTCACAGGCATAATCAATTCTTCTCCAATTGTAAATGGTTTCTTAGCTTTACCATTATGGTTCGTCACAAAATATGATGCTTTCAGTGCATTCGCTTTTATTGAATAGTGGCCCTCACTAATTGTTTCCTTCGTGCTCGTGCGTTTTTGTTTAAAAAATTCGATAGGCTTATCCATTATTCCTGGGTGCTTAGTCTCTATGTGCCAAAGTAACTTTTGGCCACATATTATGGAACGTGGACTTTGCCTAGGCTTCTCTACTGGCTCGTCAGGTGGCCTTTTCTCCGTAAAAAGCTGTCCAAACACATCGGTTTTTCAGTCATCTTAGATAGCCTCTGGGCTTATTATTATTAATCGGATGCGTCTACGTCATAAGTCATTGTCGAGGACAAGTGCACATAGATATATTTAAAAAATAATAGATGATAGCTCTAATTGATTTCTATGACAACATTCTATCCAGTTTTATTATTATCTCCATCTTGTGGTTTTCTTTCCTTTTGGGCGAGTGTCTGAGCAAAACGACTGGAAAGACCCCGTCTGCCATTGCTGACGTGTGCTGCCAGTAGCAGACAGCTAACGTTACTATTTACATTGACTGACGCTGGGCTGCTACTGACGTGTGTAAACACCCCAGTAATGGTGGCCACCACTAGAGGGCGATGTCAACATATCTCTACTCTCTCTAGGCAGGCAGATTGGTGTGTCAAGAGGCACAGGCCAGAATGCGGTCCTTATTGAATTATTTATTATTTTTGTGCGGCCCGGTAGCATATGCACCACGGACTGGTACCGGTCCCAGGCACGGTGTTTGGGACCACTACATTAAACTAACATTACTAAACTGACATTAAAGTCAAGGCACCATAGCACTCGTGCAAGTGTGATGACGTTTTGAAATGTTTTAGCAACACATGCCAAACCAAAACCCAAACATGTGTTGAAAAGTCTCTACTATATTTTACAATTGGCTAGTGAAAAGATGATGCCCATCAATTGAAACTGGACAACGTTAAGCTTTTCCCTCACCAGATACTTTGTTGGTTAGCTACAGTATGTTTTTTTTTTTTTTCAACCAACTGCAGCAGTATTAGCAATGTGCAAAACTCTAAGAAACTCAAAAAGTTTCAAATCAGTTTTAGAATTTGCCTTTTTAAATGCGAAATTCTGCTTACGAAAAACAACTTATGCCTAGTATATCTAAATGGCATAAATTGTAAAAGAAATATAATGTCATGCTTTTTGCTTGGAAAATAAGATGAAAAAAGATCTAAGCTGTGCAATCATCACTTAAATGAAATTGGTAGTTGCGCGCAGGGGGAAACTAAGAGCTCTTCGTTCGTAGCAAAAATTGTGTTTCACATCCTACGATCTATTTCTCATTTTGTTCTATATCAGTGCAGAGAGATTTGGTCATTCTAACATCTACAGGTTGTTATAGGAGAGCACCATGCTAAATGTGTTTGTGTCCTTTGGCTATGCCCTCTTTCTTTCGCACACATACTTCTGGAATACAACAGCTGGTGACGGATGTTTCTATTAACATTGGACATCTCCTGACTAAATCGGCCACTGACCTCAGTAACACAGGAAAGAGTATAAGCATTAGGGGTATACATATCCTCATAAGGTGCCTTTTAGGCCAAATAGCAGCAATTTTTACATTGAAGTTAATATTTTTTGTTTTAAGTATGCGTTATATTGACAAACAACAATTTTACAGTTTACGACACACTTTGTGCTCGTATACAGTGTACTGTTTAGCAAAAATATTTAAAATTTCTAAAAGGTTTTTTAAAAAAATTTCCCACTATGACCAAGCAGACATGTAAACTTGGACAGCTTCAACATAACACACAACAAAATTTATGATTGAAGCATGAATATTTACTCAGACATTAGCCTTTGTTCCCGTATATTCACAGACACATGAAAACTGTTCAGCAGTTTGATTGCTGTCAGTCTTTGCCCATGGTCTCCGACCTTATCTTTAAACATCTTTTAGTTTAAAAAAAAAAAAAAGAATTTTAAGTCCCTTAAATAACTTTAAAGAACCCTAAGTGGGGAAAATTTAATTAGGATATACGGGTTTTGAGTGAGAGGGATGACCACGGCATTAATTGACGTTGAACCATTCTCGCGTCAAACAATATTTCATTATGATGAATAGCATACCATTAAAATTATTTTAGGGTTTTCTTTATCAAGATAATAATACTTTGGCCTTGATTAGCAGGGAGAAATGAATAGGGTAAAATGAGCCACAAAGATGATGCAATGTGAAGAGAAGTATCGACAGTTGTGTCTTTAATGATTTATAAATAGAACAGACTGTACACTTGTGCTTCATCATTACAGAAATTCTTCATTTCTTTACCATAGAGGGAATAAATGGTACCTGTCTTATATTTTCTCTTGATGAAAAAACAGCACAAGATAAAAATAGACACAAACAAATCATTCCACTATTGTTTGCATATCTTAATCCATTTTTAAAGGATTACTCTACACACACGTTTGCAAAATGAAGAGCAGCAGGCGCTTCTGCAGCATTGTGCAAAGAGGAGTTCCTGTAGTCACTGTGAGCAATAACGCTAGCCTCTCCTCAATATGCCTCAAGTTCCTATAGCAGTGAGATCGCATCACTAGGCATCTTGAATCTATTGCCAGAATGAGCGTTGCAAAGGGGGGAGGACGCTGCAAGAGAGCGGCAGACCAACTACAAGGTTGAAATTCATTATTCAGGCCTTCAGTGTGTGTTAATGTCAGAGGCAAGGCAGCCATGCTTGCTCAGCAGGGCAAATATGAAGCAATTTGAATGAAAAACCAACCCTATTTATATGGCATCTACAAGCGCTTATAGTTGATATAGGTACATTTATCTTATTTTGTTTTTCTATTTTAATGTTCACTAATTTAAGTACTTACTTTTCTGACCTAGGAGCTCGGGTATCGTAGAGTATTTCATGCCTTATTATGTGGCAATGTGTGATTGTAATCGTGTTACGATAAAATTCCTTGAACCATTAAATATTTAAGTGAACTAGCAAGGACAAAGCCAATTAGAGGGAGGCCAGGAGGTATTGATGCTGTAGGTGGGAATGGGACAAAAGTGAATTCTAAGTGTATTATGCGACAGGAAATATACAGTACTCATTCTTTGTTTTTCAGCATCGAAATAAGAGGTAGTGTGCTCTTGTTGACAACAAAATGAGAATGCAAATGGTCATCATTAACAGATGGTTGGAAGCGTACCCAAGACCTTTGAGGACTGCTTCGAGGCGAGCTGTGAAGCATTTGCACAAATAGTACCATATCTTAATAATTATATAAGAGCAAAAAGCTTCAGTGTGATGCAACCATCATCGTTAAAACACTTCCCAGACCACACAAACTATCTTGAAAGAACACACGGTAACAAATACTACTATATTTGTCCAAATACGAAATAAATAAATTCTTATTCTCTATAAGTGACGTGGCAAAGATGTCATTATGCATCCCTGACAAAAATAGCAGCAAATCTTATTGCAAGCCAAGCAGCTATGTGTGAACACCAGATGTCTGGGGAGTCTTGCAAGGCCAAATTGTGTTACTGCAAGATCACGCTGTCTGGTAATGTGAATCTTCATTATTCGCTTTGCTGATATCGCTTGTTGTCTGGAGCCAAATGTAGTTGAAGGCCAGAACCAGCAGATGCTCCTTGTGGAGGTGTGGTGTGAGTGTACTCATCTGAGAAAATTATTCATGAAAAGCTCTATTCTCTCAGTGGTGTTATTCTTAATACTGTATTTACAGGACTTTCCAAAACTAACCTTTTACAGACAAACATCCATCAAAGACGAATATTGTCCCCAAAATCTTGTCCCGCACACTGAGCAGCAATTGTCATCCTCCTATACAGTATATTCGGACATATTTGTATTTTCATCTAAACGTTGTGCTTGCTCTTAATATAGGTTTTCCATATGCTCATAAACAACTCAATTTATTGATAGAATAGGCATATAATACATGTACAATTTTGGGGGGTATATGTATAAAAAATGTGATTTACATTCATGTCAGACAGATGTGGGACGTTAACAGGTTGTCTGCGTTGAGTGCTTAAAGACGCATGAAAAAATAGAAAAGTTCTGTCTAAATCAAATGCAGGATGGTTTCACATTCAATAAAGGAGTTTCATTCCCATTCTGTTGATATACAGTGGGGCAAACAAGTATTTAGTCAACCACCAATTGTGCAAGTCCTCGTACTTGAAAAGATTGGAGAGGCCTGTAATTGTCAACATGGGTAAACCTCAACCATGAGAGACAGAATGTTGAAAAAAAAACAGAAAATCACATTGTTTGATTTTTAAAGAACTTATTTCCAAATTAGAGTGGAAAATAAGCATCTGGTCACCCACAAACAGGCAGGATTTCTGGCTGTCAAAGAGGTCTAACTTCTTCTAACGAGGTCTAAGGAGGCTCCACTCGTTACCTGTATTAATGGCACCTGTTTTAACTCATTATCGTTATAAAAGACACCTGCCCACAACCTCAGTCAGTCACACTCCAAACTCCACTATGGCCAAGACCAAAGAGCTGTCAAAGGACACCAGAGACAAAATTGTAGACCTGCACCAGGCTGGGAAGACTGAATCTGCAATAGGTAAAATGCTTGGTGTAAAGAAATCAACTGTGGGAGCAATTATTAGAAAATGGAAGACATACAAGACCACTGATAATCTCCCTTGATCTGGGGCTCCATGCAAGATCTCACCCCGTGGCATCAAAATGATAACAAGAACGGTGAGCAAAAATCCCAGAACCACACAGGGAGACCCAGTAAATGACCTACAGAGAGCTGGGACCACAGTAACAAAAGCTACTATCAGTAACACAATGCGCCGCCAGGGACTCAAATCCTGCACTGCCAGATGTGTCACCCTTCTGAAGAAAGTACACGTCCAGGCCCGTCTGCGGTTCGCTAGAGAGCATTTGGATGATCCAGAAGAGGACTGGGAGAATGTGTTATGGTCAGATGAAACCAAAATAGAATTTTTTGGTAGAAACACAAGTTCTCGTGTTTGGAGGAGAAAGAATACTGAATTCCATCCGAAGAACACCATACCCACTGTGAAGCATGAGGGTGGAAACATCATGCTTTGGGGCTATTTTTCTGCAAAGGGAGCAGGACGACTGATCTGTGTAAAGGAAAGAATGAATGGGGCCATGTATCGAGAGATTTTGAGTGAAAATCTCCTTTCATCAGCAAGGGCATTAAAGATGAGATGTGGCTGGGTCTTTCAGCATAACAATGATCCCAAACACACAGCCAGGGCAACAAAGGAGTGGCTTCGTAAGAAGCATTTCAAGGTCCCAGAGTGGCCTAGCCAGTCTCCAGATCTCAACCCCATAGAAAATCTGTGGAAGGAGTTGAAAGTCCGTGTTACCCAACGACAGCCCCAAAACATCACTGCTCTAGAGGAGGTCTGCATGGAGGAATGGGCCAAAATACATACCATGTTATATACCATATATATATATATATATATATATATATATATATATATATCAGAGGTTGCGCTAGACATTTTCGTTGTCTGTCATTTTGACTGACAGGGTCATAAAAATCCGGTCATTTTATATATACATATATTTTTACCCGTCACTTAAATTTTTAAAATGATAATGATGACATATTCAATAGTATTTAGTTTTCATTCATTTTTAATTAATATTGTAACGCTTGCTTGGCGGCGAAAAATTAGACACGGAAGTCGTGGTATTTTCTCCCTTTTTTACTCTGCTTACCGCCAACAACTCCGCCCCCAAAGAAAAGGAGGCAACGATATAGACCCCAATCACCAACGTCACACAATGATCTTAATTGTGGTTGTCAGCCCAAAATCTTCTAAATATATATTAAATGCATCTTACCAGATATAAAAAGACTCCTACATAGTCTCTGGTGATCGTTTGGTGCCCAGATTTCTTGTCGAATTACAGCAGTCCATCTCGCTCTCATCTTCGCGTCTCTCAGAATACGGTAGAACTTCGAGTCTCTCCGTCTATCTTCTCTGTTACAGCAACCAACCGCCACACACGCCTTCACCATTTTGATTATTAATATTAACGAGCAGAAAAACACGCCGTAATAGGAGGCATGTACGTAGCGGTAATGTATAAACATGACGGGCTGACACACAATATGGCGGCTCCGGTCAGGGGGGCGGAGTTGTGACGTCATGTGATTGGGGTCTATACACAGGCGGCAATCTTGTCCATCAATTGGATGACGCGCTGGCACACCGGGTGCACCAATAAGAACCTCGCGTTGATGTGTCAATCACGGTGCCGCCGCCAGACCCCGATTACACTACAATATTCTGACAGAATAGCCAACGACGTCATGCATTAAGAGAGACAATAGCTAATTAATATGCTAACTCGCCACCCTGTGGTCTGGGGTGTGAATTGCAACCTGTCAAAATGACTGACGGACTTCAGTTTTTTCCGTCACCGTTTTAAAAAACCGGTCAACGACGGAAAATTTCCGGTTAACGCGACCCCTGATATATATATATATATATATATATTTATTTATTTATTATTATTTTTTTTTTATCTCATAAGCGAACATCATCTGATCCGAAAAATATGAGCACATTGCAAAAATACATTAATTAGCTACATTGGACTATAAGCTGCAGGGTTCAAAGCATGAGAAAAAAGTAGTATTAAAATTTTAATGTTCAAATATTTAAATTTCAACTTGTCTGGTGGTGTTGACACATCGCGGAGACGCAGGCTGGAGGCCATCATCGTATTAGACGTCCGGAGATAACGCAAAGGAAATAGAAACAAAAAGTTGATCGAGAACCAGGCGAGAACGCTGATTTTTACCAGCAAACAAGGTGAGCAAAGTGCCTCTCGGCAAAGAGACGCAGGGGATGGAAGTCGTGGGAAAAAAGTGACAGGACAGGAACTGATCGTGTGACAATAGTATCGAACTAATACACATGTATACATTTAAATGCTGCATTATTTATACACAGTATGCTTGGCGTGGCTCAGTTAAGAACCAGGAAGCGGCAACCTCCAAACAAATTTTCTGAGTGCTGACACCACCGATATTGGAGGAAGAATGAAGAAGGCAGGTACTTGCATAATAAGACATGATGCGACGTCACACCGTGACCGATTTCAAAACCTACCGTTTGCAGAACAAATTCCTTTTCAAACGCAATTGCAATCAAATAAAAAACTACAGAAAAAAACCAGGGCACACTCCCATTTCACCCATCCTATGCCTGAAACATTTCAAGATATTGGAACATTACTTTAGTATCTATTTAACATTAGCTGGGATATACCGTATTTTTCGGACTATAAGTCGCAGTTTTTTTCATAGTTTAGCTGGGGGTGCGACTTATACTCTGGAGCGACTTATGTGTGAAATTATTAACACATTATTGTATATTTTCACATGTTATCTTTGTGTTTTGGAGTGACACTGATGGTGTGGTAAACTTGTTAGCATGTTCTTTATGCTATAGTTATCTGACTAACTCTTAATAGCTATGTTACATTAACATACCGGCCACGTTCGCATTTCGTTGTTCATGCATCATGTAACAGTGTCATACTGTACACTTATTCAGCATATTGTTCTCTATTGTATTTTTATTTTAAATTACCTTTCAAGATGACATATCTGTTCTATGTGTTGGATTTTATCAAGTAAATTTCCCCCAAAAATCCAACTTATACTCCAGTGCGACTTATTTATGTGTTTTTCCTCTTCCTTGGGCATTTTATGGCTGGTGCGACTTATACTCAGGTGCGACTTATAGTCCGAAAAATACGGTAATTTTAATTGGTTTAAAAAGCAAAAATGTTGTTAAAATGTAGGTATCTTACCTGTAGTTGACAGGCCAGCGTACCATCCACATGCGGTGGTAAGAGAGTGATGTAACAGAAAAGCAGGTGACCAATGTGAGAGTGTAGAAAGTTGATACAAAAACTTTGCACAAGCCTTCATTCCACTCGTAGTTGGAGTGTTGACGGCGCAGCGTAATGACGCAGTACATTGTGATGGGGATGGCCATATTGAGGATGTGTGTTCCTGCCAGTGTGCAGATAAGGAACTCCAACGGCTTCCACTTCTTCTGCTTGGCGCTGACGCTGAGGATGCTCCATGTGTTGGCCAAGATGGACACGCCCGAGCAGACCAGCCAAGCCAACGTGTTGGCATTGATGACGTCATCCTTCATGGTGGTCGCCTCATCCGCCACGTTGCAGAGAGGCGAGGCACGACCTTGGGGGCCGCAACGAATGGTTGGCAAGAGCGGGCGCACGCGTGGAAAAGGAGGAGGTGGAGATGGGCAGAAGGGAGCGCAGGGTGTCGGATGAGGCAGGCATCCTACATGGGTGGGCGTGCACTCTCCATAGGAACGACACACCAGGGCGAGGACACGGCAGTGGTAAGCTAGTAGTTGAGGGCGGCAGATCCGGGCTGGTTGCCTGGGGATCAGAAATAGAGAGGGGGTGATGATGTAATCAAATGCCATTAGTAAATCCAATTGAAAATAATCCTTCATCAGACATAATCCTTCTTGCCAGCAAACTAATTACCTAAATCACAGCACTTTATTACAGTTAATACAGAAAATCATTTGTCTGCAGTCTTTCAGACACAACAGTGACCGGTTAGCAGGACTATTTCAAAACGAGCCACAAGCGACAGCCAAATGTCAAACTGTTAGTAAGAAAATACATTAAAGTTACGAAAATCCTGTCACACCGAGTTTGAATCAGATCACGTGGTACACATGCCCATTAAATGAGCTATTTACAGTGGACATAAAATGTTGTTAAAGGGATCCACCGATAGAAAGACTTTTAGTTCTTAAAAGATAAACGTTATTACAAGTGAAAAAAATTTGGCATTGAAACCCCTCTTGATGTTTTCGTTTTTATACAATTTGTAAAATTAGCTTAAGTAGTAGGTCGCCATTGTTGTTGATGTCGCAGGGCGGTGACGTCACATGGTTACACTGCCGGGGTTCCAGAGTATGACTCTAGCGACATAAACATGTCATCTGTTCAACCCTTTCAATTTGAACCCGAGAGTAACATTAATGAGCATGACAGCACTGTCAATATTTCACAAAATGAGCAGCGAAAGCAAAATGAACAGGAAAGACAGGATGAGACAACACAAGAGTAGGAAAAAATAAACGGCATTCTGACAAAATTTGCTACACTGGCGAAACGTCCCACAGGAGGCGAAATTGACACCCAAAGTACTACTGTGCGCTTTCAACTTGTTTTGTTTACATGGATACAGACAGAACAAGATGCCTTGAGAAAATACTTAAACGTAGTTGTATAAAATAAGGGTGGTTTAAATATGCTACGTGACTAATGTTGTCAACAGATCAGCAATCTGCTTTAAAGCTACCACAAGAAAACACAACGCTTAAAAATATGAGAGGGAAACACACGCAAAGAGTATTTTGAGACAATGAAAATGTAATAAAAGACTCAATAAAAACATAAATAGTAAGTACTCGCCACTTTTAACCGATGAGCGCATCTGTTGGACGTCTGGCCGCGTCGGAATTGCAGTAACCCGGTAGTACTCGTCGAGTGACAGCGACAATCCAGGTCATTGCCCCGAGCATCCATTGTGTGCTTAATACATGGCGCCCTCAGTAGGTCAAAACATGTACTAAATATTATAGATTTTTGAATCAATGGCAATATTTTATGTGTTTCTAATAACATGTTTTAGAAGAGAACAATTGTGGCTCATTAGAGGCTACAAGTCTTTTAAGTCCGAGGTTCCCTTTAAAATGTAGAATTTGACGTGTAAAAATGATGAACATTTTAAATCAATTTGAAACTTTTTTCCCCACAATTAATGCCCCCAATACATAATCAACAGATGTGATTGCACAAGTGAGCACAGCTTTTTCACAATGGGATGTGGATGTGTTCAGACTGAGCAGTCTTAACCCCATACAAAATTGAACTCTTATACAATGATATGAAAAAGTATCTGAACCTTTTGGAATTTCTCACATTTCTGCATAAAATCACCATCGATCTGATCTTTATCAAAATCACACAGATGAAAAAACTTTGTCTGCTTTAACTAAAAGCACCCAAACATTTATAGGTTTTCATATGTTGATGAGGATAGTATGCAAACCATGAAAGATTACACATTTAATATTTTGTGGCAGCGATAACTTCAAACAGACGCTTCCTGTAGCTGCAAATCAGTCTGGCACATCGATCAGGATGGATCAGGACTAATTTTGGCCCATTCTTCTCTCCAAAACTGCTGTAGTTCAGTCAGATTCCTGGGATGTCTGGCATGAATCGCTGTGTTTAGGTCATGCCACAGCATCTCAATGGGGTTCAAGTCTGGACTTTGACTTGGCAACTCCAGAACTTGAATTTTGTTCTTCTGAAACCATTCTGAAGTGGATTTAATTCTGTGTTTTGGATCATTGTCTTGTTGTAGCATCCATCCTCTTTTTCGCTTCAGTTGTCTGACAGACGGCTTCAGGTTTTACTGCAAAGCTTTTGAATTCATTCTTCAATTAATGATTTCAAGTTGTCCAGTCCCTGAAGAAGCAAAACAGCCCCAAATCATGAAGCTCCCTCCACCATGCTTCACGGTGGGGATGAGGTGTTGCTGTTGGTGAGCTGTTCCATTTTCCCCCCCACACGTGACGTTGTGTATTACTCCCAAACAGTTCACTTTAGGTTTCATCAGTCCACAAAATATTTTGCCAAAACATCTGTGGAGTGTCCAAGTGCCTTTTTGCGAATATTAAACGAGCAACAATGTTTTTTTTAGACACCCGTGGCTTCCTCCATGGAGTCCTCCCATGAACACTATTCTTGGCCATAGCTTAACATAGTGGATGTGTGCACAGAGATATTGGACTGTGCCAGTGGTTTCTGTAAGTCTTTAGCAGACACTTTAGGGTTCTTTTATTACCTCTCTCAGTATTCTGCGCTGAAATCTTGGTGTCATCTTTGGTGGATGGCCACTCCATGGGATAGAAACAGCAGTGCCAAACTCTCTCCATTTGTAGACTACTTCCATGACTTCCAGACTTTTAGAGATGGTTTTGCATCCTTTCCCAGCTCTATACAAATCAACCATCCTTGATCGCAGGTCTTTTGACCGAGCCATGATGCATATCAGACAATGCTTCTCATTAAAACATTTCTTACCAAGTGTGTGTTTTATAGTGGGTGGGGCAGCTTTAAACCACTCAACCAACATTGGGCACACACCTGACTTAAATTGTGTGGTAAAAATTGGTTTCAATTGCTCTTTAAGTCTCATTAGGCAGAGGGTTCACTTACTTATTTTCCCAATTCTGTCATTGTTTTCATGCTATCCTCATTAAAAAATGAAAACCTATAAATGTTTGGGTGGTTTTAGTTAAAGCAGACACTGTTTTTTCATCTAAGTGATTTTGACAAAGATCAGATCACATTTGATGGTGATTTTATGCAGAAATGTGAGAAATTCCAAAAGGTTCAGACATAGACTTCATTACCTATTGACGTGACATACCGTCATTCATTGTGTAACGCTTTATCAGAGGGGGCCGAGCTTCATTTAATAATAGCCTAAGACGGCATACGCTCATGTCGGATTCAAGCTTGGATTTTTGAAAAGCTACGAAAGCTGTACCGCATATAAACAGGAAGGGTTGTCTCAGGAGTGATTTGTTCGAGGATTCATGGTAAATATTATATTTTTCGTACCATGCATGCATGATTGAAGCATTTGTTCGCAGGAATTTTCTTTTTTGTCTGCACATAGAGGCGGCTAATTTTCGTCACTTACTAGCCTCATAGTTGGCAATATTTACGCGAAATAAATGCTACCTGCACGTTTTTTTTACTTTCAACCAAGAATTGAGTTTTACGTCCATATCTATAAAAAAAATTCAGGGATTTAAGCATTTCTTCTCAAGAGTTTTTGCCAGAAAAGCCCTGTTTACGCCAGGCGGCCGCTAGCCTCATTCGCTAACAGAGTAGCATTGTACTTTGACAATATACAGTACGTAAAATAAAGGCTAACTGCACGGTTTCTTTGCTTTTAACCAAGAATCGAGACTGTTATACATCCATATCTATGAAGAATTCTGGGATTTAAGCATGTATATTTTCGCCAGAAAAGCTCAGTATACGTCAGGCGGGCGTTAGCCTCATTCGCTAACAGTATACAGTGTATAATGATAATAAAGGGCTATTCTATTCTATCCTATAATAAGTTGTGATTGTATATAGAATTTATTAATAAACTATTTATATTTTATTTACAATTGCTTCTGCATGTTTCCTCAAGTATTAAGTTTCTGATGTTAAATTGAGTGATTTATTAGCTGTTGAAAACATATATAAATAAATAAATAAATAAATAATTAAGTTGCTATCTTGGTCAAAAACGTATATAACATGTCAAATATTGCTATTGATCCTGAATATATAGGTGATTATCTCTGCATTTGGTGATTTTTGTCCATCGAGAGTAAAATCTGACACTTTTATAGCCATTTTAAGTTGTGTTACTTATATTTTTTAAAAATGATTAATCAGTATTTTATTAGGGAACGACTGAATTTTTTGATGCCGCTGTTCATGGAGGCCCATATAAGGCTAAGGTAGGTGCCTGTTTTGGTTTTATGTCGGTAGCAGCTTTGGCTTTGAAAATATTTAAATTTGAATACTTTTTCATACCACTGTAGGTTGGAAGTTCTACCACTGCTGTTTAGAACTGTTCATAATTCCCTCCCTCCAGTGGTGCGGGAAGTGGGGTGCTGAGCATGTTGCAGCACCCCTGGTGTTGGGGAGAAAAAAAGTGGTTCAGTGGATTTTTTTTTTGGCGGGGGGATAAATGAATTAAATAAAACATTGAAACAATAGCATATTTAACTTTGGGGATTCAATATATATGTACATGAATAACATGGTCACCACCTGACACCGGGTCATGTTGAATAAGGCGCTATTTGTGAAAAGGGGGTATTTTGGGGCCTTCAAGTTTTCAAATATGTTTGTGTGTCATTGCGCCATCTAGCTGTGGGGGGCTGAATTATAATACACAGGCACTTTTTTTTCCAATACAAAAACTCTAACACACACCGTAGGTGAAATAGAACGCTGTCTTTGTAGTAGCCTAGAAGTAGTACGTAAACTATCCAGCATGTGTGTGTACTGCCATTGCCATTGGACCGAAACGGCTTTTTTGGGATGAGAAAAACTAAAAAAGATCCTCAACACCCCCTGCTATGAGTGACTTCCAGCGGCCCTACCTCCTTCATAACATTTAACTGAAGAAACATGAAATCATCAAAGAAAATGATTGTGTAAATTATAGCATAGTTATGAAAAAGCATTTTGCTACTGCAGGAAAAAACATTAATATGAGCTTGTTTTCGTGTCACCACAAACTGAGCATATTCTCATTTGCACATTTTATTTTCCACATATGGTGGACTAATAAGGCCAAGGCTAAATCACAGATACTGTATGTAGTACAGCATTAATGAAAATAACTGAGAGCTAAGGGTATGAGTGAGGCACAGCAAAACAGAATAATATGCTGTCACAACAAGCTATAAATTTAAAAATTATTATTATTATTTTTTTTTTTAATCACGTAGATTAATATCACTGCCGGAGAGGGATTCCTTCTCAAACCCTATTTACAGCAAAACACAAGCCAAAGCACCAGAAGATAAAGAATGATGTCTCTCCCACAGTGGGGTGAAAAATGCTTCCCACACAGCCAGGGCATGTTGTCACATTCATTATCTGTCTTTTGGCTTGTCCAAACACTCATATGGGCTGTGGGCAGAACCCCTGAGAGGGGACTCTGAAAATGACCTCATCAGCTTCATCATCACCATCAAACCGCCTCTCTTTCAGAACCAGGATTTGAAGGAGTCACTGATGCTGTAGTGGTTCATTAGCGAGGCTTCCAAGCAGGCCAGCAATGTGGGTTCATTTCCCACTCAGTGATTGTGTGAATCCACCGGTAAATGATTGCCTTAATGTGGCCTGGGATTGACTAGCGACCGGTCTTGGTAGTATTTTCCCTTTCAGGCCTCCAATTTCTGATGAGCCTGACTGAATCCAGAATATGCAATCATGGTGTTTAGTGGTATTTCTTCCTGGAGGGAAGGTTGGGATTACACAGGGAACTTTTAAGACACATATAAATCAATGCGTCGCATGCATTCTGGCAGGGAGGAACTCCTAACCTGTCTTTATGTCATCTGAGCTCTGATTCGTAGACACCTTTGACTGGACAAGTCTTTGTTAAGGAAAAATTGCAAAAACACAATTCATAGATAAATTGCCTCAGAACAAACTAAAAGAAAAGGTTCGATGAGGCAATAAAAAGACACTTGACCAGTATTGCCAATGGAGAGAATCAAAGGGGAAACACACACACAATGTTAAAAAAAGCTATCACAAAGCATTCACAACATCAAACCCTGTAGGGGGATGTAAGGAAAAAATCCCAGCTTTGATCGAGGGGTCTCCAGGTGCTTGTGGGGGTCTGAGCCGCTGCACCACAGCTTGAACCAAATGTATAAATTCTGTTTTGCTGGTAGGACACTAGCAGATACTACAAAAAACATTCAAAAGTCCTCCGAGTTATAGAATTGATTATGCTGAAGCTTTTAGCATGCATGCACTTCACTTTTGCTTCTTCTGTCAAGAAATGCCACTAATGCTGTAACAAAAATGTTAGTGAAAGTGGTATATAACTTTCATGAATTTTTTTATGCATATTCTCAGGGCTAGTCTCTGGAGAGCAACACAATTTTCTTTTCTGTGTAGATGTATTAATGTTATACGTATTGCAAATGAATCTTGCCGTATGTAGATAAACCTTCAGTAGAAACATGGGTAGCGTAATGGTCGTGCAGCTTGCTTAGTTCTTTTACCTTTAACACACTAGTCACAAATTCCCTTGTACTAGCCAGTTGGGAAGGGCTCCGCCATAATAAGGAACAGGATATGTGGTAGCTTAAATGGTTCGTGAAAAGTGGGAAGAGGGGAGCGATTGGGGACCAGCTAATGCTATGGGTAATGTCAACAAGAGTTTGGACATCCCAATGCACTTTACCCCCAATGTAGTGGAAAACGAGCCATTCTCTTTTGTTCATTGGTCTTGTAAAGGTTGTTAAAGGAGTCGTTTCCACCCATCCATCTACTTTCAGATCCCAATTCTCCGTTTCAAGCAGCTGAACAGGTCAGGTTACAAAAATACACTAAAATACACAAAGTGTATTGCTTGAGGTCAAATTTATGAGTGGCTAAAGAATGCGTATCACTGTTATAAGCAGTCATATAAATGTTTTCTATTAAAATACTGTACTGTTGTTTAATAACTTAATGTTAAATAACGTTAACGTTTAGTAATGATCGCTGAACTGAATTGTGTGATTTAGTGTGAAAAATGACTTGACCTCAGGAAGTTCCTGCAACAACCTTATTTAGGATAAACTGTAAGGTGGCACAGTGATGAGTGCTTTGCATGTCCACCTCACAGATCTGGCATCAAGGGTTTAATCCTGGACTCTGGCCTTCCTGTGTGGAGAATGCATGTTCTCCTCCTGCGTGCTTGGGTTTTCTACGTCTACTCCGGTTACCTACCAAACCCCAAAGACATGCTTGGTAGGCATAAACAGTCTAAATTCTCTATAGGTGTGATTGTGAGTGTGACAGATTGCTTGTCAATATGTGCCCTCCGATTGACTGGCAACAACTTGAGGGTGTACCCTGCGTCCTGCCCATAGTTAAGTGGGATAGGCTACAGCACCCCAGCAACCCTCGTGAGGAAAAGCAGTAGACTTAGACAGCCCCGGATGTCCTCTGATTCATCCCGTTCAAGCGTCCCATGCCTGGCATCCCGGACATTCCGTTCGGTCGTTTTCCACCTGGCGCCCTGGGAGTCCGCCCGATCGTTCCGTTCGGCCGGGTTACGCCCGGCGTCCTGTGTGGGTGAATTCTGGTGGGCTTGTGTAGTGACCACTACATCCTCTCTACATAATTCACCCACAGAACAAATGTGGGGGATGTTGTATTCTGAAGGGGAATGCTTTGACGCACGGTTTCCGGATCAGAAAGACTAGACGCACCTGATCCAGAAGAAGAATGAATGAATCAATATATATCGAAAATATACAGAGATACATTTTTTGTCTTTGGCATCTCGCAGCTTATTTACTTATTTTAGTAGGATCAAAACCATAGTTTTATAAAAACCTTTTGGAGCGGGTTATGCAGTGTACTATAATCTGTGATATACTGAGCTACATTTGCCTTCCTTGTGCATAATCTTTGAGACATTCATAGCAGATTGTAATGGAAGTAGTGCGAGAAGAACTTTAATTTCAATTCTTGACTGTTGGCATCCTCACGATTTGATCTAACAGCTTGATCATCCGCAATCCTCTGGGCCTCCAAGCCAAATATGTTGCCGCACCCAGCCAGCAGCACTGACAATTACAAGACTTCAACTTCAAGGTTTTGAATGATAAGAGAGACACATGGAGGTTCTGTGAAGAGACGATTTTCACAAAGAATGACTTCAAGCACTTTAAATAATTACTGCTTAAACCTGATTAAATATGCTGGAACAATGCACTTGTCAACATAGTATATGGGAGTTTCTTTGAGATGTGGTTGCAAAACAAGTAAATTTATTCTTTTAGATCCAATGGCTACAAGCAGCTGTGAAATAATTATCACAAAAAAGATTCTTGAGCTCCCTTTGGAATCATTGAAGGATGTTGCTTACAAGTCACACCACCAAACTATCTTCCGTTTCTGATCACTGGTCAGAAAAAGCTTCAGCTTTTTATTTATTTTTATTTTTTTTTTAAACAAAATACCATCAATCAACCAGATGTAAAAATAGCATCAATTGGTGGTTATATTTGAAGCAATAATCAATCAGGCCAAAAGTGATTATTTTCCTCAGTAGGGTATATCTGGTGTGATTGTCCCAATCAAAGGGCATAATTCAAAATTTTTTTGCAGTTGATTTTACATGTGCAATCTTTGTACTATGACAGACCTCTGATATGAAGGAACACATTGTGCAAAGGTCGAAGCAGAATACCGCTTTGTAAAACAAAACAAAAAAAATAAACAATGTTTGGCACCTGTATGAATTGAATGTAATTATTGCAGCACAAACATAGCACAAATGTTTGCGACCAGTTTGGAGTGAATTCGACAATGTGGGGGGCTGTGACTTCACGTTATTTAAAAAAAAAAAAAAAAAAAAAAAAAAAAGGAAACGTTAATATCTCAAAATCAATAATAGCATGAAGAAAAATGTTTGTTTAAGAGTTTACCATATGATACTTGAAAGAAGGCTTGGATTGCAGGTTTTCATGTGGTGCCTAGTGTCACCCACACACACAGACAGACACAGAAGAGCTCTCCTTCACAGAAGAAGGGATTAGGTCGGTCCTCGGAGGTCACCATACAATCAATCTAACGCTCATTAGCCTGTTATCAGAGTCCAGCAGAGGTGCCTTCGTGCATAACCAATCATGCGCAGGACCTGCTTGTTAACTCACTGTCCTGCGCAAAGACCGACACAGGCTGAAGGGTATGATTTGGGGAGGCTTTCTGTTTCTCCCAAATGTATGCACGAAATGGTATTTTCAATGATTGTAACTAAGGTTTCATAACTGAATATGGTTCCCAATTTAAATTTCATGTGATCACACTGAAATAGGATCACTTGGGATTAAGCGCCATTAGGACTCTTGTTAACAGTAACACCTCTTTGAAACTTAAAAAAAAAGAATGTTACAGCTTTTCGAACAGTCCACTTCATTTTATTTCCACAAGTGATCTACTTACATGACACTCTTGGAAAAAAAAAAAAAAAAAAAAGAAAACTGCATACCTTAATTATTATCCTTCTTTAGCAGCTGGAGACACTTGCTAGAGTCCCCTGGGCTAAGTGCTGTCATTTATGGTGTATATTTCTCCATGATGTCATCATGTTATTTGGAGTAAAGGGCATCATGTTTTCCCACCATTGAATGAAGGTAAAACATGTTTGGTTTACCACATTATCCTGCACGTTACCCAGCACAATGTGATTACAGGAAACCGAAGAATGTGGCTTGTTTTCAGTTCCTGCCTTTTCTCCCCCTATTGTTATCATAATCACCAGGCCACCATGTTCCTAACTTAACAACATTTCTTTCCACTATACCTGACAAATTGTGTTTATAAAATACATGTCATGTCACATTTGTTTATGTAGCCCTTAGTACTGCATCAATTAATCTATTAACTCGAGTAATTTAATGAGAAAAAAAGCTTTGAATCAAATTTTGCTGCTTCCAGGATTCGATTAATTTGAGTGAGGTTGTAATGGTTTGTTTAGTAAGTGTTGCATTTAGTTTTATTGATTTGGGTGGATACACTGCCCTCTAGTGACAACAGTGAATATGCCATAACTCGCCTAACATGGCTGAATCCAGCTGTTCCCTGTTGAGATCAGCATAAGGTATGTTTTTGTTTGAGCTAATAATTATTATAATAATTAATTTAGTTTACAAGTATATTTAGCAGTTTTTTTGTGGGAATATGTGGCTAAACAATTTGTTAAGAGCTTTGTGATAGAAAAGTTAGCATTTTTTAGCATTTAAACTGGCGGACTTTTGCTTTGCAAGTTAGCCAAATGTTCTTTTGTCGTACTTAGATTGTCATTTATTTATTTATTTTATATCATTTGGGGCTAAGCTCAGGTAGTTTAATTAATTTTTAAATGCATTAATTGCTGTTGTAAAATGAAAGTGCAATCCTGCATAGTTTGAAGAAACACTCAGGATTTTTTTTTTCTCTTTTGAAAGTGTAATCTTAGCAAGTCAAAATAAATATTATTGCACGCATAAACATTAATTTGTTTTAGATCTCCTAGAATTTATTCTGCAATGCATTAAATGTTCATAATCCGATTACTCTATTATGCAAAGTAACTAATTGATAGATTAATCGATTACCTAAATAATACATTACTGCAGCCCTAATAGCCTTTGGTCACAAAAGTCTCAAAGAGTTTAATAGGCCTACATTGACAAAAAAAGACGACACCCCTTGGTGTAAAGCTAGCCTGGCAATCCAGCTAGACTTTCGCCATGTACAGGATACATGGCAAGTCAGTCTGGTCTTCTGTGGTTTGGGCTGGGTTTCATTATCGATGCTACAGGTGTGGCTAACAAGCACAGACCTGCTGCCAGGCAAGTATTGCAAATGAGAATGTGCTCTCAGTTTTCTTGCCCAATTAAAGCTTTAATCAAAATGAAAAATATTTTTTAAAAAGCCATTTCTGCCCATCACCAGCTGGGATAGGCTCCAGCACCCCTGTGACCCTCGTAAGGATAAATGGAATATATTATTGATTGAATATATGTCCTTTTCATTTAGGGAAGGGAGGAATCCACAGTATGCCACAGACTTTTTTTTAGCAATGTAAAGTAAAAATAAGTTGCTATTTTTACATATTTCGGCAAATTTTAATATGAAATTTTTTATTTTTTTTTAAATAGCCCATGCTTTTTTCCCAAATAAGCAACTTATTTTTTGTTCGTGCAAGTTTTCAACAACTAATACTTGAGGAAAGCATGCAATCTCATCTTAATTCTACACAACATAAGCAACATATTGCATTTTTCTATATACAGTCACAACGTATTTAGGTTGAATTCTGATGTTACTATTGCCCCAGCACGAAGGAACGTCTTGCCGGCTATCTGGCTTTTAGATTGAAATGTTACATGAAATAAAACACATAAAATGCGATTTTTTTTTTTTTTTGTATGGATGCAGAAATTTCTAAATTACTACTAAAACGGGCAGTAGGCCGAAAACTCCTGATCATTAGAATGTAAACTTACGCTACTGTGTATGGATACAACATGGCGGCCATCACAAAACAAAGACCTTTTTAAATTCTTGTAAATAAATGTGTACATCCTGCAATTTCTATCGCTTGAGCAGTCTAGATTCTTTGTTAAAAGCAAAAAGCGGGCAGTTAAAATTAGCTAAAATGACGCTATTGTGTAAACCCAATGTGGCGGCCATCACAAAATAGAGAGCTTTTTAAGTTGAAAATTCCTAATAAATGCGTACATCCCAGAATTTCTATAGATATGAACATAGAACAGTCTAGATTCTTGGTTGAAATAAAAAAAAAGAGGCAGCTATCATTCATTTTAGGTAAATATTTCGAGTTAAAGTTACGCTTTTACGATTTATGAGTTACGATTTTTTCCTGCATTTTTTTTTACAATGTTTCAAAGTGCATGCATGGGGTATTTCATACAATAATTACCTTGAGTCCTCGACCAACTCACTCTTGAGACACTCCTGCCTGCTTGTATGCAGTAAAAATTTCGTCCTTTTTCCACCTAGGTGTGTTTGAGTTTATTACAATGAAAGCCAAATGCTCTGCCTGGGTTGGCCCCTAACGGAAAGGCGTGGCGCAATGTTTGTGGGGACTGTCTTGTCAACTGATGGTGAAGTCTATGACAGATGTTAGTAACATTAACTGCGTGATTTTTTTTTTTTTCATGTGGATTATTTAATATTTGATGGGTGGGATGTAAAAATGCCTAACCGAAAAGGTGTATCAACAGCTGATGGTGAAAGCATGGCTCGACATTCAATAACTCTAACACACTGTAAAAACGTCTCACAGCAAATACAGCACATCAACAGGAGCTGTATGAGATGGATTTGTTTGGCAAGAGGAAGAGTACTTTGCCTGTGATTTTTTTTTTTTATCATATGTCCTATGACTGCGGAAGACGGGTATTCACATATTCTAGAACGAGGTCATAAAAGCTGCAACTAATGAATCAGATATTACATAGTGGATGGTCCCATACTGCTAACATTTGATTCAAGTCACTGGTGAATATCATTTAATGGAACAGTCCTGATTAAATGATCTAGAGGAAATATCATGAGTATTGTACACAGAGGTACGCTTCCCTTTTAATTTAATTGCTTCCACTTGGTTGTACACTCTGCAATGAACACAAAGTCCTCAGGACTGTGATCATCTATTCTTTCATCGTGTTGGGCTATGAGACAGACCACTGTGAAGAATCTGCTTGTGCGCTGCTTCCCAAAATTTTTTTCTGTTTTATATTCTTCTATTTTTCAATTTCCTTTGCAGCTTTCGGTGTGATAGCTACACAAATGTACAGGATGACAATTTACTAATAATGATGTATTAAAGACGCACATCAGAATACAATATAGTGCTCGCTATCCCCGTGGGACAGTGTAAACACTCAGTTACAGTCACCAGATTCTCAGAGAGGAAGTCGTTGAATTTTCCATCATGTAACCCGAGGCTTTCTTCCTGTTTATGTAAAGCTACCTCCAGCTAAGAGTGAGGTTGGATCACTACAAGCCATATGGCACAGAGTTTTTGTCTCAACACTTGCCGACCAAGTCTGTTATTTATAAACACATGCACTATGCTTATTGCCTTGTTAGCATCATCACAACCAAAGGCACCGCAGCTAGAATAGCTCATGGTTGAGTACAGACCCCCAACTAGGCTGGAAAATCTGAATTGATTTTAGCAACAGAATGTGAATATTCATATTTACACTGCTCCGGCAGATATTTGAATTATTAACTGAGAAGCAGCACAAAAACTGTGCAAACATTTTCAGGTCTGAAATCAAATATAACAGGTGCTCATGCCTCATTCCATTACGGTGTTGTGCATCTTGACAAGAGCATATTTATATGGTAATAATTTTAAAGGAAATTAATTGTTTGTAGTTAGGACTTTTCTGAGACACCTTGTACAGTAGCAACATAAAAACATACAAAACATGCTTTTAGTGTTTTTAAAAATATGCCAGTAGGGTAGGTGGCGATTTTGCTTGCTACAGAAACACTAAAACAGAACCCTGTGTTTGTGACATTGCATCATTTCAGATTTGAGATCAGCACAGTGTTTAAATAGAAGATTTGAGAAGAAAAAAAGCATAACTGGTTTACAATTGAGTTGCAGTCAAGGTGTGGCAAAACATCTTCAGGGATGAAATCCACCATGCTTTCTTGTTTTCAGGTTTTAATCAACTGCAAGGGATTTGCAACTGATGTTGTTAGTTTCACATCAATGGTTGAAGCAGAACTATTTTTGTGTTGTTGTTGTATTAGTTGACAAGAATGTCATGCAATGAGGTTACAAACAAACAAACAAAAACTTCCTGGGGCAGGTATCAAGCAGCATTCAAAAGCAAACAGCATGTGAATGGTGGTTTACATGTTGAGTGGGCAAGGGAAGGAAAGCACAAAATGACAGAAGCAAACGTGTGACACACAAAATGTCACGCACGAAACACTGAGCTCGACGGTGGAGGCGCCTCCTTGTCACGTGACACATGGCTGCATGACATCCACTCTATTTGCAATGCACTCATGGCCTTTGCATTGACATGAATGTCTTCTGCAATGCTATTTGACATATCGACACATTTTCAGGATGATAATATAGAACTCCTAATGATGTTCTTTATCTAGAACAACATTAATATAGGTGAGTTACTCCTTTGGGTCATATTCAGATATGCCAGTCTAAATATTTTGTCATCATAATTGTTTACTTGTCAAAGACACTTCATATTAATGAATATTTACTGTATACAGAATGCAAATCTTAACACAAGATGTAGTTACTGAGTTTCCAACACATTTGTGCCTTAACTCCACGTCCAGTTGTGATAGTGTCAAAAGCCATGCTCCCTATTTGCATGAGACAGAGCCAGCCCTCCGAGACAGATGATTTCAACCTAAAGTGATGTTAAAGTACATGTCAAGAGTTCTGTATTCCTTTATTCCTAAAAAACTATCTCCTGAAATAAAATAAATAAATCCAGCACCCCCACAACCCTCGTGAGGATAAGCGGTTCAGAAGATGAATGAATGAATGAAAATATAATACAATGAAAATCCCTTCTACAATAAAAACAGTTTTAAATTTCTGTAAAAAAAAACTGTATGTCTCTTAAATTACAATAGTATCTAATCACAGTGAAGAATACCAGTAGACTATAACAATGTAAAGAGTGGTGAAGAATCTGATAACTCTCAGATTGGAATGAGACGCAGTAAATACAAGCACGGTCATATTGGTTGGTGCTTACCAGAAAATATAGATACCAAAGTTGTGCTAAATCAGCACCTTACCTCCTATGACGACAAATCAGTGCATATTGGGATTTCTTTCTCTAGGGTAAGGTGTTTGTACGCTGTGGTACCAACAACTGAGTAATACGGAATACTCATGCTCAGGTAAACATTAAAAGGATTCTTACTGAAAGGTGTCAACACCTGAGCACAAAACTAATTGTTTAGATGTTTATGTGCACTGCTGATTGTTGCAAGACAATTTCTCAAATAAAAAATGGTTTTAATATATATATATTTAAAAAAACAAAACAAAAAAACATTTAAAACCTTGGTTATAGCAGATGAAACACAGTAAGGGAGTGAGACACATTTCCTGTCAAGAATGCAGCTTTATGATGAAAGGTCAGTCACTATCTTGTTCATTTGGTTTAGTTTTTTTGTTTGTTTTTGACTAACTTATATCAAATATGAGATGTGCGTCCTGCACCCAGCCACGTGGCTCAGTACTGCTCACTGTGGTGGTGATGGTGGTAGTGTTGTGTGCTGCGTGTCAATGTGTTATTTCATCTCTTAACTGGGTCATTTTTCATCTTGCATCCAACAAAAATCAATTTGAATGCAATCGACCAAATAGGTCATATTTGCTCAGTGTATACAGGAATGCTGCGTTCACGTGTCTCCCAACAGGACACCACCTGTTTGGACTAACGCCATAACTTACTGCTCAAATCAGATGATGATGATGACGGATAACAATTTCATTTTATATTTCCAAATGGCCATGCATGGCAATGTTGGTTCTCACCTTCAACGACACGGTCAGTACACTTCGTTCCAGCCGCACGCTCTCCACACGAGTTGGTCATACTCTCCCAAGAAAGTGGCTTTCCCGCATCTGTCCAACCGTCCAAAGTAAGCGAAATGGGTCGGCAGCTGTAAAAATGATTAAGGAGCCCTGGAGACTAGACTCATCACCTCTGTTGGACGCTTCTTTGTCTTCTAAAGCACAGAGGGCCGTGTAGTCTACGATTATCGACGAGTATCGATCGAGGGACTCGTGTCGTTTTCCCAGCAATGCCGATCGCGACGCAACGAGGTTGGCCAAGTGGCGCAAATGGCAAGTAAAAGATGCATCGTCCTCGCTTGTTTGGTCGCCCCTCACCTCACTCTGTCATTCGGAGGCGCTTTGGTTGCGCGTTCCCGCACCCTACCCAGGCGCGTGCACGAGCCAAGACTCTGTGGCGGTGGCAATGATGAATGGGAATGGGAGTGCTCCGGCCTACCACAAAATGGGATTTTGGCGAGATCAATTATAGGGGGAAAGGAGGTACACAAGGCAGCCCTACAGAGGTGCCTTTCCCATTCATATCATTCTCTCTCTCTCTCTCTCTCTCTCTCTCTCTCTCTCTCTCTCTCTCTCTCTCTCTCTCTCTCTCTTCTCTCTCTCCCCCCCATGATGGGGTTGCAGGTTCAGGGGTCTTGCACAGCGTGCCTATAGACTTCATACTTGGCAGGACTACCGACCTAAAACCAAAACAGGCAACTACATTAGCCATGTATGAGTCTCCATGAGCAGCGGCATCAAAGAATTCAAAGTCGTTCCCTTATAAAACCCAGATTACTTATTTTTTATATAACTCTTATATACTACTCTCTCTCTCTCTCTCTCTCTCTCTCTCTCTCTCTCTCTCTCTCTCTCTCTCTATATATATATATATATATATATATATATATATATATATACAGTGCCTTGCAAAAGTATTCGGCCCCCTTGAATCTTGCAACCTTTCGCCACATTTCAGGCTTCAAACATAAAGATATGAAATTTAATTTTTTTGTCAAGAATCAACAACAAGTGGGACACAATCGTGAAGTGGAACAACATTTGTTTGCGAGACGACAATTTTTTAAAAAAAATGTATATACTGTGTGTGTGTATATATACATATATATATATACAGTATATATAAGCGATATATAAGCGAAGAAAAAAGTGTTCCTGCATCCAGTTCGCATCGATTTCCTGGACACGCAGAAGACCAAGAAGGAAAAAGTGGGTGAAAAATATCAACAGAAAGGACTTTGTTCCAAATCAAAACAGTAGGGTGAGTTTTGGTTAATAAAGTTAAATCTCGTTGCAGTACTTTGTGCTTCATATTTGATCAATGATTTGATGAATAATAACTGAGACGATGCGGCATGTGCAGGTGTTTGTTTGTTGTATAACTCTGAAACTCATAATTGCCTAACCTAGCTAATTTCTCAATGTGGGCATCTAACGTACAGGGTAACGTCATTAGCTAGTTAGTTGGGCTACCCTGCTTGCACTAACCTATCTGGTTACCTAAAAAGCCTTTGAATGGAGAAAAAATATGTTGACAGAGAGAGCTTTTTCATCTTTCATCATTTTTTTTTTTTTTATCTGGGCCAGTGGGAATGGGAATTTAATGGTGTATTGTTGGCTTCACTTACTGTATTTACTGACTGTATTATTATTTACTGTTCAAGGTGTGTGGGATACATTTCATTGATGGAAGACCAACTAAAGGGGACCCCTACTCATTTTTGGACTTGGGATATAAACATCATTATGTAAGTTGTATTCCTTTTCTTTGCATATTCCTATCTCAGGCCGTAGGGCAAGGAACATTATGAAGCAAGAAAGGCCATTTAAAAAAGAATGTCATATTTATTGCAAAGGGGATAGAGACATCTGTCCGTGCCCCGCCCAAACAAAGATGTCTCGCATCCCACACAGTCAACGCCTCGGTGGTTAACAATTGTTCTGTGAAACTACTCATGCAGCAGAGGATCTCAACAACCTGGAAAATATTTAACTGCAGAAGTGTGATGCCAGCATCCAGTGGCCAGGTCTCACAGACCGCAACCGTTTGCCTCCAGGAGTTACTTTGGCCACTTCCTGAGCATGAAGTTAAACAAATGTGTCGCTTATCAAATGTCAGAATTTATGTGGCGAGCGTTATTCGGAGATTAAAGGTTTTTAAAACTTTGAGTAATGTAATCTGTGGTTGGGTAGGTAACAACATGTTGATGAGATCATAGCTATTTGTGCAGGGTTTTGTAATTTACAACCTCCGTTAATCTGGGAGGAAACTGAAGGAGAAAAATCGGAAATGGAAATTCATGAGTAAGTAGGTGATGCATATTTGAGGGATATGGCAGAGGAGATTTGAGTGATCAAACATGAAATGAAAAAAAGTTTTCTTAATGACATGTAAAATGTTTCAAGTGAACAGCGTGAAATAAAATAACACTTTATCCTGATTTTTTTTTTCAAAGTTTACATTAATTAAAGTCCAGACTGGTACTTCACTTGAGCTGGTAGCAGGTTCTCAAAGCAAATCTTCAGATGCCAGATGTGGTCTTCAGTCCACTTATGATTGAATTTTTTTTTCATTCACAAGACAACAAGTCTTTGAGTCCACACACTTTCATGACTCAATGTATTATCCTGGTTGCATTACTTTGAAACGCACAGGAAATCAACACTCCATTTATGGCGGCCTCCACTTGAGGGTGACATACACAAATCTCTACTCGGATTAGTCAATACTGAACAGTAAAACAGTCCATTATTTTCAATTAATTGTACCCTCCTGAACGCCAGGAACTGTATGTAAAAAATTTCCCGAGCGTTTAACATGACGCTCCCCACGCTAAATCCTAATACTAGCAAGAACTCGAATGCTATGCTAACGCTCCGAGCCACCTAACATCGCGTTTGCAAAGGCGTCACAACCCCCTTCCCCTCTTCCACTCTCCCGCTTTGCTCTTTCCATGTCTCTCAGACTCTCTCTCTTTCATATTCATACAGCCCGTTGTTATGTCCAAATAACTCAATCTTAGTTTCATCAGTCTTCAATACCGTATTCCAAAATGAAGCTGGCTTGCCCAAATGTGCTACCTCAAGTGACTCTGTTTGTGGTCTGTGTCCAGAAAAGGCTTCTTCCACATAACTCTCCTTGTTGAAAGTTTACTGAATGGCTAAACAATGCAGAATGATCATCTGCAGCAATGTCTCGTTTAGGTCTTTGGATCTGGTCTGTGGGTTGAGTCTGACTGTTCCCACCATCCTTCGCCTTTGCTTATCTAAGATTTTTCTTGGCCTGCCACTCTAGGCTGTAGCTAGAACTGTGTCTGTGGTTTTCCATTTCCTCACTATGATCTTCACAGTAGAAACGGACAGCTGAAATCTTTTAGCTAGCTTTTCATATCCTTCTTCTAAACCATGATGTTGAAAGATCTCTGTTTTCATGTCATTTGAGAGTTGTTTTGAGGCTCCCATGATGCAAAAGAGAAGAAACACTTGTAAATGGCCACCTTAAATACCCTTTTTCAGGATTTGCTTCTCTTCTGTATGTAGGTCAAGGATCAATGAGCTTACCAAACAGAATTTGTGTTCCAATAAATGTATTCAAATCAATAAACAACAAGTGGGTCCAAATCTTTGCACATGACTTCTGTTGTTTCTATAATTATTGCACACTTTCCTTTAACCTTAAAATCTTTTGTTCACTTCTAAAATATTGCTGTTCGTCTGCTATATATAATATTAACTAAATTTGCCGCTCCATAACAACTGAATGATTTATAAAGGGGAATCTTGACAATTATCAGTGGTCCCTAAACTTTTTAAAACTACTCTTAAAATTCACCTTACGTTGTCCTAAAATAAATACGACAAATATAAATATGCACCACTTAGATTATTTTTATTTATGTTGAGCCAATTTACACCAAGCACTCGACACATTGAGCAGATCAGAGTAAGAATCTCACTCCTTTGATATTCAAAACCAAGTGAATCCCACATAAACCAGCACACTTGGCAAGAAAGGCAAGTGTGAGGAAACACTCCCTTCTAAGTAGCAAACCTTAAACAGAACATAGGCTCTATGTTGCTATAAAGACCGTATAACTACAATGCACTATAGTTTACATTATCTATCCATGAACATCTGAAATATACACTGCTGGCCAAAAGTATTGGGCCCCCTGCAATTCTGTCAGATAATGCTCAATTTCTCCCAGAAAATGATTACAATTACAAATGCTTTAGTAGTAATATCTTCATTTATTTTGCTTGCGATGAAAAAACACAAAGGAGAATGAAAAAAAAAAAGAAATCATTATAATTTTACACAAAACTCCAAAAACAGGCCAGACAAAAGTACTGACACCGTCAGCCTAATACTTGGTAGCACTCCCCTTAGACAAAATAACAACCGCTTCCGGTATCCATCAGTGAGATTCTTACAATGCTCTGCTGGAATTTTAGACCATTCTTCTTTGGCCAACTGCTGCAGGTCTGTGAGATTTGAAGTGTGTCTTCTCCAAACTGCCATTTTCAGATCTCTCCACAGGTGTTCTATGGGATTCAGGTCTGGACTCATTGCTGGCTACTTTAGAAGTCTCCAGTGCTTTCTCTCAAACCATTTTCTAGTGCTTTTTGAAGTGTGTTTTGGGTCATTGCCCTGCTGGAAGACCCATGACGTCTGAGGGAGACCCAGCTTTTTACACTGGGCCCTACATTATGCTGCAAAATTTGTTAGTAGTCTTTAGACTTCATAATGCCATGCATTCGGTCAAGCAGTCCAGTGCCAGAGACAGCAAAACAACCCCAAAACATAAGGGAACCTCCGCCATGGTTGACTGTGGGGACCGTGTTCTTTTTTTGAGCGCCTCGTTTTTTTTCCCCTGTAAACTCTATGTTGATGCCTTTTCCCAAAAAGCTGTACTTTTGTCTCATCTGACCAGAGAACATTCTTCCAAAACGGTTTTGGCTTTCTCAGGTAGGTTTTGGAAAACTCCAGCCTGGCTTTTTTATGTCTCTGGGTCAGAAGTGGGGTCTTTCTGGGTATCCTACCATAGAGTCCATTTTCATTCAGACGCCGACGGATAGTACGGGTTGACACTGTTGTACCCTCGGACTGCAGGATAGTTTGAACTTGTTTGGATGTTTGCCGAGGTTCTTTATCCACTATCTGCACAATCTTTAATTGAAACCTCTCGTCAATTTTTATTTTCCGTCCACATCCAGGGAGGTTACCCACAGTGCCATGGGCTTTAAACCTATTGATGACACTGCGCATGGTAGACATAACATTCAGGTCTTTGGAGATTGCCCATGCTTACTCACAATTTTGCTTCTCAAGTCCTCAGACAGTTTTTTGGTCTTCTTTCTTTTCTCCATGCTCAATGTGGTACACACAAGGACACAGGTTGAGTCAACTTTAATACATTTTAACTGGCTGCATGTGTGTTTTAGTTGTTGCCACCATCTGTTATGTGCCACAGGTAAGTAACAGGTGCTGTTAATTACACAAATTAGAGAAGCATCACATGGTTTTTCAAAGGGTGCCAATACTTTTGTCCGGCTCATTTTTTGAGTTTTATGTAAAATGATAATGATTTTTTTTCCCCCCATTCTCTTTTGTGTTTTTTTCATTGCAAGCAAAATAAATTTAAGATATAATTACCAAAGCATTTGTAATTGCAGTCATTTTCTAGGAGAAATTGAGCATTATCTGACAGAATTGCAAGGGTGCCAATACTTTTGGCCAACAGTGTATGTGTCCAGTTAAAATACTTTGCAATTTGTTATATAACATGCAGTGGTATAGAAATGTACTACCTTTCACTGACAGCTTTTTTAATTTTTTGTTTATCTCAGTCCGCTACATGAGAGGGATGAATTATTAGAAGAAGCTCTCTATAAAGTACAAACTATAACCACAAAAAACATTGCTTATTGTATATGTAACATGTTGCAAAGACATTGTGCAGTGAGAATGAAAAAAAACTCAATGTATTAATACTCCTCTGACAGCAATTGTTATGAATCAATCCTTTCTCGGTGCACCTAACCTTGTGGTCACCGGTGCACCAAGGCACACATACAGCATGAATCAAATTCATGTTATTCATGCTCCTTTGAAATGAGCAGTTTTCATTGACATTATATGAGCAGTTACGTAAGACTTCTCCCATGGATGCTGCCTTCCGAGTCGTATTCTTCCCTCGGGGCTCACATTGTACTCAGTGAGAAAACTAATAGACCCCACATGGCACGAGAGCTCCCGTGTGCCTGAAACACAGACAATGTTCCATACAGTATTTTCCGGGTGCACCTGCCTCCTATTCACTTGCAACTACACCTGACAGATGCTGAAAAGCAGCCCCTTTTGGTTCTGAAGTAGCAAAAGAGGAGAAGGAGGGGGAAGGGGGCTATTTCCCAAGAGCTCATGTGATCCACTCAATAAAAATGTGCTCCCTTAAGGTTTGGTTTCACACGACATCTGCAATTGGATTGCAACAAAAATCCACACAATCTCCGTATATATGATGTGTTTGTTGATAAAGGTGTACAAAAGACAACAGAAATCAGAAATGCACAAAAAAATTGCTTCAGCTTGTAAAATGCTACTTTATGAATGAGTTCATTGGACGCTTGATTTTAAGTAATATATTATTTGGGATACACCGAAATTTTTCTTTAAGAAACATATTGCTGAAGACATGCAAACAAAACACATAAATGGCAGGGGCCCTGTCCTGTAGATGAATATTTAAAGGGACAGACAACACCTAGTAGGCTATAGACAAGTATACTGAGCGAAAATTGGGCGGCTCCATTTTTGACATTTTCTGCTATGGACTTCCGGTTTAGACAGAACACCATGGATTCATAGGCGGAGTTTGACTTTTGGGGCGGGGGGGGGCACAACATGTTGAAGACCCCGAAACGCAGTGTCAGCAATAAAATTAACTTACAAGAATATTTATAATAATAAGTTGACAATGAGCGTTTTTTGTTTCCCATCATTCTTGAGGGAAATTCTAAATCAGGCTGCTTAGGCAATACTTTTCACCAATATTGTCAACCACTGAATATGGTATGCCCACTGGTGTCGTGCCAATGTAGGTACCCCAGTCTCAAATTGTATCCCCTGGGCGGAGCCATATGGAGGTAGATTTGTGTCTTTATTATTCAATCCAAAAAAAAAGTTGCTTCAATAAAAAAAAAAAAAGTTGCTTCAATCAAAATATGTATTTTCAATTAAAACATGTGTTTGAATGCAAAAATAAATTTGAAACTAATAAAAAATGCATGTGAAAGCTATTTTTCTTTGATTTTTTAAAAATGTATTTATTTATTTTTATTGAAGCAACCTTTTTGATGATGTTGATGATGTTGATTTGTGTTTGGGCCACATTTTGTCTAGGACGTTTTTGTCTTTATTATTCAATCGAAAAATAAGTTGCTTAAAAAAATATTTTTTTTTCAAAAAGAAAAATCACTTCAATCAAAAAAAGAAAAAATTTCAATCATAGAAAACATTTTTGAATGCGAAAAAATATTTGAGATTGCACATCATTGAAAAAGTTTTATTTGATTGAAGCAATCCTTTTTGTGTTTGGGCCATATTATGGGTAGGACATTTGTGTCTAAATCATTCAATCCCCCAAAAAAGTTTCTTTAATCAAAAAACAATATTTTCAACCAAAGAAAAAAATCCTTTGAAAAATAAAATTGCCTTCCCCTAATTTTATTTTGTTGAAAATTATATTCAAAGCAAATGACCATCTAAGGTGCTAGTCACATGATCTCTTTGAAAAATGATTTTGACCCATTATAAAAATATTTTATATTATTATATTATTATTATTATTGTTATTATATATAATATTATATAATATTATATAATATAATATTATATATAATATTATACATATACATATATTACATATAAAATATATATTATTTTATATATATTATGTTATTATATTATTATATATATATGGTTTGTTGCTCTAGGCAAGGCAGGGCAAGGCAAATTTATTTATATAGCACAATTCAACACAAGGCAATTCAAAGCGCTTTACATCACATGAAGATCATAAAAATCACATTTAAATCAATACAACGTAAAAACCAAGACAATCAAAATCGGAAATAAAATTATACATAAAAATCGCATTTAATAACAAAAAGAATAAAAATCAAACAAAAACTACTACTGCTAATAATAATTGAAATCAGCAATGGAGATAAGCACAAGAGGAATAGAAAGCAAGTAGATTGAAATAAATAGACAGTTATGGATATGCAGTGCTAAACAAAAGCGTTTTTAGCCCTGATTTAAAAGAGCTAACAGTTTGAGCATTATTCAGACGTTCAGGTAACTTGTTCCAGAGGTGAGGAGCATAATAACTAAATGCTGCCTCACCCTGCTTGGTTCTTGTTCTTGGAACATGCAGAAGACCGGTTCCAGACGACCTTAGGGGTCCAGATGTCTCATAGGAATCTAACAAATCAAGCATGTATTTTGGTCCAAGGCCATTAAGTGTTTTGTAGACGAGCAGTAGTATTTTATAGTCTATCCTTTGAATCACTGGAAGCCAGTGTAGCGATTTCAAAACCAGTGTAATGTGGTCCAGCTTCCCTGTATTTGTGAGGACTCTGGCTGCAGCATTCTGTACTAGCTGCAGCTTCCTGACTGATTTTTTATCAAGACCCATAAATATACCGTTGCAATAGTCCAATCTGCTGAAAATGAATGCATGCATAAGTTTTTCCATGTCTTGTTGAGTCAGAAGCCCCTTAATTCTCTAGCCTTCACCGTTTGTTGCTCTAGCCTTCACCGTATACAGACGCACTCTCTGAGCTCCTGAAGCACTCTCTTATCTTAACCGATAAGCGCTCAGGGCCAGAAAGCTCGACTCCCAATATGGCTCCAAAGAATTTGAAACCTGGAGACTTGAATGAAATAAAATCCTCCATACAGAAGTTGGAGGTCTCCTTGACTGGCTTGATTTAAAACAAGAATCAAGAAATCGTCAGACAGCTCCAGTTAATTCGCGCTGATAACGAGAAACACAAGCAGGCAGTCGAGCAGAGAGATGTCCGCATCAAGAGGCTGGAAATTTTGGCTGACGATCTCGACCAGTGGCACAACTGACAATTGCTAAGCTGAAAGAGTATGGAATAAACATGGAACCGCTGGACATCCGTCGCTGCTTTCTGCTCCCATCTGGGGGAAGAGCACCGGCGACAGTGCTCATGAAGCTGGCAGACCACAAGACCAAGACTGCCCTGCTTAACCATTGCCGCCACCTGAAATTGTCGAAGATTGACCAAATGACCTCACTTGAAAATTAATGATGACATCTGAAACCACACTTCTGGACCACAACTTCTACAATAGCTGGATAACTGTAAATACTACACAGCGGACCAGTATAACAACTCGTAGATGTGGACGGTAAGCTGAAACTTATCAACGGCAGGAGTCTCTACAAGAATCTTGAACACATTAAGGATTATCTACTAAAGATAACAAAGGCTCTGACGTTAATTTGCATGGATATAACATGACATAAATGAATCGGGCATCTAAGGGGGGGGGGGGGGGGGTTGCAATTATGATTGACAATCTCCTGCAATGTATTACAATTGAGCTTCTTATCCCCAATTGTAAAAACATAATTTTCTGCTGTGTCTACCGAGCTCCTGATTCAAATGTGTTGTGGAGACATTAATCTTGGGATAAAATATGTACAACATGTTGTTTGATTTTCCTCATACATTCATGTCTGATGAAACTGTTACAGTGATCTTTGTGTGTGCCAATTGTTGCCACCATGTACACCTTAGCAATGTATCCTTTTAAGAGACTTATAAGAAAAGCATTTTGAGTCACTACTCACACCAGCTGTGATAACACAAAATCACTTTGCCACACACATAGCCACAACAAAATGTTCCCACAGCAAACAGATGCAAAAATGTCAGGGACATGACAAAGCCATAACCTTGTACGCCCTGAAATTAATCGAGCTGCTTGACTGGACGCTGAGTTACTAAACCCAGATTGTTGATTGTGTTATTGTACAGTTTTGTGGCCATCTGATGTATGTACCATGTCTGAATGTGCGTCTTTAGTTGCATGGGGGACGGGAAACTGATAAGCATATGCTTCCTCCCGTCCGCCTTTGTCTTCTTCTTCGATTCCTTCGGGCAAATCATATCACATTTTGTAATTGTCAATGATTGTCAATGATACCGATGATGATGACAATAAAATTTCCTTCATTCATTCATTCATTTTTTTTTTTTTTTTGTTCATTTCATTCATTTCTGTTGCAGTTTTAATGCTTTACAACTTTTATATATATAGGAAAGTCAATTTCATGCAATGATACTTTTCGGCCACCAGGGGGGGTTGGCTCCCCTGGCCCCCCCTTAAAATCTGCTTATGCATGGATTGCAGTTGAAGTAGACAAAGTTTTAAACTGCCAAATCAAAGCAGAGGAACCCACGGAATCTCCAAAAATGGATTCAGAACGACGTAGATGGGACTCCGGGATTTTCTGTGCTGTATGTGGTTGTGTGAACTCCTGGAAGCGCCTATATACAGTCAGTGTTGTCAGCAACAACGCGTTACTGTAATCTGATTACTTTTGATTACTGATTACCATTTCAGTAACGAGCAATCTAACGCGTTCATTTTTCCAAGCCAGTAATCCGATTAAAGTTAGTTTCCTTAGTGCCTGTGCATTACTATTTTGTTTTTGCCTCATAATGTATGTAGAATGAAGAATACTGTAGTCATGTACGAAGAGCATTTGAATAGAAAATATCGCTCTTAAGTTTGGGAGTGACATCACATCTCATGTTTTCTCATCAAGGGAAAAAAAAAAAAGGGTCACGTGTACTACCATGCTGTTTGAGCGCTGTCTGCCACAGCGGTCAACGTCATAGCCTCACTGCCTCGTCAGAATGCCAACAGTGAAAGGCAGGATATATACCGCAAACGGCGGCCTTTGCTCACTGGAAATACAGCCATTACTTCACATTTCTGTCCAGTAAAGATGACAAAAATATCCTCGTGCGTAGCAAACTTTGCGCTGGCTGAAAAAGACTGTCGGCCGCTAAAAACTCTGCATCCAATTCAACAAGGAAGCAATTGGAATTACAGCACAACGCGACAAAACTCGAAAAAAAGCCTACAGGTAGCAAGACAGCCAGCACTTCTACAGTTTGTAACCAGCCTTAATGCACATTTTATTGTAAGCGTTTGTAATCATATGCAGAGTTTTACTTTTGTGGCACTGGGGGCAAAGCATGTTGATGATTCTGAAACAAAAGTTTGGACACACCTCATCATTTTTGCGTTTTATATATTTTCACTACTATTGTAAATCCTCTCTGAATACATAAAAACTATGAAGAACATGTGGAATGGCAAAAAAAAACAAAAAAACAGGTTTTATATTCCACATTCTTCAAAGTATCCACCTTTGAGGTGTCGCCAAACTTTTGGCCAATACTGTATATATATACAGTAATATACAGTATATAAAACTGTTCAAGCTCAATTGTTGTTGGTTGCGTTTGAAAGCTTAGGTTTACAGAAATTCTAAATATCCATCTTGCCTCCACAGGTGTAGCTTTGGCTAAGCAAACCAAAAGATAATCTCTAAGGTGCTAGCCACGTGATCTGCTCGAAAAATGATTTTGACCCATTATGAAATACGTTGTAGGATTCTTGTTCATTTCATTAATTTTTGTTGTTTGTTTTATTGCTTTACAACTTTAATAGACAATATTTTAACAGCTAGGTCTTTATTTTAAAGGGGAAGTTCAGAATTTTTGACATTAGGCTTTATCTTGGAGTTAGCTGGGGTTTATTTAGTCGTTGGAGTTGATTTGAACAAATTCCGTGCAGTTTGTCAGTTATTTGTTAGTTTCAGGGCTCCAGAGTGGCTAAGCTAACGCGAGTCAGTGGTGGTTGAAATCAACTCCATCGACTAATTAAACCCCCACTAACTCAAAGATGAAGCCTTTGGCATCAACCCTATCCTCGCGCTGTTTGGTATTTTTGGTGAAGATAATGGTCACTTGTCTACTACAGAACACTGTTTGGTCAGTTTTGCCCTGCTCTTAGCTAGACGTGCAATTTTACTAAGATGGAAGGGGACTGCCCTTCCCACGCTTGACCAGTGGCTTCGAGATCTAATGTCCTGTCTCAAATTAGAAATGTTGCACCTCTCTATGAATAAATCAAGGGGAAAGTTTCATAAGACGTGGGACCCTTTTTTGGCTTATTTCCACAACACTCAAACAAAGCCATGAGAAAAACATATACAGTATGAATATAAATACGACAGCCTTGACTCTGTGATGCACTGCTAATACCTCATCATTGTTATATATGGTTTGCCTATATAATATTTCAATGGTAATGGTGTGGGGAATATTTTCTTGGCACTCTTTGGGCCCCTTGGTACCAACTGAGCAGCGTTGGAACGCCACAGCCTACCTGAGTATTGTTGCTGACCATGTCCATCCCTTTAAGACCACAATGTACCCAAATTCTGATGGCTACTTTCAGCAGGATAATGTGCCATGTCATAAAGCTGGAATCATCTCAGACTGGTTTCTTGAACATGACAATGAGTTCACTGTACTCAAATGGCCTCCACAGTTACCAGATCTCAATCCAATAGAGCATCTTTGGGATGTGGTGGAACGGGAGATTCGCATCATGGATGTGCAGCCGACAAATCTGTACCAACTGTGTGATGCCATCATGTCAATATGGACCAAACTCTCTGAGGAATGCTTCCAGCTCCTTGTTGAATCTATGCCACGAAGAATTGAGGCAGTTCTGAAGGCATGATGGTGTGGATGGTGTAGTACACCTGTCCAACTGCTCGTTACCTAATAAAGTGGCCGGTGAGGGTATATATATATATATACATATACTTTTCATTTACATTATTACATTATTACACTACACTTTAGACAGAAGATCCTGAAGTCCTAGGGGAACTCAACTACCTCCTACCTGCCAAGGCTAACAAACAAAGTACTATCAGAATCTCTGCTGGAGGATGTAAACACAGCACTGCTGAACATCCCCACCGTAAACATCACTGAGACCAATCAGCTGATATATGCAGCAGCATCAGTCATCCTAGAGTTACTTGGCTACAAGATAAGCAGCGCCAGTAGCCAGAAGGAGCCTCCATGGAAACGAAGGCTAGAGGCAAAAATCGGAACAACATGGATAGCAGTTAGCCTCCTAACACAGCTGAGCAAAGGCGTGAAACCTAAGAAACAACTGCCCAAGAAATACAGCAACTGTCCACAGCTGAGGCACTGGAGACTGCTAAGCAAAGGCTCACAGCGCTAGCTAGCCGCCTAAAAAGGTACACAGGAGAAGTAGAGGCCAGGGGAATAAACACTATGTTCTCCAATAATCCAGCTAAGGTCTACTCTCAGTGGCAGGGTACCAAACCCACAGCAGACCCACCCAGGGCTGAGACTGAACAATACTGGAAGAGTATCTGGGAAAAAGAGGCGTCTCACAACACTAACGCCCAATGGCTGGCAGACCTGCAGTCAGAACATCGCAACATCCCAGAACAAGACCCAGTATCACAACATCACATCATCACAACAGCAGACATCCAGACAAGACTGTCCAAGATGAAGAACTGGACAGCTCCAGGGCCCAACAAGATTCATGCCCATTGATTTAAGAAGCTAACTGCACTCCATGAACGCCTAGCAGCACAAATGAACCAGCTGCTGAGGTCGGGGACCCACCCAGAGTGGCTAACCCAAGGTCGGAAAGTCCTCATCATGATGGACCCCCAGAAGGGGACAGTACCATCCAACTACCGGCCTATCACCTGCCTCAGCACCACATGGAAGCTCCTATGAGGCATCATAGCGGCTAAAATGAGCAGGCACATGGAGCAATACATGCACAGGGCACAGAAAGGGATTGGCAATAACACCAGGGGAGCCAAGCACCAACCACTGGTGGACAGGGCAGTCGCCAGGGACTGCAAAGCAAGGAGCACCAACCTGTGCACTGCCTGGATTGACTACAAGAAAGCCTATGACTCAATGCCACACACATGGATACTGGAATGCTTGAATCTGTATAACATCAACAGGACACTAAGGACCTTCCTCCAGAACTCGATGGGGCTGTGGAAGACAACTCTAGAAGCCAACTCGAAGCCAGTTGCACATGTGAGAATCAAATGCGGTATCTACCAAGGAGATGCTCTGTCACCCCTGCTGTTCTGCATAGGCCTAAACCCCCTCAGCCAGATCATCACCAAGAGTGGTTTCGGGTACCGGTCCCGAAGTGGAACAACCATCAGTCACCTCATCTACATGGATGACATCAAGCTGTATGCCAAGAACGAGCGTGACATCGACTCCCTGATCCACCTCACGAGAATATACAGCAATGACATCGGGATGTCATTCGGACTAGATAAGTGTGGGCAAATGGTATCCAGAAGAGGGAAGGTGATAGTGTTACACCGATACCATTTTTTGGCCCCGATACCGATACCTGGCTGTGCAGTATCGGCCGATACCGATACCATACCGATACCACCCTGTTTATAAATATATATATATATATATATATCCCCAAAGAGCTACATAATTGGATGTGAAATCATTGCTATCAAGGCTTTGTCAGGCTGTTGCTTACCTTTGCAAAATAGGAAAAAGACTAGTACAAAGTATAATACTAGCCCAACAGTAAGAAAGTAAAAATAAATTCATAATAATAAACTCTGAATGAACTGAGTAAACTTTTTTGAACCTCTCAAAGGCCAAACAGTGCAACTTTCATGAAATTATTGTCGCATTCTGCTGCTGGTTAGATTGTGTTTTGTTGCTGGGCTGTTAGTGGGGGCGTTCCTGACCTGAATCCAATGCAGGCTCATCAACGCAGCATTTAAGCATGGATGATCTCAGAGAAGGCTGCCGAGATATTTGCTTTGCTGATCGCCATTTGACATCTCGCACTATAGTCTCGCTACATTTGCTTGTTACGCCCCTGCATTGGGTTTTTTCTGTTTTACCCCTTTCCCACTGGCCAAAAAACCCGTGTCAACCCGCTAACAATCGGCTTTTGGTGGCAGTGGGAAAGGTGCAGCGACCCGCCTCGACCCGTGTCAATCAACCCGCCAAGCGACCCGCGTTAAAATCACCTCGGCTCTGATCGCCATGCAGTGTGAAAGCAAAACCCCGGGTCAACAGTCAACACCCTAATCTACGTGGTGACGTAGGCTAGTACGTGATGCGTCATAACAAAAAACAAAAACCATGTGCTCTAGCCCGGATCCACATATGGCGAACAGTCGGTGTAGACGAAACAAAGGCTCTTCTCCTCCTCCTGTGACGTACACGACTCCTTTCAATTTAAAACCAAAATTTACGTCGCCTACGTTGCCTCAGCACAAGCACAGTGTTGATCCTCTGCTGCATTTCGACCATTTTGCAGGCAGTAAAACGCATGAAAACAGAGAACACAAATGGAAAGGAGGCTTCCATGTTGCTTTGCATTGTTAACTTCCTTGAACTGAATGAATTCGGTCGCACTTGTCGAAGCGCATCTTAGCGTGGTGACGTCACGCACCTTACGCACGGCTGAGGAGGGGTGGGGGTTAGACGGGTGAAGAAAAAAAAAAGACGGCTTTTTTCGTCAATGGGAAAGGTGCCAAATGCCAATTGCTAGTGGGATGCATCGGCTTGGAAAAACACGCGTTGACCCACTAGTTTCAGTGGGAAAGGGGTATTAGTGTGCTGCACTCGTTTGTAACCTCTACCCTGTGCAGGTAATTGAGTGTTTTTATTTTGGCTTGTTGGCTCGCTGCCTATCGTCTTAGTAAACCTTCAAGTTTGTAGTATTGAGCTCCGTCGACCTGCTGTCACGGACTCCTTTTGTTATTTCTACTATCCCGCGATCGCGTGTTATTTTTTGTTTGCAATCATTAAAACCTTGTACGTATCCCCCGCTTGTTGTCCGCTTCAAGGTCCAACCTTTTTTCCGCATTTGCGGACGCTAACAATTATAAGTAATAATAATTGACCACAGCATTCCGTCTCTCTATTAGCCTCCTTTTTTCAGGAGGGGGGGAGTCCCTTATTTCTATTTCTGAAAGGTGGCAACCCTACTTTGGAAACAGTTCCCAAATTACTGCAGCATTTCTTTAAGTAAAAGACAGAGTAAAGTTGACGTAGTGAACTGACCAGAGATTGTTGCACCGGTCCAGCGCCCTTCCTCTGGATAGCAGTCCTGCTCTTGCAGGCTCAAACTCGTTGTGTTTGTTCACGTTTCGTCTTCAAATGTTTTATCAGGTTCGAGGTATTGAAACTGGCCGATTTAACTCCACATGTCGAAACTTTCAGGCCGCAAATCTTGCATGCAGCCATTGATTTTAATCGACGGGATTTCTATTTTGAAATATTTCCCGACCGCCGCCATTTCTTCTGGTTTATTTTTCCTTCATATGAAAAAGCGGCCTTGTGATTGGTCAGGAGTGACTATTGGCCCGTTCTCATTGGTCTGGTGAAGGCCAATAGCGATAACTTCTTGGTGTTCACGTGTCATCACACAACACAGAGACAGAGTGTAGTGAGCGCCAGGAGAAAAAAAAGGCTGCGGTCAAATGTTATAACAATGGACCGGTAAATGGTATCGGCGCCGTCTTTGTTGGTACTCGCCGATACCGATACCACCATTTCGTGCCGGATCGGCGCCCCCTGCCGATACTAGTATCGGTATCGATGCATCTATAGAAGGTGATCTTAACTGAAGGGGCTGAACTACCTGAAGGCAACATAACAGATGTGCAGGACAGCTACAAATACCTGGGGATCCCGCAGGCAAATGGAAACCATGAGGAAGCAACTAGAAGGTCTGCCACAACCAAATACCTACAGAGGGTGAGGCAGGTCCTCAAGAGTCAGCTGAATGGCATGAATAAGATGAATAAGTCCAGCATCCTGAGGCTCTACACAAAGCGGAAAGAGGGAGGCCGAGGACTAGTGAGCATCAGAGCCACAATCCAGGAGGAAACTACATCCCTCCAAGAGTACATCATGAAAATGGGCCCCAGTGATGACCTGCTCGGTGAATGCCTCAGGCAACAGAAGCCCAATAAGGAGGAGGACCCTGAGGAGCTATCATGGATGGACAAGCCCCTGTATGGTGTGTACCACCGACAAATTGAGGAGGTAGCTGACATGGGAAAAACATACCAGTGGCTGGTAAAGGCCGGACTGAAAGACAATACAGAGGCATTGATCATGGCAGCACAAGAACAGGCCCTTAACACAAGAGCAATAGAGGCTGGGGTCTATCATACCAGACAGGACCCCAGGTGCAGGCTATGCAAAGAGGCCCCTGAGACAGTCCAGCATATCACAGCAGGGCGTAAGATGCTAGCAGGCAAGGCATACATGGAACGACATAACCAGGTAGCAGGCATAGTGTACAGGAACATCTGTGCCGAGTACGGACTGGGGACCCCAGAGTCAAGCTGGGCGACACCTCCGAAGGTGGTCGAGAACAACCGAGCCAAGATCCTGTGGGACTTCCAGATCTAGACAGACAAACTGGTGATGTCCAACCAGCCTGACATAGTGGTGGTGGATAAACATCAGAAGACAGCAGTAGTGATAGATGTAGCAATCCCGAGCGATAGCAACATCAGAAAAAAAGAACATGAAAAGCAGGAGAAATATCAAGGGTTGAAGAAAGAATTGGAGAAAATGTGGGGAGTGAAGGCAAGAGTGGTGCCAGTAGTAATCGGGACACTAGGGGCAGTAACCCCCAAGCTGGGTGCATGGCTCCAACAGATACCAGGAACAACGTCCAACGTCTCCATTCAGAATAGCGCAATCCTAGGGACAGCTAAGATCCTGCGCAGGACCCTCAAGCTCCCAGGCCTATGGTAAAGGACCCGAGCTTGAAAGGAGAGACCATACCACCCGGGTGGGCGAGACGACGATATTATACATATGAGTCATAACTGCTAGCCAAGAAGCCATTGTTCAGCTGAAGTATAACGTCGTAGCTTGTTATGCTAAAGGAGAGACCATACCACCCGGGTGGACGAGACGACGATATTATACATATATATATATATATATATATATATATATATATATATATATATATATATATTAGGGCTGTCAAACGATTAAAATTTTTAATCGAGTTAATTACAGCTTAAAAATTAATTAATCGTAATTAATCGCAATTAATCGCAATTCAAACTATCTATAAAATATGCCATATTTTTCTGTAAATTATATATATATTCTGTAAAATAAATTGTTGGAATGGAAAGATAAGACACAAGATGGATATATACATTCAACATACGGTACATAAGGACTGTAGTGGGCATTTCACTCTACTGTCATTTAAATCTGTCTATGCTGTCCTCACTCCGAAGCGTCTACTTTTTCCAAAGCTAGACAGCTAGTGAACGACGCCTTAATAATTAGACTTCTTGCTTTTTCATCTGATTTATTAATAAAATGGCCTCAAACCATTGTCCTCTTTAGACCGTCGTAAAACTACAAAGTAAAAGTGCAATAAAAATACACAAGCATTGCATTAGCAACAACGTTAGCTTAGCACGCTATACAGGTTCACTAAACATAAACAAAAAGCGTCTCATGCAAAAAATATAACATTTCGCTTACTAACATAATATGTACATTCTTTACAACAACCATACTTACGGACAAATCTTGTCCAAGGATCATATAAGCACAACATTATCAGCTCGAGACGTCGTGCAGCCATAATGAACTGGCAAGAAAACAATAAACCATGTCGCAAAGCGACCACAAGAGTTCGCTGTTGGACAGCACAAAAAGCCTTGCTGTAAAACTTACCAAAAGGCAGAATACTTTCTGAGCGGGACATGTGCGTTAATTGCGTCAAATATCTTAATGTGATTAATTTAAAAAATCAATTACCGCGCGTTAACGTGATAATTTTGACAGCCTTAATATATATATATATATATATATATATAAATATATATATATATATACATATGTATATATAAGGTGTGTACTCACGTTTGTGACATACTGTTAGTGTTAGGTGGGGGCAATAAAGGTCCTGTTTTTTGGGAGGGCAAAAAAAAAAAACGTTTCATTTTCCCACCACCACTTTGTGATGTTAAGTGACCTGGAAGTAAAAAGTAACAGAAGGCATTCCCGCCCACTGGCTCCTCTGGCACCAGGCTGCCCCCGCTCTCTCTGTCAGTGCCACACTATCAACACACAGACACGCTAATACCTAACACTGTTTGAAAGTCTTGCTGGTTGTCTATGCTCACTCACAATTGCAGTGTTTCCTAACAGGGTTGCCGTGCCTATTTGGGCAGGAGCTTTGTCATTTTGCTGCTGAAGGGGAACTCAGTTTAATGGTACCTGCTAGTAATGTCTCCTATGGATGAAAATGGAAAAAAGGGGGTGGGGTGGAGTCTCATCACCTATAATTTCTCTGAAAGGAAAGCCCTGCTCTGGCCTCATGCCCAGAAAACAGCTGAGCGAGCTTGATGAAGGATTCTTGTCTGATAATGTGTTTCGAGGGTGAAGAATGGCAATAATTGCATGTTCTGTACTTGTGTGTGTAATGATGACCAGGTGTCCCCATATTTTTACCAACATCATGTACAAAAGATGGCTGAATATCAAGTCATTTGTGAAGAAGGTACAAAATACGCAACTACACAGGACCTTGAAATGGCGTGAAAACTAGGCTTAGGTTTCTGTGTGAAAATAAATCTGCTTGACATGTCCAAAAAAAAAGATTGGCGAAGTAGCTTAAGAAATACAAAACGCTCTCTCTGCAATGAAAGCGGTGAATTCTTATTTCCAACACCGCCTCACTTCATCTTTAATCCATCCTCATGAGCCCTTAATGGTTTTCCTTTAGCTCTAGGCCATCCTTCATCCTGTATAAGTGGCCTTGTCGCTCTCTCAACTCAGTGATACATCATTGCTCTCATTCAGATGACATGACACATGCTCATGGGCTTCACTTTTTCTTACCAATTGATTTGATATACCGGTACAACTTCTGTCTTCAATGGTTCTGTCTACTCTTATGAGTTTTTTCTCTTATGTGGGCAAAAACATTAGGTGAGTGTTAGGTTAACTCAAGACTCTTAATTGCTTGGATGGGTTTAATTAGCAGAAAATAGAGGTAGATCATGAATGCTGCATCATGAAAAATTTTGGCAGTTTAGGGATAGGTCAGCGGTGAAGGGATTCTGAACCAGACTTATCCAACCCAGTAATAAACTTTATTAATATCAACTCATTCATTACCACTGACAGCACAATCTAATCCATTAAAATTGGGAGGCCTGGCAGCGGTGATAGTTATCCTATACCATCAATGGCAGCCAATGAGCTTTACTAAGACACATAAAGTAGCCTACTAAAAACTCCACTCACTTTTACATGCAAACACAATATTGAGACAGACAGACAGACAGACAGACAGACAGACAGACAGACAGACAGACAGACAGACAGACAGACAGACAGACAGACAGACAGACAGACAGACAGACAGACAGACAGACAGATAGATAGATAGATAGATAGATAGATAGATTAGATTAAAGAGACACTCTACTCAGTTTCCAATGTTTTTAACAGTTTCATGCATAAGATAGGTTGAAATGGAGGTGTGACATTAGTTGAAGTATGTTATCCAAGTGTTTTTTTTTTCTTTTTTCTTTTTTTTTAATTATTATTATTTGATTGCAGTCGTGTTTGGTTAAGTCCTCCTGCAGACACTAGGATTTCAAATTGTGTAAAGTCATACGTCACATTTCACACATTTATGCAAGTGCCCGTCCTTTTCATTCATATATATACATATATATATATATATATATATATATATATGTATATACTGTATATATATTAGGGCTGTCAAAATTATCGCGTTAACGGGCGATAATTAATTTTTTAAATTAATCACGTTAAAATATTTGACGCAATTAACGCAGATGGTCCGCTCAGACAGATTTAAATGACAGTACAGTGAAACGCTCACTTGTTGTGTCTATGGAGTTTTGCCGCCCTCTGCTGGTCCTTGGGTGCGACTGATTTTATAGGCTTCAGCACCCATGAGCATTGTGTAAGTAATTACTGACATCAACAATGGCGGGCTCCTAGTTTATTTTTGATTGAAAATTTCACAAATTTTATGAAAACGAAAACATTAAGAGGGGTTTTAATATAAAATTTATATAACTTGTACTAACATTTTTCTTTTAAAAACTACGAGTCTTTCTATCCATGGATCGCTTTAACAATGTTAATAATGTTAATGCCATCTTGTTGATTTATTGTTATAATAAACAAATACAGTCCTTATGTACCGTATGTTGAATGTATATATCCATCTTGTGCCTTATCTTTCCATTCCAACAATAATTTACAGAAAAATATGGCATATTTTATAGATGGTTTGAATTGCGATTAATTGCAATTAATTACGATTAATTAATTTTTAAGCTGTAGTTAACTCGATTAAAGAATTTTATCGTTTGACAGCCCTAATATATATATATATATATATATATACACACACACAGTATATATGATCTTTATTCAGGAGTCACACCAGGTGTCCATAGCACACAAACCAACTGAAAAATGACATAAGAAAACACAGGAACAGAAAGAACAAATAAAAGGGCACAAACTATCTGTGCACAACAAACAGGCTTTTACGCCAATGGCGCAACATGCTTGACCTGAATCTATAACTATTCGCAGGGTCCGTTAATTTCATTAAAATACTATTTTCAGAGTCACTTAATCGACACATGAATTTATACATCAGATTTCTTAATAGCGCTTTAAAGGTGGGTAATCCAGAACTGACAAATAATTGGCTGGTGCTATGCCATATAGGCACACACAATAACCGCCTCAAAGCATCATTGTAGGCTACATTTAGCCTCTGCATGGACTTAGCTAAGTACCTGGTCCACAGGTGAGCGGTGTAAAAGGGTGTGCAATAGGCCCTGAACAGTGATGTTTTCACATGGACGGAACACATAAAAAATTTTCTCTTAAGCATGTTTGCCTGTTTTTAGTGCATTGACGGTGAACGTCCCGGTCATCTGACAAATCAGCTGTTAAAAAGTGACCGAGATATTTAGCCTCATTGCAGACATTCAGCGTTTTTTTGCCCAGAATGAAGCGAGGGAATATGGCCCCCCTTTCATCTTTCACGCTCACTATTTTCAGTAGGGCTGTGTACTGAGTCATCTGTGTGTGGCCATTTCTCGTAATATGGCTGGCATATCAATAATGCATTATTTAAATCTATACATTTGCAATTGCTGTGGTTAGTGATGAGATAATTATTAAGATGTTTATAATATATTTGCTTAAATCAGTTGCTATTCGAATGAAGAGATGTTTTGCGTATTATTGTTCAGAATGAAGAAATGCTTTGCCTTGAAGAAGCCTTGAAGCTTTCACATTTAAGGTTGACACTCTCTGTTGTTGCTTGGGCCATCCCAAATAAAAAGAAAGGGGAAGGCGTGCTTAGGTTCGGAACGATTGTGGAAACTGTATTTTGTGTATTCTAGTATTACATTTTATAGTTTCCCTCCTTCTTGCAAGCTTTTGAACTAAATCGAGTGCCTTCTCTCCTTATTTTTGTAATGTTTATAAATGTCCTCCTAAGGATTTGTATTTGAATTTGACAGTTAGTGCAATACTTTCGTGGCATGACCAGTTCCTTTCTTTGTCACTTTTATAAGTCCACAACCTCCATCCTACAATGCTCTCCGCCATTTACCAGACTGAGAGGCACTTCTACCGGCTTGTTCGCGGCCAAAAATTCTCACCCTAGTCTGATTGACTTTAACAACCCATCCCATCTCCTATGCGTTATCTCCCGACACTTGCAATTTTATTTGTATAGCCCTATATCACAACAAGGTTGTCTCAGAGGGCTTTGCAGAGTAATTATATGATACACAGTCAGAAACAGTACGTGAATTAGATGAAGTTCCTGTCCTTGACATTCTCCATCCTTAGACCCTCCATGGCGGCAAGGAAAAACTCCAAATACCCTATGGGAAAAAAGAGAAACCTTGGGGAGAACCACAGTCAGGAGAGATCCACTACCAGGACGGACAGGCTATAGATGCACCAGGACTAATGGTGGATATTAGCAGCAGAAGGTCCAGTTTGTAGAGATGCAATGGAGTGAAGAAACAAGAGGGGGTCCATCTAGCCAGATGAGATGGGGGGGGGCAGGATAGTTCGGAGGCTGCGGCTGAAAAATAGCCCCTCCCCCGTGACTAGTGACAAAGAGACTAGTCAACTAGATATTAGAATTAGAAAAGAGAAATAAGGTATAGACAAGTGGTAGGTAGAGCGAGAAACGGGGGATAGGACTCATGCTGTACTTCCCCCAGCATTATAGCTTCTAGTGCAGCTTAGACTGAACTGTGAGTCTAGTCTGTTTTCAACAAGCCGGACCATAAGTTTTTTCAAATAGGAACGTTTTTAGTCTAATCTTAAATGTACAGACTGTGTCGGCTTCTTTAATATTAGCTGGAAGCTGATTCCATAAGACAGGAGTTTGGTAGCTAAAGGCTCTAGCTCCTTGCAAGACAACCATGAATTCCATACACCTTGAGTGTGCTGGCGTCAAGTGAGTGAATGTTTTATTTTTGTTTACAGTGGTTGTGATATCGCAAAGCTGGGTGTCATTTTTCAGAAGATTGTAGTCCGCGTCTCTGTGATGTGTAAGTCACACATTTCCAACGCCCACAAGCTTCCAACTGACACACGTTCTCCACCGACGGCCAGTCAGAGAAAAGAGTGTGCAAATTAGCTTCAGTCAGCTGCATATTGATGAGAAACAACAGTCTTGGAGCGTAGCTTGAAAATCGACCACCTAAAATGGCTTAGAAAATGACATTCTGGGCACTTTGAATGCAAATTGTCATGCAAACCTGCTATAATGGCATCCAATGTTATGAAAAATTATGTCAAGTATACCTTTATGACATGAAAAAGCATGTTTATTTCATAATACACGCGGTATTTTATGCTACTGAATGATATGGACTGCTTGGATGTGCGTGGAAGCGATCGCTATATTTATTTAGTTTTCTTTAATTCCGCGCCATGAAAATGAGTGACTTCCGGCTTCGGTCTTGCATCGAGGAGGAGGGCGCTGTGACATGTACGGATGATGGCGTCCTCTTCACTATACAGCCGTACTGTTGTGTATGAGGACTAAGGATTCAGCTGATTTTGCGGATTAATACGTTTATTTTTCGCATCACCCCAGCCAAACGGCTTCAGAAAAATCTTGCTGTATGAGGGAGAGGCGTGTGCGCCTTTTTGGAGTTTCAAAAGGTTCCCATTCACCGTGGATATTGGCCAAAACAAGCCCTACTACTGTGGGACCATTGGACTTAATGAGGAAGTGAGTAAACATTGTGTTTTGTATTATGTCAAATACTGGGATCATTTTAATATGTAGGTGGCTTGCATTTTGTGGCTGACATGCATGCGGGGCGGCTATTTTTCGGCACAACACCGGCGGCTTGTCGCACATCCACCCACCGGGAGAGCACTATATTCGGCTTATTGTGCTCATGTGACCGGTGTTCTGTCAAATTTTCTGACTGATCAGAAATTGCAACTTTGAGTTAAAAATAGTCGCGAATACAATGATTACAAAGTAAACACTACAAACTTTCTTTAAATTAAGGACTACTTACGTTTGATCATTGATAGGCACGTAATAAGCTCTCCTCATGCACATTAGCTGCACGTTAGCTGCACAACAACTGCAGCCGCCCTCCTCCGGGGAACGAGCTGTAAATTGCTCTCCAGCGAAGACAATCGACAACCCAGTCGTCATGTCAAAACATCCGGGCTAGTTATGTGTGATTTTCTGCTTCGAAGACTTTGAAACATCACTCGGTTCGGGTTAGCATGTCGGCTAGCTGTCACGCCTCTTGGTTTGTTTACATTCTCCGAAGCCGGGGAAGGGAAATGACATATGTCCGATTTAGGTGTCATAAAATATCGTTCGGGAGGTGCGACATTAAAGGTGAAGTCGACAGTTTTGACCATTATGGAGTAATTTTGCCATGTCGTCCTGAATAAGTGCATTTTTATTATTTCATATTCCATTTAGCACAAGACTGTTATTTGTCATGACCATGCCAATTATTTAGCAATTGGGGAAAATACTTGGATAAGAAGAATATCCTGTAAAAATATTGAAGTAACAAGACAAACAATGACATTTTGCAGCTCTCTTCATCGCGTTTTCCTCGTTGTGAATAGTTCCCCCTCGACGGGCTGACTGGTCCTTCTCAAGCCATTTATTTAGCTATTGGGGAAAAAATACTAGGATAAAACAATATCCTGTAAAAATATTGGAGTAGAGAGACTGAAACAATGACATTTTGCGGCTCTCTTCATCACGTTTTCCTCGTTCTGAATAATTCCCCTTCAATGGGGCTGAATAGTAAAACCGATGAGCCCAGTCTCCTGCTGATGTCATCCACCTGTTGGGGACGCTAGAGCCCAATAATGGTCGGCGTGGCTAACCGGCAGATTAAAAGACTAATTTCTCATCATCTGCGCTTTGCTAAATTGTTGTATATAGTCGAATCGTCTCAAAATATGATTCTAATTCACATAATAATTCTATTTTAGACTTTTTTTCTCCTGTCGTATGCTCTTTAAATCTGAAAACGACTAATGGGGAACTCATTCTGGGCGAATAAGAGTAAATGCTCCTTTTTCTGTGCTAGGATGCAGGGCTGGATTATGGGGGGTCTGGGCCTCAGGGCCAGGAGTTTGCAATATAATTTATAATTTAGTTTAATATAAGAATGACTGCCCCCTACATGATACTGCCAGTATCCAGTGTTGCCAACTTTGTCATTAGATTTAGTGACTTCTGGCCATCTCAGGCGACTAAAACCTCATCTAGCAACTTAGCGACTTTTAAAGTGAATCTGGCGACTTAAAAAAAAAAAAAACTCTTTCTCTCGAGTGTCAAAATCATTGTTTTTCAATGTAACTTCAGATCTGCACTGCCACCAGAAGCTTATTTCACGGTTAAGCAGCACCGCAAATTAGCCCCGATCTTGAAACTGTACGCTTTGGGATTGTCAACAAATTTTTTTGAGATCAGTGAGTCATGCATAACGTTATGACATCATAGTAACGTTGTGACGTAATCTAGCGACATTTCAGAGAGCCACTTTTGGTGATTTGTTTCTGGCAACTCTACCAGTATCGTGCATAGTGCTCTGATCGTTCTGCTGCAAGTATGTGCGGTTGCGCAATTAAATTAACCATGAGCCCCAAATCGAGTACTTTCTCGGTGCACTGCAAAGCAGTTTACTGTAAAGCAGTGCACTTGAGTCGCACTGAACGCAATTTGACAGGTTAGTACTGTCCCAAATTACATACTGCCATTTCCCCCCCGGGCCCCTGGACCCTTGGGCCCCTGGGCGCCGGCCCCACTGGCCCGGTCCGTAATACGGCCATGCTAGGATGTGACGGTCAATAACATGGAATTCATAAATGCTTCAGCATGTGTAACTCATTCCACTGAATGATGTGACATTACATTACTGCTAATATCCAGACTATTATTTTTATAAGCATGCATTGGTAGCCATACATTGCGGAGGTGGTTAAGAGTCAATTCCTTAACTGGATGATGCCACACACTGTTGGTAACCATAGTTACTATATTGTGACTTGATGTGTAACAGCCAGGTGCAACCAACCAAAGCGAAACGACTGAAAACAGTTAATGAATGTGTTGACAAATGTGATGTTTTAGAGGAGTGCAATCCAGTGTATTTCAAGACAGATTGCTTTCTCTTTTCCCCTCAAGATGCGTCAACCTCACTAGTGTTAAAAATAGCTTAAAACCCCCCGAGTGGAAGCTTGGGCCTAACTGCATTTAATGGGGGGGTGAAAACTAGCATGCTGTGCTGGAGGGACTCTGGGGACTGAAACAACAACCTTGAAGATCCAATGACCAATCATTTTTCGTCCGTGTAAGGAATCGTGTGGGGATAAAGAGGAAATCAAGCACTTAACAGAGTTGATCCTCTGCCAGCTGTCTTTGAACCATTACTTTCACTGACACTCCCTTTATTTTAATGCACTTTTTCATTCCAAGGCTAATTTTTGAACAGATTTCTGTTCTTTAAAAAAGAGCCCAATTGCAAAAAAAAAAAAAAAAAATCACAACAAGTGTTTCATAAGGTAATTTTCCTGGCTCGATTAGAATTGGAATTTAAACAGTCATCCTCATCCACTTAACTCATTCACTATCAAAGACGTATAACAATGATGTTTAACTGCTCATAACTGAAGACTGAAAAATAGTAGAAACAAACTTTTTTTTAATGATGATGGAAGATGGGAATCTAATCTTTCATTTTTTAGTTCTGTGATCATGTAGCCATAGAACACAATATTCGGTGGCGCTTGAAAGACGGGGACGTTTTGTGACATGGTGTTAGATAGTGAATGAGTTAATGACGATGCTTATATTTTAGTATGATGAGACTAAGACGACAGCCAACAATTGATTAACATTCCTTCAACATCGTAAGGCCGTTAATCAGATGTTCCCATTTAGCCACTGCTGAGCTGAAAGTGTCATTAGTATTTTGCAACGAAAATGCACTAAAAGATTCACAGAAGTAGACATTCTGTTGCAAATTTTGCCATTCAAGTTTGCAGGTAATGCAAAAAGTACAAAAATATTTGAAATCAGGACTTGTGTATTCAAAGATTTGTTGAAGGTAAAAAAAAAAAGTTTATATGATGAGCATCTTATTATGTGTATCCTGAAATTCCACCAGAAAACTGAATGTCTTTGACTCAATAGCTGCCATCGATGTTGATAGACCAACACCATCTGTTCTAAAATTTTGTTTTTTTTTCATTGACTGTACAGTAACTTTGGCATATTACCACTTAAAATACTGAAATTCAGGAAACTGATCAAAATCCTTCCTACTGTTACAAATGAATCTGTCATAAATTAACACATTGACAGCACTAAAATTCCAATCCATTTTGCTTGGAGTCACTGCCAGCCACACCCAATCCAAATGGATTGGAGGTCTATCGCCGTCAATGGCACTGTGACATAATCATTCAATGCCTGCCATCCCACTTCAAATGGGTTTGACATCTATGTAAATTGTAAATTGCTGTGCATGAGTTAGTATTTTAATCTTGGGAAAGACTAAGCCTGCCAATGCGGGGAACAAAAGATTTAAAGGTGAGAGGAAACGGTGAACATGTCAAATAATGAAAATGACTACAACATGTAGAAAACCAATTGGCACTCAAATCTTGCTTTTACCATTTCATGCTTTTTCCATCCAAAACAATGCATCAAGGAATGCCTCCTCAGCAATTCTGGGTGTGACATCACAACTATAATTGATGATCATGCCTAGCTTTCTAGGGCTGCATTAGATAGTAAATGTTGACAAAATGACAGAACAGTTACGCAACATCAACAGAATAGAAAGCCTATGGATAGCATGCTTGCAGACTGCAAAATTTTGCAGCTCCTGCTGAGTGTGACATCTTCTGTTAGATTTTTTCAGTGGGCAGGGCTAAGGCAGTGGCAAAAAATAGACTAATTAAGATTTACTTTCACGATTAAGCCTTTTCTATCACTTTTTGATGAATTTGTGTCAAAATAATGGTCTACTATCATTTTAAAGTCACTTATTTCATTTCATAGCACCTTTAAAGGAAGGACTATAGAAGTGACAAAGCAGCAGAACGAAGAATAAGCATGCACATAGTGGAGAAAGGAAAAGAGGCAGTGAGGCAGAGAGTGACAGCACAGGAGCACTGAAAGGGCGGTGTGGGGGTGGCTTTGGGGTTGTATGAAAGCGTAGGAGGGATGTGAGCTGAGTCAAAGCCCCCCAAGCCATCCCTGTTCCGCCTCCTCTCCCTTTGATTTTGTTGTGAATGACAGATGATGAAAAGACAGATAGCAACCAACTTCCTCACTTTCAGGCATGCACAAGACAATGATGTCATCATTTCTCCTTTATTTATTATTCACATTTTGTCATTACGCTGTACAATTTATTAAGTCCTTTGAAAATAAAATCTTAGTAAGTAAATATATCGTCGCTGTCCGGTTGAAATCCAGTATGTCAAAATAAAGTCCATTTAACCCTTTCTGGGACAGAGGTCACTACAGTGGAAAGCTATTTAAATGTTGGCACGTAAGACAATTAACCCTTTATAGGGAGCCAGTGACTATTTTTGTTCAAGGAAAAAAAACGTAAATATTTGCAATTATGATTAAATATTGTTTTAAACGATCAGTTCTTGTATTTTGATATTTTTTATAATTATAAATGTATAATTTAAAACAATGTTAATAACAAACTAAATTAATCAAATTTAGATTAATGAAACAGAAGCGCACATTTTTTTTCATAATATTAAACTTACTGCATGTCATTGATGGTGGTGGACATTCGATCCATTTTTCCTGGGAGAGACAGATGAATTGGATGTCTAGCGATGTCAATGGCTGCCAATGACTTAAATGGTTGTCCTGTCAGGTTAAAAAAAATATATATCCATCATAATTCATGAATCCACATATGTCCTGTTAAGATCCGTGTTAGCACACCCGCAAAACCTGACATTTGCTATATAAGTATCTGCCGCCATATGATAACAAAGCTTTAATTCTCAAAATGTCACAATTGTACAATTTGACTTCGTCCCTCTCGAAACAGAAGTCATGCGGTACGATTGTTGCCAGGACTGACAGTCTGGATGTTTTTTTACATAGTAAAGAGAGAAAATAGTGATCTTTGATAGGCTAGGTAGGCTTTTTTTTAATTACATTTTTAATGCATTGTTATAGAAGGAAACTCGGAGTCCATTGAGGTACATTATGCTTTCATGCAGATTAATATCAGTATATTAATATCATTAATATACTAATAAATGATATATTAATATCAGTCTAAAACAGGGCTTTAGTTGTCTTATTGTTGTATTAATTGCATCATTTGAGGTTCTAACACCTATGAAGTTTAGCAAGAACAGTTTAATTTTTAGCGGCGTAATTTAGCGAATCAACATTTTCGACTTGTGTTGTGTTAATGTAAGTGTCCAATAGTAATATTTGATTTCCTGATTGGAGTAGTGAGAATTAGACCTGACAGCAACGATATGCTTTGGTGTAGGACACAAGTCAAAGTCCAGGAGAAGGCTACAATTACAGATGAGGAGAATAGGACTTTTTTTTTTTCCTTCGATGTTGTGTTCCACCCGTATCACTGTTTGGCCTCCCTCTCTGCAAGTCTCTTGGCTTTATTGAAGAGGTAACGTGCTTGGCCTTCATCGTAACGCCTCTGCTCCTCCTCGCCATGAACCTGAGAAGAAATAAAAGAAACAGATATTAGCCCCATGTTCATAAAAAGTATAGTTTGCCTTTTTTTGCATAACTAACTCTTGACGTGAACTGAGAAGAGTGTTGCTAAACCTCGGCAACAGCATACATTTTAACTTTTACAGCGCAGCCGGTTCTATCCCTCACCCACCTCACTAGACAGTGAAGCACGAGTGCGTCTGTTTATTTTTAAATATACTCTGCAAGCTAATATCAGCATTCATGTGATCCAGACAGGGGCTCTTCATTCTGCTCACACAAGGTGGCTGGCACATTCAGAAGCACCAGCAATTCAGCAGAGCTCCAAGCACTGGGCTGACAGATGGCGCTTTAACTTTATGGAGGGAGCAAGGTGGCAACACATATGACAAAATGTCATGGCGGGGACAGTAGTTGGGGTCAAATCTCAAACGGGATGGCACTTTAATATAATCAGGCAGGGCCACAAAAGAAGAGGTTCCTGAATGTAAAGACAGGCCTTTATGCAAAAGCAAGGTACCGTAATTTAACGAATATAAGGCGCACCCGTGTATAACGCGCACCCCAACTTTACCTGTAAAATCTAGGGAAAATTCTTGTACCCGTGTATAAAGCGCACCCTAATTTTAGCACCAATAAATATGAGTCTCGTGTCTCGAACTTTTATAAAGTACGCGGTTGCAGCATTATTTAATCCTTTTGTCAAATATTTTTTTTAAAAATAGAATATTAATTTTCTGTGGTAAAATTGCTCACAGGATACGATAATTTTCACAAAGTAAGGAGTTGTAACGAGTTTTAACAGAATTCACCAGCGGAACTAATGATGTCTCACGATTTGCGTGCAAGACGTACGCTGTTACTTTGTGAGTTTCAATGTAAATAAAACAACGCGGCTTGGCTCAGTGGTTCGACACTCTTCCTCAGACTCCTGTCCTAGCTCGCCACACAGTCAACATTTATACGAAATGGATCGCCGTATACGTTCTCTTCAAGACAACATCGCCGCGTGCCGGTATGTTGCAGCGCAAAGGTTAGAAAAATGTACCGCTAAATAATAAACGAAGAGTGCAAAAAAAAAACATTTTAATTTTATTAGATGTGAAAAATATCATGAAAACAATTATTTACCACATGAAACTTGATTATTATATCACTGTCGTTCGGATTAGGTAATCTTGTGCTGGTCCATGCTTACAGTGGAACATGAATCATGTTGAATTTTTTCTGTCTCTGTCCCTGTACCCGTGAATAACGCGCACCCATGATTTTAGGAGTAAATTTTGGGGAAAAAAAGGTCGCGCTATATTCGGGAAACTACGGTAAGTTTCACAGAACCTTCACCTCAGCTCATCAAACATCTCTGGAATGAACTAGGACAAACCTGATAAGCATTGTGTGGTCCACAAGACATATTGTTAAAAAGTGTTCTCAGAAAAGTGGAAACTTGTTTTGTTGTTGCAAAGTGCGGACCAAAAACTTTTTTTTTTTCATGTAAGACCAGTAACTTTGTTTGTATAGTAGGGTATTTTGGACGCTGGAACCAGTATTTGTGCCCTAATGCTAACTGCTTGAGAATGATATGAAAATAAGATATGCAAGTTCTAATCAATGCCGTTCTCGGCCAAGGCAAGAAAAAAATGCAGCGCTGTGTTGATGATAGCCAATCTCGCCATCTGTTAAAAGAAATGTCAACACAAAGATTTGCAGAAGGTCAGGTTTGCTAAGCTGTCCAGTTAATCAAGATATAGTGCTTATATTTTTCCTCAAATTTCATGAAATGGCGGCCTATATTAAAGACATCCGAAACCAGTGGTGTTATTGGTAGGTTGGCTTTATCAAAGTATTGAGAATGGACTGGAATTTTATATAAAACAGGAAAAGATAAGAAATACCTCAATTTTAACCGTATAAAGTGATAGAAACAAGCAATAAATAATGCATACACAGCACTGTTATAAGACCCCACTATAAAGTCTGTAATGCATTTCAAGCAAATGGTTATTTTAAGGGGCTGAAGATGAAAAGTTATGACTACTGCATGCTTCAATGTGTATAAAATTTTAGTTAAACCGTACACTAATTGTCATTGTCTTGAAGAAGAGAGAAAAAGAAACTTTCATGGCTGTAAGTTAAGTTCTGTTCAGTTTGTACCCTAATGTTTCTTGTCCATTTGATTACCCATTGATTTCACTTGTTGTGGCTATATCCAGGGCCATGTAAGGAGGGTTGCGACACTCCCATAGGGATCTGTTACACGATTTTACTCCCGGGTTTTCCGGGTAGTGGACCCTCAGGTAGTTCCAAACATCGCTTCGACGAGGGTGGACCGCATTCATACAAATGGCTGGCTGTCAAGCATATTCGGAGGTAAGTTGATGAAAAAAACAATCCCTTTTGAATTTTCAACACTCTATATTCTATCAAAGGTGCTTTATGATGTATATGTTGAGCATTATTTGTATGTGCGTGGCATAATTATACACATATTTTATCTTGGTTGACGAGTGATTTTATCCTACTTTTTAAGCTGACTCTGCTAACTGGGAATGTATCACCAGGGATAAATTCATTAAGTCACTACCTCTTTTAAACCGTCAACTCTTTCAGAGGCCCTTTGTGACGCCATCATCTGTATTTGTGAGTATTGGTAGATGACTGGCTTTCACGTGCTTATTAGCTCGATTTTGTAAGCTTAGAACAAAGGTATCACCCTCATGGAAGAGCACCAAGTCAATGCATGACAACCTGTATTCTTAGCACCAAAATGTTTTACATTATTTATGACATTATTATATTTTAGAGACGTGTATAGATTGAAAAATGACGTCAACAAATAATAGACAGATTAATAATAGACAACTAATGTAATGTATATTTCTATATATTTTTTTAGGTTACATTTTCATGATCCACATCATGCTGCTGCTTCTACTGTGGACAGCTGCTGGTGACTGCTGATGGTGACTGCTGGTTGTGGGCACTAAGCCCATTTTTAAATGGCATCAAACTAACAAAAAAAGCCTTTTATTTCATGTTTTAACAGCTGATCATTGCCATCCATTTTTTCTGCTGCTATTGGTCCTTGCTGCACAACCAACCATTACAGGCTACTGATCTATAAAATGTAATTTGTAAACAATGAACCATGACAACAATTTCATCAATTGTTCAATAATAAGTTGTTATTGTTATACATTACACCATGTTGAGGAAAATAATAACATTTTGTTCCTGTCTGTCCGGTCCAAACTAAACGATAAATGCCTCTAAAGAGGTACAGGTTTGTTTTTGCTAAAATTAGAGGCTATATTCAAAATTTTAGTTAAGTTATGCAGGAAATATTTGTTAAATGTCATTTCTTTGCGTTTCAGGTCAAACTAAGTCTATAAGATAAAAAGGACAATGTACACACACATATTTATATATGCATTAGAAAGTGCAACAGTAAAGAATAGTGGAAAATAGAATTTAAAAGTCGTGACTACAAACCCAAACTTTTTGGGAAACTAAAGTGTTTTGTATGTCAGAGCAACAAAACAAACTAGGAACTACCACTTACAGTGCCCTCCATAATTATTGGCACTCCTGGTTAAGATGTGTTTTTTTAGCTTCTAATATTTTTTTAAAATTATAATAATAATTAATATGCGACCTTAATGGAAAAAAAGAGAAAAATCCAACCTTCAATACAAGTGCATTTATTCAGTGGGGGAAAATCCCACATAAAGAAATAATTATTTGACATCAAATAATGTGTGTCACAATTATTAGCACCCCTGGTGTTAATACTTTGTACAACCCCCTTTTGCCAACAAAACAAGGTCTGGGACTGAGATGGCCATGGGAGAAGTTTGATTTTGTGTCCAAAGCACACGGTCACAGTTGAAGCCTGGGACCGTGTGCTTTGGTCAGATGAGACCAAGGTTGAGCTTTTTGGCAACAAACACTCTAAGTGGGTCTGGCGTGCCACGAAAGATGCGCATGCTGAAAAGCACCTCATACCCACTGTGAAGTGTGGGGGTTGGGTCACTGATGCTGTGGGGCTGTTTCGCTTCCAAAGGCCCTGGGAACCTTGTTAGGGTGCATGGCATCATGAATGCTTTGAAATACCATTTTAAATCAAAATCTGTTGCCCTCTGCCCTAAAGCTGAAGATGGCTCGTCACTGGGTTTTTCAGCAAGATAATGACCCTAAACATATGGCCAAATCTACACAGAAATGGTTCACCAGACACAAAATCAAGCTTGTGAAACATTATAGGAGAAGATTAGGTGCTGTTTTGTTGGCAAAAGGGGGTTGTACAAAGTATTAACACCAGGGGTGCTAATAATTGTGACACACATTATTTGATGTCAAATAAATATTTCTTTATGTATGATTTTTTTCCCCACTGAATAAATGCACTTGTATTGAAGGTTGGATTTTTCTCTTTTTTTCCCATTGAGGTCCCATATTATTTGAATAAAAAAAATATTATTAGAAGCTAAAAAACACATCTTAAAAAGGGGTGCCAATAATTATGGAGGGCACTGTAGAACTTGGGAACAAAATATGTTATACACGGTGTTATCTTTAATATGTTACCGCAGGTAGGCGAATCAAGAAAATCTAGACATTCTCTGGAAAAACAGTATTCTAGTTGTGAAAAAAAAAGCCTAAATCATCTTGCATTTCAATGTAAAAGTCGTTATCCCGTGCTAATACTAACACAAACATGATACTTTCACTCCACAACATGGGAAAGTTCCCTTCTGCGTAACAGTTTACATAGTTTTCGGTTGTCGCCTTACCACTTCAAATGTAAAACTACGATTTAAAAATATGTTATAATGCAATGACATAATCAAACAAGTACTTAGATACGTGATTTTATCCATTTTTCCTTAAATGTCGCAATTACCATTGTCAATGCCATTGAAAACCACTAAAGCGCTGCTTGTGCTTGGAACTAGTCACGCCCTACATGAACCACATCACCACCCGCGGCGAGATCAAAGAGTGGCGCAACCCTCTTTACATGGCCCTGGCCTGATCCTCGTGTCTTGACCAATCCGCTGCCTCTTGTATCAACCACCTCTGTCAAACTGTCTCGTTACCCCATGTCTGTATTTAAGTTCCCCATGTGCTGTCTGTTCTTGTTCGGTCTGCGTCTAAGCCCTCGTGTTGATCCTTGCCCTAGTAAGTTCTGATTGATGGTATTTTTTAGTACTCCGGAGTTTTGTTTGAACCTTGCGCCTTTTGATCCCCGGCCGTTTGTATGTACTTTGTGGTTTGTTTTTTTTTTTTTTTTCATTTCACGGGTCGCGTCCGTATATTATGTCCGGGACTTTCCCAGGAAGCGGTGTGCGTGAAAGCAGCCGTTAAATTCCCTGGTTACAGCATGATGGCTGATGAAGTAAATATCATGGTGGACTGATTTTCACTTCCTCCCTCGTATATATATATACTAAAACGATGTATGGATGTTAAACTAAGGAATACTTGTTATAAAATAAATAATTTATTTATTTATTATGGTCATTGCAGAGCCAGACCATACCATACCATGCGCCCTCTTTTTAATCTTCCCCTCTGCGTCCGCAAAATCGCATCTGTTTATTTATATTTAACAAACTTTCCCAGTGTTATTTCATTGTGTAAATACATTTGTAATGATCATAAAAATATGTAGACTACTTAATTATTTTATATTATATATAATTATTATATATTATATATATTATTATTTTATTTACTGAGAATTTGTTACAAAAGACAGGCTTTTATGCACAGCCATTGTCACAAATGTGATCACACAAAACGCAACCAGTCCGTTTTCCCAAGCAGCAAGCAGTGCAGTGGGTTCGGGTTCGGGCCTACAAATAGCACTGAAACTGCATTAGTCAAAGTAATTACTGACTTTTTACTAGCCGCTGACGATGGATTAGTCTCGATCCTGGTTCTGTTGGACCTGAGTGCAGCCTTTGACACAATCGACCATAATATCTTATTGCAGAGACTAGAATGTGACATAGGCATTAGAGGAGCAGCCCTCTGCTGGTTTAAATCATATTTATCTAATAGGTACCAGTTTGTCAATGTAAACCAGCAATCATCACCATACTCTAGAGTCAGTTATGGTGTGCCACAAGGGTCGGTCCTCGGGCCCATCTTGATTACGCTGTATATGCTTTCTCTAGGCAATATCATCAGAAAACATAGCATTAACTTTCATTGTTACGCTGACGACACACAACTGTATTTATCAATTAAACCTGAGCAGATCAGGCAAGTGGATAAACTGAGCACCTGCGTCCGAGATATAAATACCTGGATAACCACTAATTATCTTCTACTTAACCCTGAAAAGACTGAAGTCCTTATAATAGGCCCAAAAAGTGTGAGAGACTCTAACTGCCCAGATAGTCACTCTGTACAATGTAAGTGTCGCCTCCAGCACCACAGTTAAAAACCTAAGAGTTCTATTTGACCCAGACTTATCATTTAAAGCTCATATTAAACAAACCTGCAGAACGGCCTTTTTTCACCTGCGCAACCTAGCCAAAATTAGAAATATTTATCTAAAAACGATGCAGAAAAATTAATCCATGCGTTGGTTACATCTAGATTGGATTACTGTAACTCCCTACTTGCAGCTTGTCCTAAAAGTTCTTTAAAAGGTCTTCAGCTAGTCCAGAACGCAGCAGCAAGACTTTTAACAGGAACTAATAGAAGAGAGCACATCACCCCTGTGCTCCAGGCCCTTCACTGGCTTCCAGTCAAGTTTAGAATTAAAACTTAAAATCCTCCTTCTTACTTTTAAGACCATTAACGGGTTGGGGCCATCTTATCTCAGCGATGTTCTGGTTCCATACTGCCACAACAGAACACTCCGTTCTCAGAATGCAGGTCTACTGGTAGTTCCCAGGGTTTCTAAAAGTACAGTCGGAGCTAGAGCCTTTAGCCACCAAGCTAGTGTTTTATGGAATCAGCTTCCAGCTAGTATTAAAGAAGCTGAGACAGTCTGTACATTTAAGATTAGACTAAAAACGTTCCTATTCGACAAAGCTTATGATCAGGCTAGTTGAAATCGGACTCACAGTTCAGTCTAAGCTGCACTAGAAACTATAATTCTGGGGGAAGTACAGCCACTGAGTCCTATCTCCTTTTTCATACTCTACCTACCTCCTGTCTTTATTACTTTATTTTATTACTTTATTCATCTGCTGTTTCTGACTGTGTATCATATTGCCTCTGCAAAGCCCTCTGAGACAACCTTGTTGTGATATAGGGCTATACAAATAAAATTGAATTGAATTGAAATAAAACATAACATTTCGGGGGTGGGGGTTCGGGGTAAGGCCTGCAAATCAAGTTAATTGATCAGGCTCGGGCCGGGTCGGGCTTTAATACCCCTGGGCCAGATCGGGTCGGGCTGGATTTTTTAGGCCCGATCTTACGTCGAGCTTAAATACAGTCTTAATGAGCTTAAATTGGCTGCAGTTCGGACGTAGGGAACGCTTCCTCTGGAAAAAAATAGATTTGACCAGCATTATGTTTAACAAACTTTTATAGCATTGTTTCATTGTGTAAATGCATTTATAATGATCATAAAAATATGTAGACTAGTTAAACATTAAGAAAATTTGCGGGGTTTTTCCTGCCAACTGAGAATTCGTTACAAATGACAGGCTTTTATGCACAGGCATCGTCACAAATGTGATCACACAAAATTCAGCAAGCAGCAAGTGGTGCTCTGTCGAGGTCTGACTGGCGCATCCCCCATCCTTTCCTCCTCCTCCTGAGTCATCACAAATAAAACACAAAATTTCGGGGGGGTTTACGGGCTCAGGCCTGCAAATCAAGTTAAATGATCGGGCTTGGGCCCTCTAGCTGAAATACAGTATTGAGCTAAAATTGGCTGTAGTTATGACATCGGGAACGCTCCCTCTGAAACAAAACAGGATTTGACCAACATTGTGACAGCCGATGCCGACCAAAAATGACATAATATCCGGGTTATAACATCGCCCCAGCAGCCCTCCTCGCACAGAGAGCGCCAGTGGGCAACACGGGTCAAGTCTGTGAAAACTCCAACCCGCTTCATTCCCAGGACACCTTTTTGTGCGTGAAAGCAATGGGTAAATCCCGCATCACCTTACACGGGAATTTCCCTGGATATTTCTGTGAATAGGGCTAAAGAAACAAATCTAAATTTTGATTCAGAAAACAAGAATATATTTGTATCGGCAACTTTAAATTAGTTGGGCTTGTCAGTTTTAACAATAATACAACTATAATTCACGTAATAAGCCTGGAATTTTTACAAGAAAATGAACATTGGAATGCAGTGATGTTTGTCGGCACAGTCATGAATCCATATCCCAACTCTGTCACCCTTGTCGCCATTAACCTGTTGACTAGTGAGTTAAAGGTGTGGTGTCTAAAAATAAACACTGCACTACTTGGACTACAGCAGGTTGCTATGACAACCAGCCTTGTTGTCATGTAAAGGGCCGACAGCTGAGCCCTGCCACTGACAAAGGACGGAAGGAGGCAGCCTCGAAGGAAGGAAAGGGGCAAGAAAAGATGGAGAGAAACATGAGAGAAAGAAGCAAGGGAAGCGGTAGAAGGGATAGGAGTAAATAATGAGAAAGCGTAGGACAACTGAGTAGGAAGACAAAATGAGGAGGGACAGAGTAAAAGGGGATGGCCAAGGAAACTAGGGTAAATGTAGAATACAGTAGGTTACAGACAGTGGAAGGTGAAAATGGGAAGAGTAGAGAATGAAGACAAAGAGAATTAAAGGGAGGGTAAGGAACAAAGACCAGGGTTGAAAGACGGCCGGAACGGTGCTTTGAACCCGAAAATATGACGGCAATTGTCAAAACCCTATGTTAAAAAAAAAAAAAACTGCCAGGCTGCCACACACACATCTCCAAAAGGAAAAATCTACCAACGTCAGATTTACATACACAAGTGTTAACAACAAGCATAATAAAGTGCTTGTGTAGCATCATCTGTTTCCACTGATATTTATTATTCATTTATTCTACGGAGGGCACAGAGCTCTCACTAGATGCAACAGTTATCTGAGTCTGACAAGAAGCGTCAATGTGGGCATACACAGAAAAACCACCCTTGACTCAGTTTCCATTCAATAGCGTACCGTACGAATGTCATTTTTAGACCGTGACGTCGCCATCGTAATGCGGAAGCGGGACATTATAGATACGCCCTCGCATACAAACCATGTTATTTCTGCTTGTTTTCTTCGGTAATCTTTCAAAAAAGAACATGCCGATCAAACACTGCTGCTGTGGAACTTGGAGAAACGACTCTAGACATTACGACATATGATTTTTTCTTCATACGTTTCCTGAAACCAAAAACTCGGAAGAAAAAATGTGAAGAATGGATCAACTTGTGCGGACTTCCAAAAGACCATTTAACGCCAGCAAGGTGAAGCCATTCACATTTCATATGCAGTAAGCATTTTGTTGGAGGCCATGGTCCTTCAGAGGACAAGAGGTAAGCCATTTTGATATTTTTACTGTTCGTTGGCTGTCACTGAGTAGATCGCGATCGCTACACAAAAATAGCAATGTAAATTGCCCACAAGAACGGTCAGAGACGCAAGACAACCAAAGGATAAAATATATAAAGAAAGACAGGGCATATGGTAGTAAATGATAGATTGTTGAAAGAGGAGAATGTCATTGTGAGTGGCGTAAGCCAATGCACACATGAAAATAGTGTTGATAAAAAAGCTAACTCTGGATGAGGTCCGCTCTTTTTCCTGTCTTTCTCAGCCCTCGACCCTCAAGCCATCTCCTTACCTGAACATTTGTATGTTCTTCCACATCTTTACCAGTGAATTTGGCACCAGCGACATCATTTTCGGACAGAATTGGTTGGTTTTTCTCAGTAAAAATCTCATTCATACACTATTTCCATTAATTTATTATTGGGGATTAACAGGAGTTTGACCCGCCTAGCCACAATTGCTAATGTCATGAATATTAATGAGCAAAAGTGACGTGTTGCTTGCGGTACGCCATTGGCCAACATACTGACATGTAATCAGCAGATGGGTAGCTCTGATTGGTTCAAATACACATGTTTTCTGGAAAGAAAAAAAGAACAAGCTAGTTGAATTAATTGAACAAAATTGATCAGACTTTTAAGAGAAAGAAAATAGTTGAAAATGCTTATTTATTTATTTATTTATTTATTTATTTTGTTATATTTTATTTGCTCAAATGGATATGTTCAGAAAATCTTCCATGTCAATGTGCACTTTGGACTGAATTTTGTTAATTTGTGTTAGGCTTCTTATTTATTGTCTTATAATTTTTTAAAAAAGTGTTTACATGATATTCATAATAAATTCCATTTCACCATGCATAATGTAAGTCATTTCTACCTATTTGTGTGAATGTATGTGGCTCGGAAAATGAATGATTAAATGAATGTTATTTATCTCTTTATTATCAATATTAATAATACATAAATGTTTAAATTATCATCAATTTTAACGTACATCGTATGTTCTTAAGTGGTTAAAATTGAGGTTTTCCATTTAGATGTGCTGAAATGAGAGGAAAATAAAAATTAGGAGATGGAGGTTAGGGTTACTGCTGTTTTTGTTAACTGTTATTTTGCAAATTATTAAATAAAATACAAATTGTGTGCCTTGTGACAGTATGTGTAATGCAGTAGCCTAATGCATGTGTAAAACCATTTTTTGTGTGTGTGTATGTGTTATAGAGCCTACCCACGTACCACGTGCTCGCTGTATGGTTCCGCCCACTTGTCCGTCATTTTGACTCTGTATTAGCATTGTTTTCAATTGATGGCGGAATTTAAAATGCATTTCATGGAAGACCCGGTGCTTTCTGATGCCGCAAACTCACTGGATCTGTTGCATAAAAGGCGTTATGTGGAAAAGCTTCGTTCTATACAGTTGCCAGATCCATATTTGATGCCTAAATCGATGATTTTTGACCGGCTGCCTTCACCGTCTCTGCCTGACCCTGATATTTACAACTATCTTGTCCACACAAAATCAGCCTATTCTCACGAAAGTTTGAAAAACTTTAAGAGCTTGGAGGCTTATAAATGCTACATTGCTGGTTGGGTGAAACAGGTCCTCGTACACGAAAATTCGGCAGGAATCTTGTGCTCGGAAGGTGAGTTACAAAATTTTCAATTCAAAATCTTTTGTTCTTGCTAACATCCACTGTCAAGTCTAATGTATTTCATGTCATTTGTCAATGGAGCTAGGGCTTTTAATGTTTATATGGTTTAGCGATAGCACTCGCTACATACATACGTGTATGTTGTCGGCGATTAGCCTAGCAATGATCTTAATTGTGGTTATTTGTCAGCCCCGTAGACGAGGCCAGTTTCTTTCACTTGGTACCAGCTAAATATTATTCAAAAAATAACGATGGTGGAAGAAAGGGAAGTCACAAACATCTTGAATTTGAAACTATGTCGTACTACGTCGTATGTTGTCGGCGATTAGCCTAGCGATGATCTTAATTGTGGTTGTCAGGCCAAAACCCTCTAAATATATATTAAATGCATCTTACCGGATATAAAATGACTACTACATAGTCTGTGGTGATTTTTTGGTGTCCAGTTTTCACGTCGAATTGCAGCCGTCCATTTCGCTCTCCTCTTTGGATCCCTCGGAATACGGTAAAACTTCAAGTCTCTCCTTCCATCTTCTCTGTTAGTGCAACCAACAGCCACACACGCCTTCACCATTTTGATTATTAATGTTAAGGAGCAGAAAAACACGCCGTAAATAGGAGAAATGTACGTAGCCGTAACAGGTTAACACTATGTTTTGACGGACAAGTGGGCGGAACCATACAGCGAGCACGTGGTACGTGGGTAGGCTCTATAGGTATAACTGCCAAAAGCAGAAGGACACACCCCCCAAAAAAAAAAAAAAAAAAAAAAATCTGGCTCCTTTGCGCCATTTTCACCCCTGAAAAAGACTAAAGAAAAAGGGGTGGTAGTTGATGGGGAATATTGGTGGAATATGAGTTGAGGACTAAGCTGTTGTTTCCATACTTTTTTTTAAAAAAAAGACATTTATGAGATTCGTGGCATCATTAGACAAAAAAAAAAAAAAAAAGTAAATTAAAAAAAATAGTATATATAATTGAAGCAGGATGTTTACACACACTATGCAAAAACACAAATTTCATTTTTTTGTCCCACCATCTGAAGTCAAATAAGCGTAAACCTCCCGTTTCAGGTCAGTCAGGAATCACCACAGGAATTATTTGTGTTAAATGCCACAAATATGAGTGAAAGAATTTATGTTTTTTATTTTATTTTATTTTATATGGTTTTCTTTTAAGTCAAGTTTACATGCTGTACATACCTGTATATTATATTTGCGTATAACTGTTACAACAGATGAACGTGGCAACTTCAAGCACCTGGAAATTGCACCCAGGGATGAGCCAGACCTGTGGAGCTCCATGATTCTTTTTCTGATATCCTGGATAATTTCTTTGGATTTTTCCATTCTTTAAAATAAGGAAGCATAGTGTTTGAGGTGTTGCCTTAAATAGATCCCTAGGTGTGCTGTCAATTAACTCACACCTTTTCGGGTAACCTATTGGGAGCTTCCAAAGCCACGACCTCTTAATCTGGACTTCCCCGTTTTCTTTACAGACAGTATTGTACTTTTTGTGTATGTAAACTTTTAACCTCAAAGAAAATAATAACCATTTTATCTATTCCTATTAGTCCTGTTGCTAAGACATACAAGATTAGTATCACTTTCAGATGATAAAGAAGCTGTCTTCTTCTGTGTATCAAAAAGTAACTCTGCATGTTTAGAACGTCACCCAAATGGACAGGTCTTGATGATGAACTGATGATGGGTTCTATTCTGTATTGACACAGTTCTCAATTGATTTGAGATGAAGCAGAACATATAATTATTTTTTGGTGGCATTGGTGTTAGCTCTTTCACCACCAAGACAATTCCTAAAATGCAGCCTTTTCGAAGCATTTTGACTCATCTTTCAAAGCCCACGAAAGTTGTGTTTTGAATAAACATGGAGGCTACTGACTGAAAAGATTGGTTTCCTTTGTTTCGTCAGACAAAAAAAGTATGTATGTTGAATAACATTATTATATTCTCTGTTCTAATCTTTTTTCTCGGGTGAAATACAAAAATGATGGCGCTTCTTCACCTGGGAAAGACCAGCAGCCACGACTTCCACATTCAATGCTGTTCTCCTTCCCCAATTTACATGACAACCCCTTCAACACAAACAGAATTCCTAACACCCTGCCGAGCTAAAATGGGAAATTCTATTAATAGAAACAGAGCGGGCTCAGCGGGGAGGAAGCCTGGTTGAGGAAATAGGCTGGTGGGGTGGGGAAAGCACCTAAAGTCAAAAATAGCTGAAACTATTTATAGCACACAACTGAAGCTGAATCTGTCACAATGTCATGAAATATTAATAGGAAAGGCTGCCCCTGTTCAATTGTGTTGCTGTCCATTCAAATACTTAAATGTAACCTGTCTGTTAGAAGTTAAAACTGTGAGCACTGATAATTGTGCCATCGGAACGGCATACAGTATAAGGTGGGAAAATGTAAACAACCCAGTATGGGTACTGTGTGCGTATTCAAAATCTCTGTAAATTCACTTATTTCAAATTCTGCAAATTCGTTTGGTTCATTTGCTGCGCATGATAGCTCCTCTCCTTCATGCGCAAGAATTAGGTGTGGGGTCTGTACAAGTGTTCTCAAGTGTACAGTACTCCTTCATTTTCATCTTGTCTCATTTGCGGTTAAAGCCAGCAGGAATATGAAAATAGCAAGGCCTCGTGTGCCCCTCTTACTCATGGAAATGAACATGCTCGAAAATGACTTCAAGCCAATGCACATATTCATGTGCGCACGCAGAAAAATACTACATTAAGGAGCTTTCTCTTTCAAACAAACACATCATTCATGTCCAAACATTATCTCTCAACACACGCACTCATATTTTCACATTTCATTTGGCATGCTACACCAGAATCACGGCTGTGCAGGTTCCATTTACAGATCTGGGGATGAATTATTAAAATCATCAGGAGAGCTCATTTTTGTTGCTTTGCTTCTCTTTTCATCAACTGAAGGCATACAGATACATTACAGCTAGCATGATGATGGCCCCAATTGCGTGCCATTGAAACAAAAGATACGGTAGGACTAGCTCATTCGCGATGGAAAAGTGCTTCTGATGAATGCATGGAAGCAGCCACACACAAAAACATTGCAAACAAAAGCTTGTCTCAAATGGAAATAGAGAGAGTGCCATGTGCTTTTGAAAACTCAGACCAGCAGCAGTGGTGGATTAGATTCAAATGTCTAAAAACCAAACAAATGTGTTTCCAGTATCTCTCCTCCAACATATACAGTACCTTTAATCCACAATAAAAATCATATTGGACTGTTTTGAAGACTTGCACTGGGCGATCTATTGTCTTGATCCGCACAGAAGCGGGTTATACCGAGTGTTGGTAATTGCATGTGGCGGAAAACACAGACAAGGCTGAAAAAGCAGTTCCTGCTCTTGCACCCCTTTATAAAATAAACTGCTGTATCTTAAGCCAAAAAAACTGTTGTGTCTGATAGAACAATATGTCTATATGCTGCCATAGCAGATTCATGGAGAAAAAAAGTCTAAAATAGCATTATTATGTGAATTAGAATCATATTTTGAGACGATTCGACTATATACAACAATTTAGCAAAGCGCAGATGACGAGAAATTAGTCTTTTAATCTGCTGGTTAGCCACGCCTACCATTATAGGGCTTTAGCATCCCCAACAGGTGGATGACGTCAGCGGTAGACTGGGCACATTGGTTTTACTATTCAGTCCATTGACGGGGAATTATTCAGAACGAGGAAAACGCGACGAAGAGAGCCGCAAAATGTCATTGTTTCAGTCGCTCGACTCCAATATTTTTACAGGATATTTTTTTTATCCAAGTATTTTTCCCCAATAGCTATATAAATGGCTTGAGAAGGACCGGTCAGCCCATCGAGGGGGAACTATCGCTAACGCGACGAAGAGAGCTGCAAAATGTCATTGTTTCTGTCTCTTTACTTCAATATTTTTACAGGATATTCTTTTTATCCAAGTATTTTCCCCAATTGCTAAATAAATGGCATGGTCATGACAAATAACAGTCTTGTGCTAAATGGAATACAAAATAATAAAAATGCATTTATTCAGCACGACATGGCAAAATTACTCCATAATGGTCAAAACTGTCGACTTCACCTTTACTGTCGCACCTCCCAAACGATATTTTATGACACCTAAATCGGACATATGTCATTTCCCTTCCCCGGCTTCGGAGAATGTAAACAAACCAAGAGGCGTGACAGCTAGCCGACATGCTAATCTGAACCGAGTGATGTTTCAAAGTCTTCGAAGCGGAAAATCACACATAACTAGCCCGGATTATTTGACATGACGACTGGGTTGTCGATTGTCTTCGCAGATCGGCAAACCGCCCGGCGGAGAGCAATTTACAGTTCGTTCCCCGTAGGAGGGTGGCGGCAGTTGTTGTGCAGCTAACGTGCTGCTAATGTGCATGAGGAGAGCTTTTTACATGCCTATCAATGCTTAAACGTAAGTAGTCCTTTATTTAAAGAAAGTTTGTAGTGTTTACTTTGTAATAGCTCTATTAATATTTGACATAATACTAAACAAGATGTTTACTCACTTCCTCGTAAGTCCAATGGTTCTACAGTAGTCGTCGGGCTTGTTTTGGCCAATATCCACGGTGAATGGGAACCTTTTGAAACTCCAAAAAGGCACATACGCCTCTCCCTCATACAGAATGATTTTTCTGCAGCCGTTTGGCTGGCGTGATGCAAAAAATAAACGTATAAATCCGCAAAATCAGCTGAATCCTTCGTCCTCATACACAACAGTACGCTGTATAGTGAAGAGGACGCCTTCTACCGTACACGTCACAGCGCCCTCCTCCTCAATGCAAGACCGAAGCCGGAAGTCACTCATTTTCATGGCGCGGGATTCAAAAAACTAAATAAATATAGCGATCGCTTCCACACACATCCAAGCGGTCCATATCATTCAGGAGCATAAAATACGTATAATATGTATTATGAAATAAACATGCTTTTTCGTGTCACATGCACTTTAAGTCCCAAACTATTTTTAATTTGTCCGTTTTACCCTGACAACCCCTGTTTACAGACATCGCGCAACCGCTTTTTTTTTTTCAACCGAGCCATAAAAAGAAGGTAAGAAATTATATTTATTATTCTAAATGTCTGTCATTTTTAGCTTAGAACCATTAATTGATGTCTAATATTTTGTTTTAAAAAAAGACCAAAAATTATTTACTCTCATATTTTAAAGTTTTAAACAAATTACGTCACAATGAAAAAATTGGCATCTGTAAAACAGTCACAGATATCAACCTAATAACTATCAACTGATTGTATTTTTTTCGTTACTGTCACATTTTCCCCAATATTTTAGATGATAAATAATCGACAAAGAAACAAAGAAAAATTGAAAAAAAGTTTAAAAGGGTAAATATATGAAAATGAAAATCTCGATTACTCCTTGACGTCTGCGATTCCTGCATACACGACCCTTGTTATATTACCACGTTTCACCCATAAAATCCCCAAAAAATCCAGCTGTGGCCATTCACATCTGTGTCTTGACACTCGATGATGTGACGTTCTGCTGCTGGTTAGATTATGTTTTGTTACAGAGCACATTGTGGGGGGCGTTCCTGACGTTGCACCTGCACTCAATGCAGGCTCATCAACACAGCATTTAAGCACGGCTGATCCCGAAGAAAGCTGCCGAGATATTGCTTGCTGATCGCCATTGCATTCTCGCACTATAGCCTCGCTACTCTCGCGTATTCCTGCCTAGGATTTTGTTTATTGCGCTGCCCTTCGGTGAATCTCTACCTTGTGCAGGTATTTGAGTATTTGTATTTACCGGCTATCTGCCTATTGCCTCAGTTACCCTCGAGTTTGCATTATTGAGCCCCGTCGACCTACTGTCACGGACCCTTTTTGTTTTTCTGCCTTTCCGCAATCGCGTGTTGTTTTTCGTTAGTGCTTAATAAACCCTTGTATTACTGAGCCCCGTCGACCTACTGTCACGGACCCTTTTTGTTTTTCTGCCTATCCGCAATTGCGTGTTGTTTTTCGTTTGTTATTAATAAACCCTTGAACGCCATCCTCGCTTGTTGTCTGCTGCTTGGTCATTTCCGTATTCGCGGACGTAACAGATGATACATTCTATATGGAGTTTTTGGATCGAAACAAAGTAAGTACGCCATAATATCATGTTAAAATCATGGCGTCTTTGATTCTGCTCTCGCGTGCTCTCACCTCCAGTTAGGGTTTTGTTGTTTAAAAAATATATACTGTATATTTTTTTTAAATGCCCTCCAGTTGAAATTTTTCTTCCCCCAGAAAAATGACATTTTAAGCTTTCCAATGATGTATCACACGTGCAAATCGGACAATTTTGAATTGGGGGTCTCAGAGCAGAACTTCAAGTCACCTAAGTGTTTTCTGCCATGTGCATTCGAAATACAGTGATCTCTCTCGACTTCGCGGCTTACGTTTCGCAGATTCAGTCCATCCCGAGGGTTTTAAAAAATATTCATTAAAAAAAATAAAATAAAATATGCGTTGTTTTATTTTGAGGGAGGGGACATTGTTTTGCAGCAAAGCAAATATGACTCAGAGGCTTTGTACATACCCACAGACACTCATACAAGGCGTGTGATTGGTTCCTGCTGCAAAATTAACACATTAGAACACCAATGAGCACCATTGCAGCCTCTCCTACTGATGAGTCTGCCAATAAGAGCGGCTTCATCAAGTGGCTGTGTAGCATCGCAGCCTCCCCCATTATGATCGACAGGCGAGTCCACCAAAAAAGTGGCCTTTTCCCATGACTTGATTGGCTGTGCACCACTGGAGCCTTCCCTATGCTGATTGACAAACCAAAGAACAACTTAGAGGAGATTTGTCTTGTGAGCTGATTGGCTGCACACATCGCAACCTCATCCAGCCTCTTACCTTGTTCTATTTCAAGTTTCACAGGGGAATTTCAACATGAGGACTTCATAAAAATAGTGTGTTTCTGACAGCCTTAACAGTGGCTCGCAGTGCCTTGACGTCTGGAGGTGTATTTTCATCCAAAAATGCCCAGAAATGACCATAATGGGTCAATAACAAGCAATCTGAAGCATTTTTCCAAACCAGTAATCTGATTAAAGTTAATTTCCTTAATGTCTGTGTGTTACTATTTTGTTATTGCATCATAATGTATGTAGAATGAAAAATACTTTCTAATAGAAATTTTGCTCTTACGTTTGGGAGTGACATCATATGTCAGGTTTTCTCATTGGAGAACAAAAACGTGTCACGTGCCAAAACAATAGCCTAGCTACCTCGTCAGGACGCAAACAATGAAAAAAGCAGGAGAGATACCACATACAGTATTTGCTCACTGGAAATAGAGCCATTACTTCACATTTCTGTCCAGTAAGGATGACAAAAATTCTCTCTGCGTTATAAACTTTGTGCAGGCTCAAAAAAACTGTTGAGCGCTAAAAACTCAACATCCAATTCAAGGAACCACTTGGAATTTCAGCACAACGCGACAAAACTCAAAACAAAGCCTGCAAGTAACGAGACAGCCAGCACTTCTACAGTTTGTAACCAGCCTTTGCGTACGTTTTATAGTTACAGTTTGTAACCATAGGCGGAGTTTGACTTTTGTGGGAGGGCTAAAACAAGTTAATGACCCTGAAACAAAAGTCAAAAGATTGGACACACCTCCTCATTTGTGCGTTTTCTATATTTTCACTTCTATTTACACTGTAAATTCTAACTGAAGATATCAAAACTATGAATGAACATGTGGAATTGTGTAATTGGGAAAAAAAAGTGAAATAACTGAAAACATGTTTAATATTCTACTTTCTTTAAAGTAGCCACCCTATTCTCGTATTACTTTTTTTTGCACACTTTTGGCACTCTCTCATTGAGCTTCAAGATACACATTTGAAAATGTTTTCGCTTCACAGATACACCTTATCATGGCTAATAAGTGGAATTTGTTGCCTTTTCAATGGGACTGGGACCATCATGTCCAAACCTTTGGCCTGTAATGTATACAGTATATACAGGTATACAGTATCTTGACACTGTTCGTGTTCAATCCTCGGTTCAAGCTCAGTTGTTGTTGAAGCTTTTGAAAGCTTAGGTTTAAAGGAATTTTAAATATCCATCTAGCCTCCTCAGCTGTAGTTTTGGCTAAGTAAATCAAAGGACAGTCTCTAAGGTGCTTGTCACATGATCTATTCAAAAAACAATTTTGACCCATTATGAAATACTATGCGGGATTCTTGGTCATTTCATTCATTTTTGTTGTTTGTTTTATTGATTTACAACTTTTATAGACAACATTTTAACAACTAGGTCTTCATTTTAAAGGGGAAATTCAGAATTTTTTACATTAGGGTTCATGTTCGAGTTAGCGGGGGTTTAATTAGTCGTCGCAGTTGATTTGAACTAATACAACCAATATTGACCTCTCTCTTTCGATTGCTTTCGATTACTTTCAACAGTGTCAGGACTATAAAAAGAAAATGGGGGGAGGGGTCCCGCCTACTTAAAATGAAACATGATGAGTTGATTATCCTGTCACTCTCCAAATCAACACACAAAGCTCAGACTTCCCTCAGACTTGTGACAAATGAGTCAGATAACCAGGTCTTGTTGGAGGTTGACAAGTCTGATTGGATAATATGCTTTCAGAATACTTGGCCTTTTGTTGTTGATGTGAACTTGACATTAGACATGACTAGATCATAGATAAAAGGAAATGTGTTGATGTTTGTGATAAATTAAATGGAATGGACATTTTTAATGAATAATCATTTAAATGTTTTACTTGCTCCGTCTATAATAATTTTTCGAAATGGTATAGAATTACCTGATTCAATTACACGGCTTACTTGACAAAATAACATCACAGCATTTTCATCCATTCAAGTCACTTGGTGAAGTTCAGGTTAAGTTTAGACCAATGTGTGAAACCTTATTATCTTGGTATCTGCTTTTAGCTCGACTGCAAAGCCAATGTAGCTTTGACAAAATTAATTGTGCTTATTAAGGCATTGCTTGTAAACAAATTCTGTGAGGGCGATAACTAATGCGAAGTTGTTTCAATGTGTAAACAAATTCAATCGTTACTGTTCTCTCTCACAATTTCACTTGTGCTTGCTTTTTCTATAGTGATAGTAGTGATTAGTGTTACTATACACTTTTGTATTATTGTATTATAAATAATTACATGACTTCTTAATTTTGATAGTTCTTGGCAAAGGTGATAAAAGCATAACTTTTTAGCCAAAAAACATTCAACTGCGTGACCACAGTGCATGTCCACACATACTGTATTTTTAAGGCTAAATCTACAGTTTCTAATTCCTCAGAACAGCGGAATGGTGCATGAAAACAGTGACGTCCCTAATTTAAATAGATTACACAGTGTTTGAATATTAACAGGATATTGAAGAGGATGTGCTGCACACCGAGCTCGAACAGCAGGTAAAAAGGTCAGCTTTATAAGGAGATAGGAAGTGCTAAATTAACCCAACATTTATTAGGTGCTTGTAAGTAGAGCTGAAACGAATACTCGAGCAACTCGAGTTTAAAAACTGATCCGAGTAATTTTATTCACCTCGAGGAATCGTTCAATTTTGCCAGCTCTAAGCATCACGTTTTGCCCGGACTACTTTTAATGCGGGACAACGCGCTGATGTCACGTGCGTAGAGGAAGAAGCAATAAAAAAAAATTCTGCAGCCAACAGCCGCTACAAACTACGCCGTCGTTGCTAAAAACTAGCCCGCATGATGCGGTGGTAGCAGGTAGCATCTGATGCATCTCATATATATCACATGTATGTTGAACTAGATGCGAAATGACAGTCAGCGGTGTTAGTAAACAGCCGCCATCTTAAAGCAGTACACTTCTCAGTGCTAATAAATAAGATTAACTTAACTGTCACTCGCTGACTTACGTAACGTTAGCCCTGCGGAGGAGGGCTAGGTTTCGATTAAGACCACTGTCGATGCATGGCTAACGTGTCTTACATACAGGCTTTATTTAATCTGTGAAACATAGCGCTGTAGAGTGATGAGGGTGTAAAATGAAAATATGATAAAGCTAACTGTCACTTTTAGCTCAGTAGTCATTGCTGGATAAAACACCAAGTAGCACTGGCCCCTAATGTGCTCCAATACAGCAGGTATCATACTGTAACGTTGACAAAGAGTCACCCGCTTCGTTAGGTTGCAATTATTTCTTTTTTGGGAACTTGTGGAACGACAACAACAACAGGAAGGTACGTCTCTCACTCTCCCGCACCTCCCTCACCCCCGCACGTCACGCGGTGCATTCTGGAACGCATGCACATATCCCCGCCATATTATAACCTGATATGTTACAATACATTTATTTTGAACACTGCAAAAACTCAAAATCCTATCAGAACTTACAGTTTAGACTAACTTAAAACTTAACTAGAACTTAAAAATGGCTTGACACAAATGGAAATTTAATTGAAACACATGGGAAAAACACTTAACTTTTAAGTGATGTGTGTTATCAAGCGTAATGGCATTTTTAGGTAAGAAATATATATATATTTTTTATAAGATCAAAATGTTTTTGGAGTGAAAGAAGTGAATTGGTCTTTTTTTTTTTTTTTAATTGTAGTTACATCTGAGAGGCAATTGTTGGCTGTTTTCAACAATGTATATCGAAAATAAAGACATTGATTGACTGAAAATGGTTCAATATTAAATGAAATGTCTTTTTTTCTCATGTATACTTTATAATTGCTCTTTACCTAAAAAATATGTTTTATCCGATTACTCAATTAATCGATGAACTCAATGAAATAAATTATGATAATTATAGGTGCTGCCTCTCTCTTGGGGGCAGGTGATTTGTCTTATGGAGGACACAAATACCCTGAATTATGATTACCACATAATAATCCTCGTAGTGTCTTTTCACGAAACATACAAGATTGATGTCCAATGTTAATATAACTTTCCACTTTTTAAATGTTTACATCACAAGTATTTATTATACAATACTCTTTTTGTTCATACACAATTGGTCATTTTACTTTTGAAGTACTTCTAATTTAAACCATCTTGAAATAATGCTGAGCAAGAGAATAGTTTGGATAATTATCATTTGTGTATCTATTTAAAGTGCTTAAAGATTGGGTAATACACCAGTGGAAGGACACTCGTAAACCGTTTTATTTTTTTTATGCTAAAATTTCTTAAAATGTATATTTGACACTAATTTGTTAACGTTTCAAATAATGTACAAAAAAAGTTACCATAGTTATATAATATTATGTACTGCCATGTGTTTTTGACCTTAAAATTTTAGAATCTGGAAGATGTCACCAACCTTAAGAGGAGGGACAGGCTGAGCTCTGCCAAACTTGTCCAGCGAGATAAAGGTGAAGTAGGCAGAGACTGCGCGATAGCTGACTTTCTCCGCATCTACCAGCGAGCACGCATCTACGACCACTTCGATTTCCATGGACTTATTGCTGATGAATGTGAGACGGCCAGTTACGGTCACCACACAGCCTTAGCGCAAAGAGAGGAAAAAAGGAAAATATGTGTTATATTTTTTTACACATACATGCATTGGGCTGGTGTAATAAAAAAATGGGATTCACTTATTTTAAAAGGGTAAAAGAGCAACACATTACTTGCTAAAGCATAATTTCAGATTCTATGTACATTTTCCAATATTATATATATATATATATATATATATAATATTGGAAAATACAACTTCTGAAAAACTATTAAAGCCTAGAACCAGGTACGACTGCAAGCATTCCCCGGAGCTGAGCCTTTTGACAATGATGGAAAATACAACTTCTGAAAAACTAATAAAGCCTAGAACCAGGTACGACTGCAAGCATTCCCTGGAGCTGAGCCTTTTGACAATGTACAAGTATCATTTATATATATATATATATATATATATATATATATATATATATATATATATATATATATATATATATATATATATATATATATATATATAATTATATAATTAGGGGTGTCAAACGATTAAAATTTTTAATCGAGTTAATTACTGCTTAAAAATTAATTAACCATAATTAATCGTAATTAATCGCAATTCAAACCATCTCTAAAGTATGCCATATTTTTCTGTAAATTATTGTTGGAATGGAAAGATAAGACACAAGACGGATATATACATACAACATACTGTACATAAGTGCTGTATTTGTTTATTATAACAATAAATCCACAAATGGCATTATTAACATTCTTTCTGTTTAAGTGATCCATGGATAGTAAGACTTGTAGTTCATGAAAGATAAATGTTATAGTTACAAGTTATAGTAATTTTATATTAAAACCCCTCTTCATATTTTCGTTTCAATAAAATTTGTACAATTTTCAATCAAAAGTAGAGTTAATATAATAAGAAGAATAAAAATAACAATAATAAGAATTGAGTGACCAAACTCCGAGTAATGCCATTTCACTTTGCATTGTTGTTTAGCTGTGTGAGAATAGGGCCTCATTACTAAAGACTGAAGTGCTTTTCTTTTTGTGAACATTTTTTTTTTTTTTTTGAGAGATAGCAATACTATTTTTGTTGTGCTTTCACTAAATTATACTTCTGTTTGTTGTGAAGGAGCTGCAGAAGCGTATGCCAATAAACGGCGCAGCCCAAAGAACGCCTGTGTCCACTCGCCTTTATAACAGATATATCTCTGAGCATATCTTACCCAAAATACAACAAAAGACACATAATTGCAACTAAAAGAAAGCAAACTTACCGAAATATGTGTGGAGCACAAAGCAACAGCATAAACGTCTCACAACTACTAATTCTCCCACTATTAGAAGGAATAACATTAGTATGGAACGGCGCTGCGCTGCCCCCAAGCGGCCGGTGGCATTCTCTTCACTCTTAATGTCCATAAACGGCCTCATTGAAATCTGTTTGAGGCAATGCGAGAGCGGCTCATTCAGTGCATGCGTTAATTGCGTCAAATATTTTAACGTGATTAATTTTAAAAATTATTTAACGCCCGTTAACGCGATAATTTTGGCAGCCCTAATTTATATATATATATATATATATATATCATAATAGTATTGTACAGTAGCTAGTGACAAACCAGGCAGGTAATTATATCACAAAGAACAACGGAAGAAAGTCTTTGTATGTATGAAAAGTAAACAGTGTGCCTTCATTAAAAATAAGTATTCTTTCACATTTGTCAGTGGGTTGGTGTGTTTGCTCTTTTTAACATGCTCAAAGAGTGTTATCAGTGCTGGTTGCCATGGAAACGTGAAGGCAAGCGTTATCCGGGCAGTCTGAGTTCTATTTTGAAGCTTAATCATAAACTACAGTACAAGGAAAAGGATCAGGTCTTTGTCTGTGCTGCAAAACATTGGTTTCGATGTTCAATGTTCGATCAAGCATTACATAGATATTCTCTGGTCACCTTTCTTAATCTTGCGGTGAAAGTTGATGGCGTCTACAGAGGCCGTGACAATGTTGGTGTTGCAGTGACGTGCCGCCACAATTCCTGCTACTTCATCCATTAACTTCATGGTTACACCTGATGAACATACAAACAGGCACACTCCAGTCAATTTAATTAGGAAGGACGCTGGCATTTCCACATGAAGTTAAAAAAGTTATCAGTACAGTTGTAACTTGAGTTGTACAATGTCATGAATTGCATGGTCTCAATTTATTGATAGTTTTGTACAGTATTTTAGGTGTGATGCTGGAATACCCACAGAGAACTCAGACTATAATATATAAGTACAAAAATATCGAGGAGTTAACGTGGTCTATGAAATATAACAGGATGATTTTTAGGGGTGATTTTTTACTTTAAAGACCACGTCAAATAATTTAGAAAGCTTGGACGGCACTCTGCCAGATTTCACATTAAAAATTGATTAATTTTTTTAAAGCTCTATAAAGAAACCCTGTGAGAGTGCAATGAAAGCGTCAGATTATGAAGACCAGAAATGTAGATGCACTCAATGACATTAAAGCCGGCTTTCTGATTTCTCTGTCAATTTGGGCTAAAAATGTTTCATGCGGGTTTCAAACAAACACACTATTCCTTGTACTGATCTGAAATTCATGCAGTTCATTTGGCTGTTAAAATATTGACTTTATTCATAAAGTTATTTGTATACTGTATTTTGTAGTGTATTTCTGTTGAAGTCCTGCTGTGCTACTTTTCAGTGAATGTCATTATCATTGGCTTACAGCCAGGCCAGTCATTAGGACAGCACAAACTACAATATGCCATGAAATCGCTGACATTGTTTGTACAAGTTATTACATAAATCAACATGGATTATGATAGGGACTGATAAGGAACAGCCCTAGTCACTCCTGGCAAGTACATCCCATTCATTCATGTTTTCTTGAGTTTTACATGTTTTGTTTCCAGGGATGAGAGGTTATTAAAGAGAAATTAATCTAAATTATTTGGCTCGAAAAAGTGGAAGTGCATGTAAGGAGGATTCAGAGCGAAAGACAATTGACCCATACATTTTATATGACTCGACGGCCATTCAAGCCACCGGAAATAGCCAATCCATCTATCCATTAGCTCTACTACTTATCCTCAAGAGGGTTGCGAGGGTGCTTGAGCCTATTACAGCTGACTAAGAGCAGGAGGCTGGATACACCCTGAACTGCCATTATCTGATTACATACGCCCTTAGGATTTATTTCAATTATTAAAAATAATAATAAATAAAAACATGGCCTGATGATCAGTAATATGTTACCTTTAACTGTAAGGAGCATGTTCAACTTACTGTACAGCCATATGCTATGATGTTTTTAAAAGGGTGGACTTTTTCATTTGATTTTGTTGGCATTTTGTCTCAGTGGAATCCATCAACAGCCACATGCCATTTTCAAAAGAACTGCAATTTCTCGTAATGAAGTGTATTTGCCAATTCATTTCCCCCGAGTCTCTCTCTCGTTCACACACACACACACACAAAATCAATAAGTCTGCTTGGGATGGCTTTTTTGGCTCTAACCATCTGCACAGTACAGGGAGCCTAATGTGTGGGAGTACAAACAAAAATGTGCTGCCTGCTGCACTCACATAAGAGACAGCCTGTTCAGCTGATATAAGACAAAGTTTCGTATGACTCTGAAATCTTGTTCTTTCGATATCCATAAAACGTCTGATGTAATTACACTTATAATGTTAAAACCAAAGAAACAGATCAACAACCTTCCGACTGTTACTGTAATTCATTCAAGATCAATCGCTTCCAGTCCTCCCAGTTAAAATAGATTGGACCAGGGGTCGCGTTAACCGTATATTTTCCGTCGTTGACCGGTTTTTTAAAACGGTGACGGAAAAAAACTGAAGTCCATCCGTCATTTTGACAGGTTGCAATTCATACCCCAGACCACAGGGTGGCGAGTGAGCATATTAATTAGCCATTGTCTCTCTTGATGCATGACGTCGTTGGCCTTACTCGGAAAAATGTCAAGGCAACTGAGTGTTTGCCTGGCACTGCCAGACTGTTCTTCCTGTATTTTTCAAACACTGAGAGAAAAGTCTGGGACACAGCCTCTCGAGTAGGTACAAAATCAATCGACAAATCAGATTTGTTTATTTGCGTGACGTGTTCTTCACGAGCAACGTCACTCTTGCGCGCCGAAAGTCGTCTCTACAACAACACGGATGGCGGGAGAGCCGAGAATATGTTCCAATCCGCAGTAAATTTAGTTTTAAATGAGCTAAAACACATCGACACGAGACAGTGACAACAGTCTGTCTCGCGCTAGCCATGTTGAATAAACTCCGTTCTCCTCGCATGTTTACTTCCGCGCGCAAGTCCCTCGTCCTGCCCTCGTCGCTTTGCTAACGGCACGTCTGCCCGTCGCTGATTGGTGCACTCCGCTGTCTGTTTGCCTCTTGTTAAGCTTGTTCGGACAGAATATTAATTAAAAATGAATGAAAACTAAATACTATTGAATATGTCATTATTATCATTTTTAAAATGTAAGTGACGGGTAAAAATAGATTATGACCGGATTTTTATTTCAGTCAAAATGACAGACAACGAAAAAGTCTAGCGCAACCTCTGGATTGGACATATAGCAGTGCCAGTGGCTGCCAATGAGTTATTGTCTAATCATCTCTGAGCGTCTCAAGTGCTCCCCGATGCCTTTTGAATACCAGAACGGAGATGAAATTCTATGTATGACCGCAGCATCCAGCTAACCCCTATCACAGACACTAATGCAAACAACACTATCAAGTACCAGATCCAATCCATGGATCATGGCTCCTTACAGGCTACTTCTACTCTTCCAAGCTAGTCGCTCATGATGACACAACTCTACTCAACCTCAAGGTGACCATCAGCATATATATCAAGAAAGAGCCTTTGAAAATATTCGAGTCATATATTTAAAACAAATACATGAACTTCTTGTTACAAAATGAGAAACATTTATTACCATAGAATAGGTACACAATGTGGCAACAGTTTAGAAAAGCAGGTCAGGCTGACCCAAATATGGAGCAGTCAATAGAGTAGACAGTGAACAAGGCACATATGATGGCATATGTGATACCACAGAATCCTAAATGAGAAGCACAGATTAAAAGACAGGAGCTATGTTATTGCAAAAGAGTCACAAAATGTTGTATAGCACAGACATACCGTAAGCACTATACACTCAAAAAAATGGGGTGTTGAACTGACATTTAAAAAATATGGAAAGAATTTGCACCTGAAAATATTGCTTTCCTTCAGCATTTAGCAATTGTGTCCTTTTAACATAAAGCACACATGTCTAGCCAACATTAGGCACTCATGTTGCGCGAACATAACACACTCTTGTTGAGCCATCATAAGGCACTCATGTTCACCCCAAAATACATGTTGAACCGACATTAAAGAAATACATAATTTGCACCTGATTAATTTGCTTTCCTTCAGTATTTAGCAATTGTGTTCTTTTAACATAAAGCACACATGTTGAGCCAACATAAGGCACAACTAGGGCTGTCAAATTTATCGCGTTAACGGGCGGTAATTAATTTTTTTAATTAATCACGTTAAAATATTTAATGGATGCACGACCCACTCAGGCGTTGCCGCACACAGACTACAATGGCGACGTTCTCCGTATATACAGAGCTAAGAGGCAGTGACAGGTGAGTGGAGTGGATACAGGCATTGATTTGGACCGTGCTTTTAATTGTGTAAAGCTTTGACATCTCTTCCACAGCAGTTATAACTATTGAGGCAAGCAATGTGGGGAAGAATGACAGGAGTTGATCTTTTCCTTAACACCCTGCATTGTACACAACACTGAGAAGATATATTATTTGCAGTCGCCACACACAGTCATGGTTACCCACTTCCCATCATGCATTTGGGCAGAACAGTTTTGTCACTACATTATCATTTACTGAAAGTCAACACATACACTAGATGGCAATATTTAGTCACAATATACAAACTCACATTTATCCTTTAAGAATCTATCCCTGGATCCCTTTCACAGAAAGAATGTTAATAATGTTAATGCAATCTTGTGGATTTATTGTTATAATAAACAAATACAGTACAGTATGTTGAATGTATGTATCCGTCTTGTCTTATCTTTCCATTCCAACAATAATTTACAGAAAAATATGGCATATTTTAGAGATGGTTTGAATTGCGATTAATTACGATGAATTAATTTCTAAGCTGTGATTAACTCAATTAAAAATTTTAATCGTTTGACAGCCCTAATTTTAACGTAAATGGCCGTCAATGGCATCAATTTATATATGCCTCAGTGGAATCCAGTACAATGGCATCAATAGTAGCGACATTCATGATAGTCAATGGCATGGACGTACATAGCTGTCAGTGGTATTGACTTACTTGGGCGCCATTCAATGTCAATGGGCTGTAATGGTAAGGGGTCAAAAATCACAACCATCTATGTTTTCCTGTCATTGAAAATGAAGGGAAAATGTTTCTCATTAAAAATGAATGGAATTCTGGTCATTTTGATATTTAAACGATGCCGGTCGGTCAAACGGTTTGGAGTCTCCACTGCACCGAAAAAATGTGGATAATAAGATTATGAAAGAAAGAAAGAAAGAAAAATAAAGTTGAGGAATTTTACTAGCTGGGCCTTTGCCTTTCAAAGTCCCGTCTAATAAAAAATCTCTTTTCACAAACAAAATAATAATTCAATGGTGACGGTACCATTGAGGTGTCCCTTACTTTTTCAGGGTGTTGGCAATCCTACTTTTAAATATCGCGAGAAATCACGAGCCTATTGCAATTAGTTGGAAAGACACATTAACATTATGTTGCATCAACAATATCTAATCAAGCTCCTCATTCACTGTTCATGTTTATGTAGAGACTGCATGATTCAATCATGCTCACCTTGGAAACATGATGGTTTCTTGCTGAAAATGCACACTGTGTTTTAGTAAACTTTACAACCTGCCTGATTCATTTTTTTGAGTGTAAGTGTGGTTGTCACAGTCTCATTTCTGTATTTTATATCAGCTAGCACCTGCGCACATACAAGAGAGCTTCCTTTATCAGTTAATGATGCGAACCTTAGTGGTTGTATTTAAGAATCTTGAGTTAAAATAAAACAACAGCAGCCCAAATGACTCCAGAAACTGGATCCCATTAGTGAGAAACCAGATTCCATAAAATGAGTTTACCACGACTAGCATATATCACAACAATGCATATATCCTTCTGTTATGGATGGATTCAACTGTCTGTTTTTCAACATCTGACTGTTTTCCATGTGTACTGCTTAGCTGCAATAGGAATATTTGTTCCAGCACTAATTGCTAATGTCAGTATACAAGAATGACCTCCTAAAATACTGTATTCAACCTTGATTTCTTCCACCATTATAAAATCACCCAAACACGCTGAGAAAATAATCTTCATAGACAACATAATACTGTATAAAGTCTTACATTTCTTGGCAGTGTGGGAGAAAAAGCACTTAGGAATACTTTCAGAATTGGGCTTTAACAAGTTTAACTATGTTTAAAGTGCACAGGTTTTCACCTCTTCTGGGTGGATGTGAGATGTTTCCTTCATGCTAAATGAGGGTTCACTTTCAATACAGATATAAATACTGTCGACAATTCTCATTACACAATGCACTGTATAGCTGACGCAAAAGGTTGATGGTGCGACTAAATGTGAGACTGAAAGCGAGGACAAGCAAGGCCAAGACAGCCCAAGGGCCTCTGTTACACATTCAGAGGGTGACATGGCACACTATGACTCCCTTTGCCGTAGGAAGGGAACAAGGATGGAGGGGGGCGGGATGGAGTGTCATGGTGTTTTGTGTGTGAAAAAGAAAGAGAGCTCACTCCAAAAATGGGGAAAAGTCCAATTAGTAAGCCAGTCCCCAGTGCAGCCCAGTTTTCCAGAGGGCACAATACCTCTATGATCACACTCCTTGCCACTAGTCGACAACTCTTTAAGTACACTGTGCTCCACTGACTAAAGAATCATGCGGGGAGGTCTTGAAGTCAGTCTTTGTAGCAAGTGAACATTTCATATAATCCCACCCATTGCACGGTAAGGAAAGGTCCTGTCAATGTAAAAGGGAGGGAGTGAAACAGAGTCAGAGTATGTGACCTCTTACATTCTAGACTCCACAAGATACAGTATATTGGCCCCTGCAGGGCTTGATTTTTGAATAGTCTGGTCTGACGGATTGAAATATATACATATTTATATACAGTGCCTTGCAAAAGTCTTCGGCCCCCTTGAATCTTGCAACCTTTCGCCACATTTCAGGCTTCAAACATAAAGATATAAAATTTAATTTTTTTGTCAAGAATCAACAACAAGTGGGTCACAATCGTGAAGTGGAACAACATTTATTGGATAATTTAAACTTTTTTAACATATAAAAAACTGAAAAGTGGGGCGTGCAATATTATTCGGCCCCTTTACTTTCAGTGCAGCAAACTCACTCCAGAAGTTCAGTGAGGATCTCTGAATGATCCAATGTTGTCCTAGATGACCGATGATGATAAATAGAATCCACCTGTGTGTAATCAAGTCTCCGTATAAATGCACCTGCTCTGTGATAGTCTCAGGGTTCTGTTTAAAAGGCAGAGAGCATTATGAAAACCCAGGAACACACCAGGCAGGTCCGAGATACTGTTGTGGAGAAGTTTAAAGCCGGGTTTGGATACAAAAAGATTTCCCAAGCTTTAAACATCTCAAGGAGCACTGTGCAAGCCATCATATTGAAATGGAAGGAGCATCAGACCACTGCAAATCTACCAAGACCCGGCCGTCCTTCCAAACTTTCTTCTCAAACAAGGAGAAAACTGATCAGAGATGCAGCCAAGAGGCCCATGATCACTCTGGATGAACTGCAGAGATCTACAGCTGAGGTGGGAGAGTCTGTCCATAGGACAACAATCAGTCGTACACTGCACAAATCTGGCCTTTATGGAAGAGTGGCAAGAAGAAAGCCATTTCTCAAAGATGTCCATAAAAAGTCTTGTTTAAAGTTTGCCACAAGCCACCTGGGAGACACACCAAACATGTGGAAGAAGGTGCTCTGGTCAGATGAAACCAAAATTGAACTTTTTGGCCACAATGCAAAACGATATGTTTGGCGTAAAAGCAACACAGCTCATCACCCTGAACACACCATCCCCACTGTCAAACATGGTGGTGGCAGCATCATGGTTTGGGCCTGCTTTTCTTCAGCAGGGACAGGGAAGATGGTTAAAATTGACGGGAAGATGGATGCAGCCAAATACAGGAACATTCTGGAAGAAAACCTGTTGGTATCTGCACAAGACCTGAGACTGGGACGGAGATTTATCTTCCAACAGGACAATGATCCAAAACATAAAGCCAAATCTACAATGGAATGGTTCAAAAATAAACATATCCAGGTGTTAGAATGGCCAAGTCAAAGTCCAGACCTGAATCCAATCGAGAATCTGTGGAAAGAGCTGAAGACTGCTGTTCACAAACACTCTCCATCCAACCTCACTGAGCTCGAGCTGTTTTGCAAGGAAGAATGGGCAAGAATGTCAGTCTCTCGATGTGCAAAACTGATAGAAACATACACCAAGCGACTTGCAGCTGTAATTGGAGCAAAAGGTGGCGCTACAAAGTATTAACGCAAGGGGGCCGAATAATATTGCACGCCCCACTTTTCAGTTTTTTATTTGTTAAAAAAGTTTAAATTATCCAATAAATTTTGTTCCACTTCACGATTGTGTCCCACTTGTTGTTGATTCTTGACAAAAAATTGAACTTTTATATCTTTATGTTTGAAGCCTGAAATGTAGATATATATATATATATATATATATATATATATATATATATATATATATATATATATATATATATATCGTTTTTGAAGATGACGGTTAGCTCATTGTCACACTTTATTCACAGTTTTTCATTTCAAAGGATACAAACACACATTTTAATAGACTGTGCACAATTGTTTGGTTAACTTGTTTTTCAAATCTGTAGCTCAGAGCGTGTATACATGTCAAGAAACAAACCTTATGCTGAATTGTATCATTGAATAAACAAACAAAATCCACCAAACTTTTAAGCGTGATGGTGCAGTGCACGAAACTCGGAATGCAGGGACCATTGAATTTTGTGTGTAATCCTGTTAAAGTTGTGTCTAAAGGAATTTATTTTCTCAGTTTGAGCACCTATGACAGCAATAAAAGCATCCACCCTTCCACCCCCTATGGTCTTAGTTGTTTGTCAAACTGCTAAAACACAATCTACGCAGTAGAGATGTCCTGATCCGATATTTGGATCGGATCGAACGCCGATATGGGCAAAAAAATGCACATCGGTATCGGATCGGCCGACACGGAAAAATTCCGATCCAGACTTCCGATCCAGTTTTTCTGGAAGTCCCGTCCAGGTTTTCAAGCGCACCGATTTACATAATCCATTCCAGTTTTTGCTTCGGTTTCCCTAAAATCCGGTCCGCATTTTACGGCACACCTTCAACAACCTACATTACTGTCTCCCAATTTACCGAGAGACTTTATCGGTAAAAATGTCAGCTGTGTGGGATCATTTCACCTTAAAGGACGACAAAGACGAAGAGGCAGAGTGCAACATATGCCACAATAAAGTCAAGCGTAGTGGTAGGGCTGGGCGATATGGCCTTAAACATGTATCACGATAAATTGAGCAGATTTATCTCGATAACGATAAATGACGATAAATTCGCCCAAGCGGACTGTTATATAATTTGAAAATCTGAATCAATGCATGAAATACAGATTAACTATTTCTTGTTGATTTATTTACCAGCATTCAATTTGATATACTGTATTTAACAATTGTACATGCAGTCTAAACATTAAATTTATAAAAATTAGGGCTGTCAAAATTATCGCGTTAACTGGCGTTAATTAATTTTTTTTAATTAATCACGTTAAAATATTTGACGCAATTAACGCACTTGCCCAGCTCAGACATATTTAAATGTCACTAGAGTGAAAGGCCCACCTGTTAATTGTGTTTTGCGGAGTTTTGCTGCCCTCTGCTGGCGTTTGGGTGCGACTGATTTTTTAGTGTAAGTAATTATTGCCATCAACAATGGCGGGCTACTAGTTTATTTTTTGATTGAAAATTTAACAAATTTTATTAAAACGAAAACATTAAGAGGGGTTTTAATATAAAATTTCTATAACTGATTTAGAACTGATTTATTGTTATAATAAACAAATACAGTCCTTATGTACCGCATGTTGAAAATATATATCCATCTTGCGTCTTATCTTTCCATTCCAACAATAATTTAGAGAAAAATATGGCATATTATATAGATGGTTTGAATTGCGATTAATTACGATTAATTAATTTTTAAGCTGTAATTAACTCGATTAAAAATTTTAATCGTTTGACAGCCCTAATAAAAATGTATTGTAAGCAATAAGAATTCAAGTATGAACATTTATAACAGCGTGTATGACTTGAACAATGTACATTGTCAAAATCAATATGCCTGTGCAAACATGTAATTGTAACACAAATGACTTGCAGCTTGAACAGTACACTTCAAAAAGACAACTTATTGTTAATGGCTGCTGTGATATAATTATTAAATACAAGTGTTTACTTTATGGTTTAAGGGTTTCCCCCCCCCCCCCCCCCCCCCCCAGTGCATTTTTTCCATAAATGCACGCACAATAAAAATAGCTGGGGCCATTTCTCGGTCATTATAAGTTTCGCCGTTGGATTGTACTTTATGCAGAATTCTTTACCATCACAAAAGCTATCAGAGGAATCACACACACAGACAGATACAAAATAACGCCACATAGTAATTGGAAGATGCAGTCCGTGCCCAATCCACTCATTAAGTTCAGCCGTTTCGACCAGGTTAGAGCCTCTATCCGACTCCATAACGTTCATTAGTAGCGTTAGCCGCTAGCTAGCGTTAGCCTGGCTACCAGTAGAAAGCACTGAAAGCACCATCTCCGGAAATCGTGAGAACAAAGGAGGACAGCGGGTGAAAGCCCGTCTGGATGCCACCAAGAGTCTACTAAATGTCGGTTGAAAGTTTGGTGAACCTCCCTTAAGCCACACTCCATCACGTTTTGCTTGTAGCGTTAGCTGCTAGCGTTAGCTTACCGGGCTTTTGTTTGATTGGCTTCCTGATGATCACGTGACTCCCTACGTAAGCACATTCACTGCTTTCTTAAAGGGGAATGAACATAGACGAACAACACAGAATCAAAGCGGGATGAAAAGACTATTTTCTTGTTTTATTAATTTACCGAATTTACCGACATGGTCAAAATTACGTCGGTCATCGTTAAGAATTTCGGTGACGGTAAATTTTCGGTTTACCGCCCTGCTCTACGTAGTGGTAAAGCTGTAAGAAGTTTTAATACAACCAACCTAATCAAGCATTTAGCGAAGTACCACCACAAACAATATAAGGAATATGTTAAGAAAACCGAAGACAAAAAGAAAGGTCCTACGCAACTAAGACTGGCAGAAACTTTTGCTATGCGTGACAAACTGGCACTTGACAGTCCCAAAGCCCAGGGAATAACAAGAGCCATTGCCGAAGAATTCATTCTGGATGATGAGCCATTATCTCTCGTGAGTAAAGAGGCACCATCCAACACTTAGAACCACGGTACAACATGCCCAGCCGTCATTACATCCTTGAGCGATTCGGCCATGGAAGATTCGAGAACGATTCACAAACATCCAAATTCCGATTATTAAAATAAGTCAAGTAAAGCGGAACTAATACACAGCGCGGTCTTCGGGACGCAATGAGAAACGGACCGCATTGCGTCCCGAGAGTAAACATCATACTTGTTATAGACCCGGGTAATGCCAATGCTCGACTCACGGCTTTAGCTCAACTCATGCCGCTGGATAAAAAACACAAGAATACCTGAATGCTGCTGACAGCCGCTACAAACTACGTCAACGTCGATTTACTGGAGATAATAGATATGATATGTATATAGAACTAGATGAAAAACGACAGACTCGACTGCGTTAGCAACATTGAAGTATTGAAAACTAGATGCGTTAGTAAACAGCCGCCATCTTAAAGCAGAAGACTTCCCTAGTAGGCTGTTGTGAACCTTCAAAGCGAACCTAATTAACTTTTCACCTAAAATACTCCTAAATCGGCAAAATCTTGACTTGAATCTATCTTCAAAACAGTTTTAAAACTTTCACACGTCAAAAGTGGCGGCACGGTGGCTGAGTGGTTAGCACGTCTGCCTCACAGTTCTAAGATCAAGGGTTCCATCCCGGGCTTCAGCCTTCCTGTGTGGAGTTTGCATGTTCTCCCCGTGCCTGCGTGGGTTTCCTCCGGGAACTCCGGTTTCCTCCCACATCCCAAAAACATGCATGATAGGCTGATTGAACACTCTAAATTGTCTCTTTGTGCCCTGCGATTGGCTGGCAACCAGTTCAGGGTGTCACCTGCCTACTGCCCGTAGTTAGCTGGGACCGCGACCCTCGTGAGGAAAAAGCGGCATGGAAAATGAATGAATGAATGAATGAATGAATGAACATGTCGAAAGTAGACAGAAGGGAAATTATGGAATAACGGGAGCAATTTTAACAACTTTAACACTGATTCGCAAAATTAAATGAATTGAATGTAGTTTAAAGAGCATACGACACCAGAAAAAAAGTCTTAAATGGCATTATTATGTGAATTAGAATCATATTTTGAGACGATTCGACCATATACAACAATTTAGCAAAGCGCAGATGACGAGAAATTAGTCTTTTAATCTGCCGGTTAGCCACGCCTACAATTATAGGGCTTTAGCGTCCCCAACAGGTGGATGACGTCAGCGGTAGACTAGGCTCATCGGTTTTACTATTCAGCCCATTGAGGGGGAATTGTTCAGAACGAGGAAAACGAGACGAAGAGAGCTGCAAAATGTCATTGTTTCAGTCTCTCTACTCCCAATATTTTTACAGGATATTCTTTTTATCCAAGTATTTTCCCCAATAGCTATATAAATGGCTTGAGAAGGACCAGTCAGCCCGTTGAGGGGGAACTATTCACAATGAGGAAAACGCGACGAAGAGAGCGGCAAAATGTCATTGTTTCTGTCTCTTTACTTCAATATTTTTACAGGATATTCTTTTTACCCAAGTACTTTCCCCAATTGCTAAATAAATGGCATGGTCATGACAAATAACTTGTGCTAAATGGAATATAAAATAATAAAAATCCATTTATTCAAGACGACATGGCAAAATTACTCCATAATGGTCAAAACAGTCGACTTTACCTTTACTGTCACACCTGCCGAACGATATTTTATTACACCTAAATCGGACATATGTCATTTCCCTTCCCCGGCTTCGGAGAATGCAAACAGACCAGGAGTGACAGCTAGCCGACATGCTAACCCGAACCGAGGGATGTTTCAAAGTCTTCGAAGTGGAAAATCACACATAACTAGCCTGGATTATTTGACATGACGACCCGGTTGTCGAGTTTCTTTGCGGATCGGCAAACCGCCCGGCGGAGAGCAATTTACAGTTCGTTCCCTGGAGGAGGGTGGCTGGAATTGTTGTGTAGCTAACGTGCTAACAGCTAACTGCTAATGAGCGTGAGGATAGCTTTTTACATGCCTATCAATGATCAAACGTAAGTAGTCCTTTATTTAAAGGAATTTTATAGTGTTTACTTTGTAATCACTGTATTCGTATTTGACATAATACAAAACAAGATGTTTACTCACTTCCTTGTAAGTCCAATGGTCCCACAGTAAATATCCACGGTGTATGGGAACCTTTTGAAACTCCAAAAAGGCGCATACGCCTCTCCCGCATACAGAATGATTTTTCTGCAGCCGTTTGGCTGGCGTGATGCAAAAAATAAAAGTATTAATCCGCAAAATCAGCTGAATCCTTCGTCCTCATACACAACAGTACACTGTAGCGTGAAGAGGACGTCTTCTACCGTACACGTCACAGCGCCCTCCTCCTCAATGCGAGACCGAAGCCGGAAGTCACTCATTTTCCTGGCGCGGGATTCAAAAAACTAAATAAATATAGCGATCGCTTCCACACACATCCAAGCGGTCCATATCATTCAGGAGCATAAAATACCGCGTGTATTATGAAATAAACATGCTTTTTCGTGTCACAAGCACTTTAAAGCTGCTGATACAGAATGGGGACTTGAGTATTTTATTTACTATTTTAAAATGTTAACTTGATACTGAAATAGTCGTTTATTTAAACCTGAGAGGCTTTTTATACAATTATAACTAATGCACGAAACATTAAAAGCATATAATAGCTTGCGGGGTTTGTGGGATTTTCCACTGAGGTTGTTTGTGTGTTTTGCTTTTTTAAGACAGTTTACAATATTATTTGCACGTTTTACTGACTGACTATGCCATTTCCGTTTGTTATTTATAATGTTTTATGTTTGTCACTGAATAAACAGGTCAGTTTCTTGTTACCAACCGTTGTGTGTTATTCAAACTCACCTAATTCAGCTGGCTAGTTGTTATCAAGAGTACTAAAACCCTTTTCAAAATGAGTCTGACAACTAAGTAAGGAGGCTAAATAACTTTAAGCTTTAATACATGCTCAGATAGTCCGGTATCGGTATCGGCCAGTATTGGTATCGGATCGGAAGTGCAAAACAATATCGGTATCGGATCGGAAGTGCAAAAACCTGGATCGGGACATCCCTACTACGCAGTTTAATTCTTTACTGTTATTCTCTTTGCACACATTTTCAGAAAATCATACATGTAAACTGTATTTAAAAAATAATCTCTGAAATCACTTTCCACAGTCTTTAAAGTGCATGTGACACAAAAAAGCATGTTTATTTCATAATACACGCGGTATTTTATGCTCCTGAATGATATGGACCGCTTGGATATGTGTGTGGAAGCGATCGCTATATTTATTTAGTTTTTTGAATCCCGCGCCATGAAAATTAGTGACTTCCGGCTTCGGTCTTACATTGAGGAGGAGGGCGCTGTGACGTGTACGGGTGAAGGCGTCTTCTTCACTAAACAGCCGTACTGTTGTGTATGAGGACTAAGGATTCAGATGATTTTGCGGATTAATACGTTTATTTTTTGCATCACGCCAGCCAAACGGCTGCAGAAAAATCTTGCTTTAAGAGGGAGAGGCGTATGCGCCTTTTTGGAGTTTCAAAAGGTTCCAATTCATCATGGATATTGGCCAAAACAAGCCCTACTACTGTGGGACCATTGGACTCACGAGGAAGTGAGTAAACGTCTTGTTTTGTATTATGTCAAATATTAATACAGCGATTACAAAGTGACCACTACAAACTTTCTTTAAATAAAGGACTACTTACGTTTGGTCATTGATAGGCATGTAAAAAGCTCTCCTCGTGCACATTAGCTGCACAACAACTGCAGCCGCCCTCCTCCGGGGAACGAACTGTAAAATGCTCTCCGCCGGGCGGTTTGCCGATCCACAAAGACAATCGACACCCCAGTCGTCATGTCAAATAATATGTGTGATTTTCCGCTTCGAAGACTTTGAAACATCACTTGGTTCGGGTTAGCATGTCGGCTATCTGTCACGCCTCCTGGTTTGTTTACATTCTCCGAGGAGGAAAATGACAAATGTCCGATTTAGGTGTCATAAAATATCGTTCGGGAGGTGCGACAGTAAAGGTGAAGTCGACAGTTTTGACCATTATGGAGTAATTTTGCCATGTCGTCCTGAATAAGTGCATTTTTATTATATCATATTCCATTTAGCATAAGACTGTTATTTGTCATGACCATGCCATTTATTTAGCAATTGCGGAAAATACTTGGATAAAAAGAATATCCTGTAAAAATATTGAAGTAAAGAGACAGAAACAATGACATTTTGCAGCTCTCCTCGTCGCGTTTTTCTCATTGTGAATAGTTCCCCCTCGATGGGCTGACTGGTCCTTCTCAAGCCATTTATTTAGCTATTGAGGAAAAATACTTGGATAAAAAGAATATCCTGTAAAAATATTCGAGTAGAGAGACTGAAACAATGACATTTTGTGGCTCTCTTCGTCGCGTTTTCCTCGTTCTGAATAATTCCCCCTCAATGGGCTGAATAGTAAAATCGATGAGCCCAGTCACCCACTGACGTCATCCACCTGTTGCGGACGCTAGAGCCCTATAATGGTAGGCGTGGCTAACCGGCAGATTAAAAGACTAATTTCTCGTCATATGCGCTTTGCTAAATTGTTGTATATAGTCGAATCGTCTCAAAATATGATTCTAATTCACATAATAACGCTATTTAAGACTTTTTTTTCTCCTGTCGTATGCTCTTTAATGTACTTATTAGGCATCCTAGCAGAAGGCTGATGTCATCCCTGGGGCATTGCTGAAATACACTTTGATGATTTAAACAGCATTGTCTCAGTTTACTTCATAAACATGCAATTTTTATAGGAACTGAAATTCCTTGTTTGAATATTGTGTTTAATTCCAGGAGGCAATTATGATTTGCTCAAAATTAGCTGTCAATTACTAATCTTATACTGTATTAAACCCATTCTTGATTTTATGGATTTTGCTCAATGCAAAATTTACATTCATGCAACCAGTGGTCCATTGGTAAATTGATAATTGCTATAGGTTCTTTTATCACTTCTTAAGCTTCTATTGTTGCCCTCTGCTCACCTTCTTATCCACTCCCCAGCAAGTGCTTTGATGGTGGACAGCATTAAATTGCTTAAACTCCCTCCTAATGAGCTGTAACTATGGAGACAGTTTCTGTTAATATTGGCGCCTCCCAGCAAACCACCCACATCATTGCCGAAATCACCATAAACTCTTTGTTTTTCTATATTCTCCTCTAGGCTTTACTGAGCACACTGTTTACAAATTTACACAGGATTGCTGACTTTGTTATTGTCCCACTCCGTAATAGCCAAAGCAACTGAGACAGTTCTTTGAATTGAAATGTAAAACTATTATCATTTTGCTTAAATTTGGTAGTGAAGTTTCTAATAGTTTCCTGTATGAATTGTCATATAGAAACAGGATAACACATTTTCATTAACTCTGTTGGAAAATGATTGTTTCGCAAAGTATACTAACATGATACAAGATGGCACAAAAGGTCAGATCCGTGCACACCTGCTGTCAATGCCCCACCAATCATGATTGTCAAGCTTTCATAGATTCTTGTTATATTTCATCCCAACTGACCGCCAGAGGCAGCGCTTCAAGCACTAGATGATCACTCTACTGCATTTGCAGGATGAGATTTGAATAACAACAAGGTAACGTGACCTACTTGTCTCACCTCGTAACATATACTGTAAGTTGTTTGTCATTAAACAGCAAGGGAAAAACTAACGTTCACATCATTTCAATATTCAGTACTCTACTTACACAATAACGCTTGGATGATTCTCTGTTTTGTTTGTGAGATTGCTTTTTATAATCATTCATGATACATTATTGTACACTGGACGTGTCGTACTGTAATTTTTAGCCCTATACCTAGTTTTACAATGGAAAGACTGCAATGCTAACATCTTTACTGAATGAAACAACAATGCATAACAAATGTAAGGTATTAGGCCATCTGTCAATACAACTAAAAAACAAACATCCACGATCATGAAGTGTTTTAATACTGGCTCTTTGAATTGTCAGTGATGAATGTTTTACAATTTTGAACAGGAACGAGGAACTTCAAACAGAATTCTGCTTTTATTACTTCATTTTAGGCATCCGAAAAGTCACAAACTGAATTCTACCACAAAAAAACACTATTGCAAAAACCCCATTCAAAATCATTGCTATTTTTTCCTCTTATTTTAATTAGACCGCAAAGGTGTCCACTTGTGGAACTCAACTGCTGTTTCCATAGAAACAGGCGGTACACTTTCTTAGAACATGTACTAAGGATGGTAAGGGCCGAGATTAATGAGGAAAAGTGGGCGGCAACACACAACATAGAATAGGAATGTACAGGTGAATTCAGTAAAAGGATATCAGTCTCTCATTAAGAAATCAAAAACATTTGGAACACTGACTAGGAACACAAACTTTTCTATTTAAGTCTCGATTTGCTAATTTGATGCAAGTCCTTCTTTTGAGAGACGGAATAGAAACAGGTGCTTTTTACGGATGCAAATTCTGGGGCTTCTGCCACACCCACCATGCGTAAATTGGGAACGAGAATGGCTTTATTAAAGAGACATCATTGCTAATTGAGGCGAATACCTGGAACTCTAACATTACTCAAAATTTGCACGTATCACTGACTACATAATATGGTCATGTACATTCATGTTTGTTCAATAAATGGGCTCTAACTTTGTTAATGAACCACTTTTCCCATAAGTAGGTTAACAACTCCAATGTGCTCATTAAGTACTCAAGTACAGTATTCCACACCGTTGAGAGTCCTGTATATAAAAAGAGTTCATCCATACGATGGCCAGACAAAAGTGACAAAGAAACAAAAAAAACAAAAATAGGACTACGAGAATAAATTCATAGTATTACGAAATTAAAGTCACAATGTTACGGGAAAAAAGTAATTGTGAAACTTTGATCTTGTAATACCATGTAATTTTATGTAGAATTATTATATATTTAATTATTTATTACTTAATTTTGAATAATACTATGATGTTAAAGCTGTGATATCATGGGCAAAAAGTTGTAATATTACGGGATTAAAGTTGTTACATAACGTTACCGTTATGCATGAAGGCAGTGTGGCTGATTTAGCTACATTAGCTGCTACTTACTTTATGTAGCGCTGAAACGCCTCCGTTAAAATGAACAAATAACCAACGATATACTAGTATAAATCATTATAGAATCCATGATTGCGGTTTTGAGTAATGAACCAGGCTGGGAGTTTTTAAAACCCACAGGAATCTTTCGCAGGGGTTTTGCATTAATTCGTTGATTCAGATGATTAGGTTAGTAGCTTCTTTAGAGTACCTTTTCATGATATGCTCATTTTTTGAGATACGGATTTTTGTTTTTTGTTGACTTTTTTGCCAAAATCATCAATATTAAAACAATAAAAGGTTTGAACTACTTCAGTTGTGTGTAATGAATCTAAAATATATGAAAGTCTGATGTTTATCAGTACATTACAGAAAATAACGAACTTTATCACAACATGCTATTTTTGTAGAGGGACCTGTATTATGAGGCAATAAGAAAATAGTAACGCATAGACACTAAGGAAACTAACCTTATCCAATTACGAGTTTGGAAAAATGAATGCGTTAGATTGCTCGTTACTGGAAGAAAGTAATCAGATTACAGTAATGCGTTACTGACAACACTGGCCACAGGGGTGCTGAATTTCATTCCAACAAAACAAGACACCTTTTCACCAATCTGGTATCTTACAAGTGTAATCAGTTTCTTGTTTTAGCAGAAACTTCATTGGATAAACTGTCTATGCTCTTTGCCCTTGAGGACGGGTTTGGACACCCCTGTCTAGAATAAACTGCATTGTGTCATTATGTACCTGTGTTATGTTGACTTGTGCAATGTTACACTTTCCTGTTGCCTAACTGAACAGCTCAACATTTCCTCTTTTTCTACATAGAATATTTTTATACGCACTCTTGAATTTTACTGCGTTTGTGCATGTTGATTACATCACCTTGGGCTGTAGAGAACTAGGTCACATTTCCACAGAGTGAAGGGAAAACATACAGAAAATTATTAGTTGTATTCTCAAATAGGAGTCATTGCTCTCAAAGCAAGAAATGGAGAGAGCAGACGAGGAAGAAAAGCGAGAACGCCTGACCTGAGTCCTGCTTATGTAAACAAAATAAGTGTAGTGCAAGCAGCAGCAGCGAGCAAAAGGGAGCTTTGCCCTAATGAGCAATTGCATGTATAAAGACAGTGTGTTTGTGTGTATGTGTGTGCAGTATGGGGAGGGAGGGTCCTTAATTGGACAGATGTCTCAGCAAGCTCTTCAAATTAAAAAGCCAAGCGTGACACGTGCAACATTCATCAGTTCCGCCTTCCATGTGCTCTCTCTACCCCTCTTTGGTTCATCTCCCTGTCATCTCTCTTGTTCTTCTCATGCCCTCTTGACACTCAAAGGACGGACAGAAATGCCGGCAGGACCAAACCAATATGCAACATACAGATAAACAACTCAGAATTAATTTGCATCGCACCAGTATGTACTGTACTTTTTCAAGTCCATTAGTTACGGTTGGGATAGTTTGTAGCAGCATGGCTGTGCCCCAGTGTGCAAGGCAAGTTCATGCTAAGAAGGCTTCGGTGTGGAGAAACTCAAATTCAACCCCTTGAAGTAATCCAAGATGAATTTGGATAAGGTTGGTTAACCAGAGTATCGCATTCAACATCGGTGTCCTAACAAATGGACAAAAATATCTCCAACAAGTCTCCTCAAAATAAGTTGTTGGAGGTGCAAAGAGGAGAGCCACTCCATATTTTTCTTCCATTTTTACTCGTGAGGTAGTCAAGTATTATTCTCATTCACCACAGCGACGGGCTTGACACTTATTCTGTTTAGTTTTGTCCCTTTAGTAGCAGTCATATTCACTTTGCTCCTGAGGGTTATAAACCTTGCACACGTTACACGTTACTATGAAAACATATTCAATCACACTGCACTATAACCCTGCTTTACTTTTCCAGTCATTTCAAGGATCCTCTCTATAGCGCAGGCCAAACTTTAGCACCTTGAATGACATCTCCATCAAAAAGAGTGGTTAAAAGATACCGTCTTTTTTTGTGTTTTTCCACTCATTGAGTTCCCCCTTGCGCATCATTTGTGATTCATCCCAATTCCCTTTCTCTTCCCTTCTGTGGGAATCTCAGCTCCATCCTCCCCCAAGGGACATCCACGTAACACTAAAAGGCCATGGATTCAGTCTGCTACACATTGAAACCCAAACGCAGAGTTGCCGCTACCTTGTACATTGCATACGTATGAGAATGACTGAGGAGGGAACTGCAGATAAATTAGTAGAAAAACTGCATATGAGAATTACATAAAAATGTGCAATTTGCTTTGAAACCCCCCCTAGATTTTTCTTGTTTTATGCATTTATTTTCTTAAAATAATAAACATTAAGGTGTGTTTTGCCATTGGCATTATTCCTTCCTGAACCTTTGGGGGCAAATCCAGGCTACTTTATGTTAATTTCAAGTCCTTTCCTGCTTATTTTGCGGCTATTTTAAGTCACTTCTTCTTTATTTTAAGCCACTTCCTGTAAATTTTGGGACATTTCATCTCACTTCCTCTGGTACCACTTTTGATATCAGGTCACTTTCTGTTCATTTTGGAGCAATTCCAGGTCATTTCCTGTTGATTTTGGTGCGTTTTGGGGTTACTTCTTGTAGATTTTGGGGCATTTCCGAGTCACCCCCATGATGGTCGTGAGGCTAAGCAGCAGCGACGGTAAATGAAAGACTAATATTGTGGTAAAGTAATTGACACGTATGACTGTCTCCTGAAATCAAATGAAGGAAAAGTCAAAGAATATCCACTGAAAGGGAAGAGCATTTTTATTTTTGGCAGTATCCCGAAGAAAGGCAGATGTCACTTCCTGAAAATGATGTCACCTCCGGGTTCTGATTGTCCCTGTGAGCCATGTTTATCCAAGTGAGTAACACAGTTGACATTAAAAAAAAAAAAAATTGGGACAGCAATAAAATCACCATAATTTTGGACTATAAATTGCACCTAAATATAAGTTGCACCAGCTAAAGAATGCACAATGAAGGCGAAAAAAACATAAATTGCACTGGAGTATTAGTCGCATTTTTGGGGGCACTTTTTTAATTTATCAGAAACCAAGAACAAACATTATATGTTAAAGTAATAATGGTAAAATGGAGAACAACAGGCTAAATAAGCATCTGTAAATATGAACATATTCGTTTTTCAGATAACTATAGCCTAAACAAAAGAACCTAACCTTTTTACGGCTGTCAGAGTGAGAAAAAAAAAAACATCTATATTGCTCCTGAATATAAGTCACAGGCCCAGCCAAACTATTAAAAAAGTGTGATTTATAGTCCAGAATAGAGATAGACTGATAAATGGAAATTTGACATGTAGCGGTATCGGCCTTTTTTTTTTTTTTTCTGACCGGCCGATATGGAAAAAGTCCATTTAGGGGGACTAGGGATTGCGCCATTTTTCAGAGAATTGGAATCGGGTGAAAAGGATCACGTTTTTAATTTTAAAAAATATATTAATGTTTTTCTGCTTCATGCTTGTACAGCCTAAATCTCCCTCCTGCTGCTTTACTTGGTCAGCAGTGCACTGTGAATTTTGCTTGTTAAAGATAAAAATGATTGACAGGCGCTGAAGCTTTGAATATATCAATCATCGTTTAGCTTGTTAAACACTACTGTCCTGTGGCAACTCGTTGTGTGCGTCTGCGCAGCTGTTCTCAGCAGTGAGCACATTTGACTGGACTCACTCAATGAAGCATTTAATTAAAAAAAAAGCATTTTTCTACATTATTCTTGTTTAAAAAATCTTATTATGAAGGCGTCTCGGTGGGACAGTAACATTTTTAAAACTTTTTTTTTTTTTTTTTTTGGAACAACATTTTTTTTTCCAGAGAGCTACTGTATTTGTTTCTTTTATTCAACTTTATAAGAGATGTTTCTGAGTCGAGGAAATTCAGGCACTTTTGGAGCTATTGTTTTTTATTTGTGTGATTTAATAAACATGCTTTAGTTATTTCAATGAAATTCAATGTTTGCATTATTCAATGTTTTTATGCCAATTTTTCCACTTTTACTACAAATGAATATCGGCGACAAAATCAGTTATCGGCCTGAAAAACTCAAACACCTTTTTTTTTTGTTTGTTTTGCAAAAAAGGTCAACAAGAAGATAAATCCATTATAATTGAAATAATACAAGAGGGTTTTTATAAATACATTTTTAAATACATGTAAATTGGTTTAATGCTCTTTGAAAGCCTGTTGTAATGGATACAAAGATCTTTAAGATTAAAAAAAAAAAAAATCAATATATGAATATTTTAAAGTTAGTTTTATTTATTACCATATTATATCAAATACATTTTAAAATATTTTGCTCCCAATATAACTTTTTCATTCAATGTCTCATGTACTACTTTAAGGTTCATACACCTAAACAAAAAATCTGATTACACCACACTGGATTAACTGTTATTATTATGTAATTTTTTTTTTTTTTTTTTTTTTTTTTTTAAACCTGTCCTGTTCAGCTGTTTGACACAGAGAATGGAAGTCTAAGTGCCCGGATTCTGAACAGTTTTAATGTTTCACATTGAGAGTCTGACATACTCCCATTGTGATCATTCAAAATACCTTTTTATTATGACAAAGCAGCGAACAGGAAGGGATTATGGGGGGACAGAAGAAAAGAAATACAAGAGAAGAAAGAAAAGAAACACATACACAAACAACAACAAGAAATACATTGAACATCTAAACTAGTTACCAATATGCTGGTGCTATCGTCAGCGAGATGTATTTCCGGTTTACACCATGTGGGGGCCTATTGGCCAGTGAAAGAGGAGAATGGGGGTGGGGGTGTCTATAAGACTATAAACAAAGTGATTGAAAGGGGTAGAGTGTACACAAATCAGTTCTGTGATCTAGAACCCAGTAATCGTGTGAATCTCTTATGAGTGAAAGCCCGTTGGCGACCAATCCTACGCCGCCGCATCGCCAATCCCGGCACCGGAACCCCCAACCCGAGCATGCCCTACCACATCCAGCAGCACGCAAGCCCCACCGGGCGCGCGACAGCCACGCAGACGGGCGGAGAGACCGCGCGGGCACCAACCCAGGGCCACGGCCCACACCCAGCCAGCCCGGGGAGGGAGGGCGGGCGGGGGGGCGGGGGGATCCACGCGCAGCCCATCCCTCCTCCAACCGCCCAGCAAAGGAGCCACCGTCACCCCCCCCCCCCGGGACCCAGGGTGGTCCCCCGGGCCACCCGCGCGCCCATCAACCGGCCTTCAGGGATGGCAGGAGGGGACGCATCACCAACCCCACGCCTACACCCACCCCCGCCCGCCCACCCGGACCACGAGCCACAGCCCCCCAACCGGCACGGCACGCCACGGGACCCCCAGCGGCCCACCAAGCCCCAGGCAAGGCAGGGTCCCCCGCCGGTGCAGGCGACACCCCGCTGATACACCGGCGCCCAGCCAGCGACCCGCGACGGAGCGCAGGGCGGACGCCCAGCCAGAGAAGAGAGGGGAAGGCGGAGGCAGGAGAACGCCCAGGGACTGCCATGGGGCGACGCAAGATCGGAGACCCGACCCCCCAACCCACTCCCGCGGCCGGCAGCCGAGGCAGAGGGGAGGCCACACCCCGGGAGCCACGCCATATAGAAAAAGTGTGGGACCCACCTACCACCCTATTACTGTGGCTGCCAGGTTCCCGACTGGCAGCCATCACCCAGCACCGTGATGGGGCTGTGAGGGGAGGGTAGTGCAATGTATGCATTAAAATAGGAGAGCTTGGCTTGGGGCAGTGGGACCGCAGCATAGAGTTTCTGTCCAGCCGCCCGTCCCACCGCCCTTTGCCAGAGCTCTCCTGTGGAGTATGATGTGTGTGGTGCATTTAAAAAAGGTGCAGGGATGGCGGGGCCTGTGGTGAGGAGGCAGCCGTGAGGCCCCCCCCCCCCAGCAGGTCCCAACCATCCCACAACCTTGGTGTGTGGTGCATTAAAAACAGGGGGGAGTCGGGCTGGGACTGTAAAGCCCCGTCCCAACTCTCCCCGGAGAAATGTATGAGCATGTAAGTGCCAGGGTGAAAAATATTTACAGTGCCGAAGTGAGAAGTGCGTGAGTTAAGAGGCAGGCTCCCGCGGGCGTGGCCCCGTCCACCAGAACCACCGGCCCCAGGGCGGAAGAAGCGTCAGGGCCCCGATCAATCCCCGCCCCAGAACACCCACGGCGCCTCCGCGACCGCCCACCCCCCTCCCACCCACCGAACACCCACCCCGCACCCCGAGCAGGCGCCACACCAAGCGCCGGCGACCAGGGGGCGTCCACCCCACCGGCAAGGGACAACAAGCCTCACCCTAGGCCCCGCGGGCCCCAAGAGGCCCCGCTAACGAATTTTTTTGAATGCTCAGTCTTCCAGGTAATGGTAATATTGGACAACAAGTATTTGTTGTTTTAGGAGAAGGATTGTATCAACAAGCCAGTGGGTGAATGAGATGACAAAATTTACAGCCGTTGTGACATTTAGTAGACTGGTCCTATATCTTCCAATTTTAATTACTGCTACACATTATTGATCTGCAAATGGGCTAGATAATCCATAAATTCAGACGCAATCCAACCTCAGAGTCAATGTGAATATATTAGGTCTTAAATTCATCACCATGTCCCACTGCAGAGCCAAGTCCTGACAGACTGAGAGACTTCCAGGCCAAAAGACATCCGATATGGTTTAGTGAATGTAAAAGCAACAAGGTGTAGAAATAGCTATGCAATAAATTTCAAGTGTTAGGCCCTCTAGAGGGGGTGACTGTAAAGGTGTCAGAGAATAATATGGACCTATAAGTCACACGACAACAAAAGTGCGAACTATAGCGATTAAAGAATAGTGCTGTGTCCTGTGTGTGTAAAATGTTGTAAAAAACTAAACCTGTTTGACAAGAAGATAGTGTTCCACTTCAGTCCTAAAGGTGAGAGTAACATACACTATGGTGGCCTGCAACAGTCTACAGTGAAAATATGTTCCTCAAGCAAACTTAATAGGTTCTTCACTGGCCGATTTTGTACTTTTTTATAAGTAACATGCCAATTGTTAGTGTATCTTGTCAAAATAGGTCGTGATGTGAAACCAGTACGGGGTGCAAAAAGGTTTGAGGACTACATTAATGTGTTGAAAATGTATCAATGACATTGATTGATCAACTTAAAATTGGCTGTCAGGGAAAGGAGAAAAAAAGTCTCATGACTGAGGCAAAGCAATTAACTCACCTCCATGTACATAATCATGTAGTGTACAGTCAGATGGGCCCACCAAATGGATCAGACTGGACTGACTGAAGCCGACTGTGTGCTTTTCTGAAAGGCAAAGAACACCCAGCACTTTTGTTGTCTACATTTTTCCCCATATAAAAAACAAGTAGCAAAGTCCTGATTCATGGATCAAAATGACATGGAAAGAAAATAATTTCTACAAACATTCTTACTTTTGAATGTAATTACTTTCCTTCTAAGTCTGTTACCTGGATTTGGTGGAGGTGGGACAACTTCTTCAATCATCTCTTTGGTTTTCAGCCTCGCAGTCTTCTGGGTCTCGTAGCGCTTCCGTCCCTCCTCCTCTTGTTCTCCATTAAACTACAAATACAGTACGCTTAAAATGGTTACCGTTCATATTTTTATTTATTATTATAACTACTATACAGTGAGGAGCAGAAGTATTTGCACCCCTTAAGATTTTGCAAGTTCACTCACTTAGAAAGTAGGTAAAGGTCTGAAATTTCAATCATAGATGCATTTCCACTTATAGAGACATAATCTAAAAAACAAATCCGGAACTCACAATGTATGATTTTTCACAAATTTATTTGTAATTTACTGGGGTTCAGAATTATACTAGTATGTACCCCTGAGAAAATCAGTGAAAATATTTAGTTCAGAAGCCTTTGTTTGCAATTACAGGGGTGAGACACTTTCTGTAGTTCTTCACCAGATTTTCACATATAGAAACAGGGATTCTGGCCCATTCCTCCACACAAATCTTCTCCAGATCTTTCAGGTTTTAGGGCTGTCGCTGAGAAACACATAGTTTCAGCTCCATCCAAAGATTTTCTATTGGATTGAGGTCTGGAGACTGGCTAGGCCACTCCAAAACTTTGATATGCTTTTTATGCAGCCACTTCTTGGTCAGCTTGGCTTTGTGCTTCGTATCATCGTCATGTTGGACGATCCAGCCACAACTCATCTTCAAGTCTCTGACTGAGGGAAGGAGGTTGTGGCTTAAAATCTGACTATACATTTCACAATTCATCCGCTGCTTTAAACACTACAGTCGTCCAGTCCCCTTTGCCAAAAAGCAGCCTCAAAGCAAAAAGTTTCCACCCCCCATACTTCACAGTGGGGATGGTGTTCTTGGGATTGTACTCATCCTTCTTTTTCCTCCAAGCACAACGAGTAAAGTTTGCACCAAACAGTTCTACTTTGGTCTCATCTGACCACATGACTTTCTCCAATGAACCCTCTGCATCATTCAGATGGTCCCTGGCAAACTGCAGACAGTCCTTCACATGTACTGACTTCAACAGGGAAACCTTCTGAGCAATGCATGCTTTTAAACCATTGCACTGTCGTGTTCTACTGACAGTAGACTTTGAAACTGTGCATCCAGCTCTCTTCAGGTCATTGACCAGCTCCTGTCGTATACTTCTAGGCTGAGCCCTCATTCTTCTCATCATGAATGATGCCCCACGAGGAGAGATTTTACATGGAGCCCCAGCCCGAAGTAATTATCAGTCATATTTAGCCTTTTCCAATTTCTAACAATTGATGCAACTATTGATATATTCTAACCAAGCCGCTTTCCAATTGTCCCATACCCTTTTCCAGCTTTGTGGAGCTCAACATTTTTTTCTCTGGTGTCTTTTGAAAGCTTTCTGGTCTTGCCCATGGTAGCAGTTGGATTATGACTGACTGTGGGGTGCACAGGTGACAATTATGAGCTCAAACGGGTGGTGGGTGGGTGTTTTAGTTACTCATGGGGTAAAGGTGGACTTGACCCACCTTAAAAAAGTACCAGTGATTTGTGCATACACAAACTTGAAAACGTGTCAATTTTGACCCGAACACAGTACGAAGGTTAAGTCGAGTTAAAATCGTGACAAATCAAGAGTTACCATCAGTTTCAGAGAATAATCAGGTGGACATTTTGTACTGTATGATAAAAAACGGTTTAGTAACAGTATTGTAGGTTTCAGAGCACTTAATTTGTACGCCATCAATCTTCTAATCCACTTTCCGTACCGTTTGTCGTCATTAAGGATTCAGATGAGTTGGCGAATTTATCATTTAATGTGAGGTCCACTACCCTCTCTGAGTGCTCAGATAAATACTGTATTGTAAAGACTTCAAAGCTAAGGAATGTACTCAATTTCCTCATCACACGCAGAAAAATAAAGCATTTTATAACACATTTAAAGCAGGACCATGGCAATGGACTGGGATACATACGATCTACACTGCTGCATGGAGCTCCATCAAATAAGATATTTCAAAATGGCATAAAGGCCAAATAAGTAAGGTGACGATTTCACAATGCCGAATGACTATTACTTGATCAGAAAGCTGCGATCCATTTAAAATAGGAATTTGGTAAAATGCCAGACTTGATGAAGGTCAAAGCGGTCAACGTTTTCCACGTACCTTGATGGGTGGCACCTCCATGATCTTGTCGACATTCTGCAGAGAGCAGGGTACGTACCACAGCACGGCCCTGTTGACCAGTTTTTTGTCACCTGCAGACAGCTAGAAAAGGTCAAAGTCTTCTACCGAAAGAAAATGTCACTGGGAATAAAGGCACTTTCTTTTCCCGATGCATTTTGAAACTTTGATAAATGAGCCCATACAAAGCAATTAGCAGTGATGGAAATCTGTTGACAGCTGCAACCAGTAGAAGAAAGTTGACCACAACAAATTTTCAAAGTCTTGCTAATTCCAGGCAGAAGTAATGACTTAATGTTCAAGTAAATAGCTTGAGGGCTTTGCCAAAGAGCATGCTGAGAATGAGTGCATTAAATAATGGGCAGCAGTTACTGTGTTAAGTATTTTTTCAGGATCGATTATATACCCATCAACTGGGATAAGTCAGCCTCTCATACTACACTATAAAATGAATAACTTTGAATGTCCATGACTTTAAAAGATACGACCTGGCCTAGAGACTGATGTGGGAGTGGGCTGTGTCTAGCAGCATCAGGCAGTCTACATGTTGAGTTCCTGCACATCCGCTCTTGTATGACTTCACTTATGACAATGATACCTTGTGTTGGTGATCATACAGCACATGTGATATTGTGATCTATTAGTTCTGCTTTGCTTTAGGTATTGCACTTAGTTTTCCTGTCTCTGCGAGAAAGAATCCGAAACGTTAGAGTCATTTACAATCTCATTCCTTCTGGCTCATTATGAATACTTATGAGTCTGCTGAAACATTAGTACATGGTGGGAAATTGTTCCTGCAAAACTACAATGTAGGGAATTTGCTTAAACTTATCAGTGTAAATGAAGTACTGTCGTTGAAATTTTTTTGATTGTTTCAGCCAAAAACTAAAAGCTTCAAATTGGATGATAGTTTGAAACATTGCATCCTTACATATCACTCTACTATGAAGTCCTAAAAGTAAAATGATGTATTTAATAACAATAAGATAAAAATAAACATCATAAATATTCCCCTCAATGTTTTTTATTTTCTTGCCTGTTGGAGATGATTTACACTAAGGAATGTTGTAATTCATTAAATGAATTTCTTTTGAAAATTGATTTCTATTTCTTTTGTTTACTTATTCAACTTACTGTTAATCATATATTTAATATTTTAATGTTTCCTGTTTGTTAACCGGTATTTTTCTGCAACGCCATTTGGTATCTATTTGATTTAGGACTGTAAATTAAAAAATGACTTAATTCTGATTGTTTGAGATGTGACTACAATAAGGTCTCCAGCAATTAGCAATCAGACACCACTCTTAGATAAGGGATTGTTTGAGTGGTGCCATTTAGGGTTAGGGGTTCTTCTCTTAAACTACTTGAAAAAGCTAAAAATCTATTTAAAATGAACGCAATCGCCCATTAACACATAGTTCTGCATGGTTCACATATGAGTAACCCTTAAGAAGGATGGAACATTTCATCCGCCTTGCAGTACCAAGAAGAAGATCAGAAGCAAACCTTGTAGAATCACATCTCATAGCAATCAAGCACAGAGGTTGTCATGGTGATATGTGTTCTATTCCACCAACACTTTGTCACTTAATTCGCTAACTGAGGTCTGGAGGCTATTTTGAGGTGTTTAGGCACACATACAAGAGTAACACACGGGCTTGCTCATGGACACATCATCTAATTGTGTCTCATTTTTGGGAGGAGAAATTTGGATGTGTCTGTTGAAAATTTATAAAATGTTGTGAGTCCTGATAAAATATAACAATATTGAACATTTTAAAATGGCTATCATGGCATACGTTCCTTTGCTAAGATGCAAGCAATTGAAGCATTTGCATCTTACGCTCGACTTAGATCTGCGCTGACAGCCGGGCAGCGTTGTCATGACGACCTTGGCTCTCACTACCCCTCCTTTTATTGGCTCATGCCCTTGTCCCCTTGTCAGCAACCAGGAAGTTGCCCACAGGAGAAAGAGAGTTATATTAACATATCCTTCATTCTACCAAGACTGTGAGCCCTCTCTATTATTAGCTACACTTGGAAATTTTAAGTGAACTGTTTAGGATGGAAGCACAAAGAGGAGGAAGACAGAGTAGAAGTAGGTGGATGTTGAAAAGCATTCCCAGATGACCTTTTTGCCAGAATCTAATTGTATTGGATGAGGACAATGTCAATGTTTGACCAGCTTGTTCTTTGAACAGCAACACTAGTGTATTCACTGAAGCAGCATGATGGCCTCATTAAGGCTACAGTTCATGCAGCTTGTTAAGTGAAAAGCGTACATCTGGGAATTCATATAGAAACACTGTTTAAAAAAACAACAACTAAGTAGCTAATAAATGCCCTCCAACATCTATTGGAGCTGCAAGCAAGCTGCCATTTGTTGGTAACTCTAAAAGCAGTTTTACAGTGAAAAAACTATGCTTCACCCCCTCAAAAAGATTTGTGGAAATGTAAACACTTTTTACTATGCCAGCACTAAAATGACTGGAGGTCACTGTAAAATTATTTGGGCGACTGATTAAAGTTTATAAAAACCTACTGCTGGTCTACAAAACACTCAATGAACTTAAACTGCTTGATTTGTTTGACCCCTACGAACCATCTAGACACCTTAAGGTTTGGAACTAGTCTGATGTGTGTTCCAAGACCAAGAACCAAGCAGAGTGAGGCGGAATTTGGTTATTATGCTCCTCAACTCTGGAAGAAATTGCCTGAAGTTCTGAGATGTGTTTAAACATTTAGCTACTTTAAATCAGGGTTAAAAATGCTATTGTTTACTACAGCGTATTCATAACTTCCTCTTTTGTTCAAATATTCAATAGTATGACTTCTGCTTTTCATCCATTTATTTGTCATTACTTCTATTTCCTGTTTGAATTGCTTTTGTTTTTACCCATCTTACTGATTTGTCTTTTTTGCATCATTTTATTTATTTGTTTTTTTAAATCTATTTTAACTGCATCTGATTTTCATGTGATGTAAAGTACTTTGAATTACTTTGTGTTGAATTTTGCTTTACAAATGAAATGCCTTGTCCATAGTTTATTTATCTGGTTTATATGAAATCATTGTTTTTTTGACAAACGCCATTTGGGGGCACCGCACCGCAAACAGTGCCAAGTGTTGGCCTTAATTCAAACCCACTAATGAAAGCATTAACTCCTCCTTGTGCTTGGTGGAGGTAATTAGGGGATCGTAATTAATGCCTTTGCACAGATAAGTCCCTACCGTGCTGTTTTCATATCATTCAATCACGATTAATCTAATTTTAATGCATTAGTTGTTTGGAAGTCAATGGAAAAGCGCCATGGAAAATGAATGAATGAATGAATGAATGTTTTTAAAAAAAAACTATTTGTCCACCCCACAGTCTTATTCAAGCCTTCTGCTGCATAATCCACTTCACACAGTTTTATCATTTAACTTTTTGCTTTCTGTAACTCGGTCATCACCCTAATTTCTGGTTCGGCTGTTACGCGCTTGTTTCCAAATCCTCAGAACACATAAAATGTTAGCCTTTCTACATCCTGCACAGCACCTTCCAGACTGAACGAAGAGTGCAGATTTACCCATTGCACTCTATCAAGGCCAAATTACTTTTAGCTGAGCCCTACTCTGGCCTGGAGAGACTGAAGAGATTCAAAGCCAGAACTTTTTGACATGATTACACTGAGGTCAGCTCACGTTTGAACACCTGACTTGTCATAACATTCATGATAACAGTAAAGCGTGTAATACATTTAACAAATGTGCCTTTGTAGGCTCACAACACGAACATTCAAAATGTACAGTTGAACGACCTATCAGGATCCCGGCAAGAACTGTCATGCTTATTTTAAGCCTCACCCATAATGCATTGCTCTCAGCTGTGTCTATGCATGCGTATGTGTGTGCGTTTGCTGCACGCGGAAGGCTACGATTTGTGTATACCAGGTTTATGCAAATGCATGCCTGAGTGTGCATGTGATGCAAGCATTATTACCTCAGTGTACGTGTACATGCAGAGTGAGTGTTGTCATTAGTGTTCGGTCACCACACACCTGACCGTGTGTGTTGTATGAATGCATGTGTATACTGTTTCTTTTATCTGTGTAGAACGTGCTTCCACAGAGTATACTCAATTACTGTACATACCCATATACAAATCTATGTGCGTGTGTGACTGCGCATCATGCGTGTAGTGCGCATGAGCGTTGTGCATAGCGGGGACAATCATCACGGCTTGTGCCCACAGTAGGCAGACTCCCCCTGGGGGGCCGTGACTGAGGCCTGCCTGATGAGATGCTGCCTGACTGACTGTGGAACCTGGATGCCTGCCTCATCCAACAACACACATATACAAGATATACAGAAATGCATAAAACCATGAAGATCTTACTACATATTACAGATTACTGTATATATATTCAAACAAAAATTTCCCGTCAAAGCCCTCTTCCAACAGAGGGAGAAGAATGTGGTGAGGTTAAACAAATTTTGAGAGCGTGCCTAGCATGTGCGTTCTATGTGCGGGGGCATGAAAGTGTCAGTGTGTGACTTTGCGTACAATGTGTCACCGCGCACATATCAGCCCTACACGGAGCATGTGTGTGCATGAGACATGTTCAGGTACACCCACTTGGCGTCCATGTGTGACTGGACCGAAGTGTGTGGGGCCTGATGCTAAGCTGACATGACAGAAGCAAATAATGTCTGCTCCCGTTATCTTCTCTTCCCCCTCAGCCCTGCAGGAACCTTTTAAAGGGCCAAACACTGATACCAGCACAAATGCACAGACATGCACATATGTACAGTATGCCACACTTATGCACTCTATCTAGATATCCTTAGCTGTGTAAATACTGCACACACAGAATGTATTCATCCCTAGAGACTAGTGTGATTTATGCGTTTAGACACCAAAACATGTTACTCACTAAATTCCACAGTCGAAAATTGTGGGAATAAAGCCTGTGTAGTTGTTTTGCCATACTGAAACCTAAACAGGAGAATTTGGGGGGGGGGGGGGGGGGTGGGGGGGACTAAACAAAATCTGATTGACTCGTTTTGGTGTTAACTGATACAGTTCATCTAGGAAATCTATAGAAAATTTTCTTGGAGCTAACGAGGTCTGAAGAATTGCAGTCAATGAGGTGTGTGATTTGTTTGGATGGCTTTTGATGAGTTTTGCTTCATCCAAGTTTAAGAATAGGAAATCCCCCTTTGAGTAAAATTTGTAATTTAAGGTAGGATATTTTGACCTTTCTAGTTTAGATCACATCTCCAATGTATGTCTGTTAACCTACTTCAACACAGCAACCAGCCAACCAACCAGTACAAGCCTGTTGCTAGGGCAACAGCTGTCTAGGGGATACTTCTTTTATTTCTCACAACTCCTTCATCTTTCCCTCCTTTTCCTACCCTGAATCTTATTTCATTCAGTTTGCAGTATTAATCAATGCACCTGTCTTTCATTCATTCACTATCCGTTCCGCTCATCCTCATGAAGGACACTTCTGTTTTTTTCTGTTTTTATTCATCTTGGATCATTCAAATTAAGATTCATACAGGTTGCTGCACCACTTTCTACACTGCTTTTAAATAATCAGACTATTAACAAATATGCTAGTATATTTAAAGGGGGGAAGGGCTGTCTGTCTGTGTGTGTATTTTTTGTTCATAAACTATTCCCATGCCAAGTATTACAATGTGGGTGCTGCCCTCTACTGATCAAAAAGCAGAAGTGTTAAACTACATTTTCCAGTACTGTTTTGTCTTTTGACATTCAATATCTGAAGGGCAAATCAAATGTAAATATTTTTTTTCTTCCTAACGTATATATTTTTATCTAATGCAGAGCAATTGTTCTGTTGGAAAAATGAATGCAATCAATTAACTGCTTTCATATTCCTAATTGTGTTTATGTGGCATTCTGTTACCATGAGCTCTGTAGCATGATGTTCTTTATTTTGGTGGTTGCAACACATTTTAATTGAATTGAATAAGTGATTTTTTTCTTTGTCCATTTATCTTTTTAAGATGGAGCTTTAACCCTTTATAGGGCAAGTGACTTTTTTTGGGTAATTGAGAAACAAACTAATGCTACAAAGATGTGGCATCATCACAATAATAACTTTGGTATAGACAAGTGTTGCCTATATGACTCAAAATGTGATGTCAACATATGTGGACGCCAGATGTAAATTATAGTTGTATTATTTGTAATATGTTTTTATTATTAATCATTTTTTAATGTTTTTAGTTTTTTATGTCTTTTTATGTCAGAAGTTATATGTTATTTCAATGTTAATTTAAAAAAATCAAATGACTAAAAACTGAAATACACTCTTCAATAAGTAAAAACTGACACTCGATTTTTTTTTTTTTTTTTTTACAGTGGCTTCCAAAAATATTATTCCACCATTCAGAATACAGTATCTACAGTGAGGAAAATAAGTATTTGAACACCCTGCGATTTTGCACGTTTTCCCACTTAGAAATGATGGGCGGGTTTGAAATTTTCATTGTAGGTGCTTGTCCACTGTGAGAGACAATCTATAGAAAAAAAAAATCCAGAAATCACAGTGTATGATTTTTTTTTTAACAATTTATTTGTATTATACTGCTGCAAATAAATATTTGAACACCTCTATATTAGAGTGTATCACAAAAGTGAGTACACCCCTCGCATTGTGCAGCTAAAATTTCAGTATATCTTTTCATGGGACAACACTGACAAAATGACACTTTGACACAATGAAAAGTAGTCTGTGCGCAGCTTATATAATAGAGTTAATTTATTTTCCCCTCAAAATAATTCAAAATATAATCATTAATATCTAAAGCCCTGGCAACAAAACTGAGTACACCTCTTAGTAAATACAGTGGGGCAAATAAGTATTTAGTCAACCACTAATTGTGCAAGTTCTCCCACTTGAAAATATTAGAGAGGCCTGTAATTGTCAACATGGGTAAACCTCAACCATGAGAGACAGAATGTGGGGGAAAAAAATCGCAGAAAATCACATTGTTTGGTTTTTAAAGAATTTATCTGCAAATCATGGTGGAAAATAAGTATTTGGTCAATACCAAAAGTCCATCTCAATACTTTGTTATGTACCCTTTGTTGGCAATAACGGAGCCCGAACGTTTTCTGTAACTCTTTACAAGCTTTTCACACACTGTTGCTGGTATTTTGACCCATTCCTCCATGTAGATCTCCTCTAAGCAGTGATGTTTTGGGGCTGTCGTTGGGCAACACGGACTTTCAACTCCCTCCACAGTTTTTTTATGGGGTTGAGATCTGGAGACTGGCTAGGCCACTCCAAGACATTGAAATGCTTCTTACGAAGCCACTCCTTTGTTGCCCAGCTGTGTGTTTGGGATCATTGTCATGCTGAAAGACCCAGCCACGTCTCATCTTCAATGCCCTTGCTGATGGAAGGAGATTTTCACTCAAGATCTCTCGATACATGGCCCCATTAATTCTTTCCTTTACACAGATCAGTCGTCCTGGTCCCTATGCAGGAAAACAGCCCCAAAGCATGATGTTTCCACCCCCATGCTTCACAGTGTGTATGGTGCAATTCAGTATTCTTTTTCCTCCAAACATGAGAACCTGTGTTTCTACCAAAAAGTTCTTTTTTTGGTTTCATCTGACCATAACACATTCTCCCAGTCCTCTTCTGGACATTCCAAATGCTCTCTAGCGAACCGCAGACGGGCCTGGACGTGTACTTTCTTCAGCAGGGGGACACGTCTGGCAGTGCAGGATTTGAGTCCGTGGCGGCGCATTGTGTTACTGATAGTAGCCTTTGTTACTGTGGTCCCAGCTCTCTCTAGGTCATTCACTAGGTCCCCCCGTGTGTTTCTGGGATTTTTGCTCACCGTTAGTGTTATCATTTTGATGCCACGGGGTGAGGAGGGAGTTGAAAGTCCGTGTTGCCACACGACAGCCCCAAAACATCACTGCGCCAGAGGAGATCTGCATGAAGGAATGGGCCAAAATACCAGCAACAGTGTGTGAAAAGCTTGTGAAGAGTTACATAAAACATTTGGGCTCCGTTATTGCCAACAAAGGGTACATAACAAAGTATTGAGATGAACTTGTGGTATCTACCAAATACTTATTTTCCACCATGATTTGCAAATACATTCTTTAAAAATCAAACAATGCGATTTTCTGGGGGTTTTTTCCACATTCTGTTTCTCATGGTTGAGGTTTACCCATGTTGACAATTACAGGCCTCTCTAATATTTTCAAGTCAGAGAACTTGCACAATTAGTGGTTGACTAAATACTTATTTACCTCACTGTATGTACATCCCTAAATATCCAAATTGAGTACTGCTTGTCATTTTCCCTCCAAAACGTCATGTGACTCGTTACAGGAGTGCTGTCAGAATTGCTGCAGAGATTGAAGAGGTGGGGGGTCAGCCTATTAGTGCTCTGACCATACGCCGCACTCTACATCAAATTGGTGTGCTTGGCTTTCATCCCAGGAGGAAGCCTCTTCTGAAGATGGTACACAAGAATGCCCGCCCGTCTCATCAGACCATAGGACATGGTTCCAGTAATCCATGTGCTTTGTTGACATGTTGACATGTCTTCAGCAAACTGTTTGCGGGCTTTAAAATAAATTACCTCTATTATATGAGCTGCACACAGACTACTTTTCATTGTGTCAAAGTGTCATGTTGTCAGTGTTGTCCCATGAAAAGATATACTTAAATATCTGCAGAAATGCGAGGACTGTAATCACTTTTGTGATACACTGTAGCTAGAACTGTGAGCCCCAAAGACCTGTTAGTCACCTTTAACAAGTCCAACGAACAAGTGGAGTGGAGGTGGACTTTTTGAGTTTGACTTTTTGACCTGTTTAAGGCGGTTAGCTGCATATAAACACCTTTCCACCCTCTACAATCAGGAAGACTCCAATTCCTAACATGGTCAAGACCAAATAGCTGTCCGAAGACACCAGAGACAGAATTGTAGACCTCTACAGCGTTGAACAGGGTTATGGGGCAACTGCAAAGCAGCTTGGTGATATTAGATCCACCGTTGGAGCAGTTATGAGAAAATGGAAGAAGCTAAGCATGACTGTCAATCTCCCTCAGACTGGGGCTCCATGCAAGTTCTACCACATAGGGTCTCAATGATCCTAAGAATGGTGAGGAATCAGCCAAGAACTATGCAGAAGGAGCTGGTCAATGACCTGAAAGGAGCTGGGACCATCATTTCCAAGGTTACTGTTGGCAATATACAAAGACGTCATGGTTTAAAATCAAGCATGGCACGGAAGGTTCCCCTGCTTAAACCAGCACATGTCCAGGCCCCTTTTAAGTTTGCCAATGACCATTTGGATGATGCAGGGGAGTCATGGGAGAAAGTCATGTTGTCATATGAAATCAAATTGGAAATTTTTGGTCTTAATTCCACTCACAGTGTTTGGAGGAAGAAGAGTGATGAGTACCATCCCAAGAACACCATCCCTACTGTGAAACATGGAGTTGGTAGCATTATGCTTTTGGGGTGTTGTTCTGCATATGGGACTAGACGACTGCACTGTATTAAGGAGAGGATGACCAGGGCCATGTATTGTGAGATTTTGGGGCATAACCTCCTTCCCTTAGTTAGAGCACTGAAAATGGGCTGTGACTGTGTCTTCCAACATTACAATGGCATGAAGCAGACAGCCAGAATAACCAAGGAGTGGCTTCGTAAAAAGCATATCAAGGTTCTGGAGGGGCCTAGCCAGTCTTCAATTCTAAACCCAATATAAAATATTTGGAGGAAGCTCAAAAGCCTTGTTTCTCAGTGACAGCCCAGAAACCTGATTAACCTAGAGAAGATCTGTGTGAACAGTGGTGCAAAATCCCTGCTGCAGTCTGTGCAAACATGGTGAGATGTTACAGGAAATATTTGGCCGCTTTAATTGTAATCAAATACTACTTTACCAAATATTAATACTGATTTTTCTCAGGTGTTCAAATACTTATTTACAGCAGTATAATACAAATAAATTGTTAAGTATTGCTTATGAATTATAAATTGTGAAACGGGAACAATTTGTATATTTGTGCAATATCCAAACTGCAGATTAAATGAAATGTGACCAACCACGCATCAGAAAATGTCACCAATTTGGAATTTTATGTCTTCTAGCTCCAAATATGAAGGTGTGTTTGAATTGTGCCTCTTATCAGTGAATGCAGGCAAAGGTGAATGATTGTCATTCTTCATATTCTAGCACAGACATAAGGGAGTGCAGGGAAGAATGAGGCAAAAGGTTAACACTGTTGAGTGGCGGCATGAAAACAAAAGTCATGTCTTCCCGGAGAACAATATGTGAAAGACGACATATCAAGAAACTTTGAGGTTTTGATCAATTTACCTGTGAGGATGTTCTCACCCATGACTTTGACCTGCACTTCAAGTGAGTGCTGCGAGGTGAACGTGATCTCAGCGGTGGCATGGGCAACCTCTCCGATGAACAAGGGAGACAAAAACTCGGTCTTCTCCACCCGAACCAAAGCTGCCAAGCAGCGGTCCTGACGGAGACAGTACAGTAAATTTTATCATACCTGATGTATGACTGTTAATTTACTCTCAAAAGAAAAACAGGAATAGTTAAGATCTAATGTCTCCTCTGACGAGACAAGCAAGGTTCCCTGATGTCTGAAGATATATTGTGACAAACCTTTATGATAGACCTTACATCATTTTAGCTGCTCTTTTCAAACATACCTAATTTCAAGAAAAACAAATACTGTTGCCTTTACTGTCCGATGATGTTTATCATACACGTTTTTCACAATGGAGCCATATACGGTATGTACAGTAAATTCAATGAATTGAGTTTGACAAACAGCAAAACTTATGTATTAGACCAGCTGTCACATAGGTACCATCCAGCATCATTAAGTAATTAAAAAAGACAAATTAGCCTTACATCTTATTTAAAAACTGTTCCTTTAGTCTTTGTATTCAGTCAAACAACTGCCAATACAGTGTGTCAAATGTCCTACCTCAAAGGAGACAGAAATGTAAAACATGATCAGAATGCTGTTGAAGGTAAGACAAGGATAAAATGATGCAAGTCAAAGCAGAATTAGTTTAATGGGTGAAAGGTAAAGCAAGACAAAGAATCATCCAGGCAGTGTGTACATTTTAATACGACTTTCTATTTATGTTGCTTACACCAGTAATGGATCACTCCAATTATTCCATGTACAATACAAATTGAATGATACCTGGTTATGAAATCAGAGCCCAGTACAAACTTAATGTAAGAACTGTGTGCAGAAAATTTGATTTAATTTTTAAAGGTTTTTAAGTGACAACAATCTGCATTTCTAGTATTTTAGCAAGAAACCTGAGGTGAATTCACATGATTTGATTTCGCGGGCCAAACAAAATGATGTGGTGGGCCACAGCTGGCCCCCAAGCCTGGGTTTGACACCTGTGAAGTAGATGACTGAACTCAACTGTTACTTTTGTTTTGATGTTCCCATTTTTATTTCCATCTCCTGTTTTGCTTCTATTGCCACTGGGTTAATATGACTCAGGCGAAGCTGGTATTAAGGAGCTTTTTTGGGGACAAAAGACTGATTTGCATATCCTCTGACTAATGTTCACGGCATCTGTGGTTTCCGCAAGCGAGCGAGCGAGTGACAGCAACCTGAAGGACAGAGTATACACTATTGTGGAAGAACATGAGAAGACTTAGCAAGACTTGAACATGGAGGAGAATGAGACATGCATGCTCTATCAGAAAAGGGAAACATTCATTAAAATACATCAATATGCTTGTTGCCTTTTACCTCATTCTGTGTGTTGCAATGCCGCGTGCTGATAATGCATCCAGCTTCTTCAATCATCTTCAGGATGTTGCCACCATGCACATTCCCGACAATGTTGGCATCATCGGGGCGCATGATCCTGCCATAAAAAAAGAGACAAGCGGGAGTTCATACAGGCGGTGGGAACGATGGATTACCCTTACTGCCATTCACTGTAAATGCAAAAATAATATGCTTGATTTGGGATACTAAAGTTTTACAAAGCATCTCATTTTGAAGGTTGACTAGACAGAAACTAAAGACAATGTGATGTATACAGAACAAAGTCACACAAAAAACAATAGGAGCTGAATGCTGTTGAAAGCTATCAGGAAATATATCTGATGTTTTATGTGATGTGCTGTGTTTTGTGGTGCACAATATACAAGTATGGTACTGTTCAGGAGAAAAGACATCATTGAAGAATATATTCTTTAAAAAAAAAAGGGGGGGGGGTATAGAAACAAACCTATATGGTGAAAGAGACACTTTAGAGTCTTTATATCATCAAAGAAAAATATATTCTATATGCTTTGTATGGTTCATCAAAATCCTCTAATAAAGCTTGAAGTTCATGCCTCGTAGTCTATCAGTTTAATTACTACTTTTCCCTGTTGTCTGGGTCATTTTCCAGGTTACAGCTCATCTTATGTTCTCAGATGTCAAACAACATCTGCTGCTCTTCTAACAGCTCCTAAAAGAATACAAAATCCAATCGTTGACGCATTCTGGAGACAAATGAGTCACATCCGACTGACTAGTCTTTCATTTTATGAATGGCTGACGAAAAAAATGACTCACCAGTTAGTCACAGCAACAAAGTTTAAACTTTATGATCACAACAATTTCCTTTATCATCAATGAATGAATGAATTATCTACCAAATAGTATTATAAATCAGGGTTTTGTGCGATCTACCTGCAGAGTTCATATTTGAAGCTTGACGTCTTCTCCACATCATAGGGTACAAACTTTCTCGGGGGCTTGAAGCAGCGCATGTTCCTTGCCTCTATGACCTTGTTTCTCTTTGCATTCCTCTTAAGCTTCTGACTTTCCTTGTGGATGCTTTCTGCATCCAGGTCCGACATTTGAGGCCCTGATATATAGCTACAGTCATGACTGGTCTGACTGGATCAGAACCCGCCTGCTGATACGGTGATAAGACACTGAGCTGACAATAACTGTTACTAATAACGTCAGTGTCGTCTGCTAGAAGTGACAAGGGAATCCCAAGAATCTCTGCTACTTTTGGCAAGGAGCTTACGTCTCAGTAGTGTATGTAAGGCATGAATACACAAAGCTTAAGTCCCTCAATATTTTGTTTTTCATCCCAATTATTTTGAATGATACCTAGTATTGTCTACTTATTTTCATGTTCTACTGTGGAATTCTTAGATGAATATATATTTGTAAGATATTTGATGGGTGTCCCAAAAAAATGTATACGCTTTAGCAGTCGGTAACCAAATTGTCTATGGATGTTTTGTAGATTAAACCCATTGAATCAATGATGGCAGCAGCCAGACTAAATTTTGAAGAAAGAAGATGTATTCTCAAATGCAACTGGAAGTATGAAAATGCAGTTAAAATATGAACATGTCGAGTTATTAGCTGCAAAGGGTGTATACACTCTTTGGGACACCCGGTATATATAGTATATGTATACAACAATAAAAAAATACGTTAAACACCTATGCTACCGAAGAACATAGTGGCGTTATTGTAGTGTAATTATGTTTACCCGTGGACACCATGTGTGTGTGGGGAGGGTGTAACCCAGGGAAGAGGAGGGTAGAGTGTTTAAGTAATTGTTGATAGGTGACATACTACTCTATGCTACCTGATCGCTAATCCTGGCCCCGGCAATTTCAATTACCTGTATAGGCTTAGTTGCAACTAATCATGCGTGAACCCCCTTCGACGTGTGATAGACATGCAGAAAAAATGGAAATGCTCCGCGTGGGCCACCGGGGTACCCCAGCTCCACCCCTGCCAACCGGGGGGAGTGAGCACTGAACGCTCCTTCCCCAAAAGCTCCAGCAAATGGGCCGCCATCTTCCCCCTTGGGCCCAAGGCAGTCCCCCAGACCATCCATGCCCCCATCAAGCAGCCCTCAGTGAAAGGATGAGGAGATGCGCCACTGGTTTGACTGGGAGAGGCTGACAGGCTAGCGCCATCAATGGCAATGTGTGGACTATGCTTGCGCTCATTAGAACGCAAAAAATAATTACTTCATCTTTCCTTTCATGACTGGATTATGTTTCGGTTTTTCTCAACCTTTACACAGCACTCACTTAACTCATTGGTTGCCACTGACGCCACTACACATCCAATCCTATTTGACTGACGTCTAGCACTGTTAGTGGCGCTGAAACATGAGCATTCACGGCCAGTCCTTCCAGTTTAAATGAACTGAACGTGTATCATTGTCAATGGCAGGCAATGAGTTAAATACAATTACCGTATTTTTCGGACTATAAGTCGCAGTTTTTTTATAGTTTGGCTGGGGGTGCGACTTATACTCTGGAGCGACCTATGTGTGAAATTATTACCACATTATTATATCATTTCATATGTTCTTTTGGTGTTTTGGAGTAACACTGATGGTTTGGTAAACTTATTAGCATGCTCTTTATGCTCTAGTTATCTGAATAACTCTTAGTAGCTATGTTACGTTAACATACCGGCCACATTTGCATTTCGTTGTTCATGCGTCATGTAACATTATCATACTGTACACTTATTCAGCATGTTGTTCTCTATTGTATTTTTATTTTAAACTGCCTTTCAAGATGACATATCTGTTCTATGTGTTGGATTTTCTCAAGAAGATTTCCCCCAAAAATGCTACTTATACGCCGGTGCGACTAATATATGTTTTTTTTCCCTCTTCGTTGGGCATTTTATGGCTGGTGCGACTTATACTCAGGTGCGACTTATAGTCTAAAAAATACGGTAAATGGGGGGGAGTGGTTTTTGGGGCCAAAATGATTATTTCTGTTTTCATTCATTTTCATTTTATTTAATTTATTTAATCAATTTAGAAATGTAATTAATAGAAGTTATATAGAAACAATGTAAACTTTTTGACTGACATCTAGCACTGCCAATGGCACTGAAATATGAGCATTCACAGTCAGTCCTCCCAGTTTAAATGACTTGGGTGTACTGTATATCGTTGTCAATGGCGGGCAATTAAATGGGGGTAAGGGGGTTTTCTTTGGGGCCAAATTTTTTTTTTCTTTTTTTACTTCATTTTCATTTTATTTAATATTTTAAAACAATTTTAGAAATGTAATTTATAGAAATTATATGCAAGCAATGTAAACAATATATTAATGATTTATAGTAAAAATATTTAAATATTTAACTTTTAAAATTTAAAATTTGAGGTTTGTTTTAATTACCAAAAGTAGTCACTTGCCCTATAAAGGGATAAATTATGCCAAATACATAATACCTGCTTAACTCATGTATGACATTGATGTGTCACTATGGTTGTTGTGCCTCTTGCGTCCTCTCTCGGTGTACATGAGTACAGCAGCACAAGACACGCTGCCGGGACAACGATTCTCTAATGTAAATCAGGTTGCAAATGTTTACTTGTATTTTCATTTTCTCACTAAAGACGTCAACAACACGTTACATGGTGTCCTTGTCTTTCTGTAAGACTATGTCCCAATGACTTATAACACGTGTGACTGAACGAGGAAGAAAAATGCTTTATCATCCCCCATTATATCCCGTTTGACGGGTTACACTGCCACTGTAAAACATCCTAAGACATAGTCACAAAAAAACAGATAACATGATGGTAAAGGAAAGCTCTTTAAAGCAGATAAAGAGATTACGCCGGCGAGTGACGTAGAATCTCGCGACGGACGGACGCCGGCAACACGCGAGTTCCGTGTTCGAATGTCTAAAATAACGAACTAAATAATAAAAACACATCGTAATAACCAGAGGTTTCCGAAACATCCCACCTGCATAGCTGAAGAGCTGATGCGGCTTGAGGAGTTTTCATCGCGGACATGATGCTAGTGAGGATGTCCTGTTTCCTGATGGAGAAAAGGACACAGTACAGTCTACTTTAGTTAGCAATAAAACATGACGAAATTCCTTTTGGGGAGAAAAGAAAGAACTGAAGGTTTCGCACAGTGTAAAAAGAGACCTAATTTGCTGTACTTGCGATTCCGTCAAATGAATCTGTGGTGAGTTTAGTTAGGAAACGTCAGACCACAGCCATTTTGCTTCCATCGGATGGTTTCTCTTTCGACGAGGTGACTCGGCGCACATGAACGCAACCTTTATTTGTCATTAGCACCAATGGCCTTTAGAGGGCAACATAGACCATGAGAAAAAGGACACTGCCATTGCCAGTAAATGAGGGGACAGTGGAAATTATTTTGGCAAGGATAATTTTAGATGTTCACCATAGACTAAAATAATCCAGTTTAACTCACAGGTGGCCATTGTCTTCGCTCAACGTCCAATCCATTTTGCTGCTAGCCGTCCCAGACAAAATTGATTGGACATCCAGCGCCGTCAATGGCACTGACACGACATTTCAGTGGTTCACTATTGTCTAACGAAGAGAACGGGGGGGTATGCACAGGAAGTGAACAAGCACAAAACAGCTAACAAAGACTGATCATTTATTCATTATTATCATTCTTGTTGTTTCAGTCTATTTTTTTAATGTAGTAGAACAACAGGGGGAAAACGGCTATAGTTACGCTAAGTTACTTGGTAGATGGAAAAATCAAAGAATGCAGTCTGTGTTTAAGGGTGGCAAATCAGTCTCACTCTGTTGCGACTCAGATGTTGTGTATGTATGCTACATATAATCATCTTCTTGGGTTTCTCCATTTTCTAATCATTACTCTCCTACTCCTACATTTCCAGTAGAGGTGTCTCCCCTCTGACCCTCTTTGCTACTCTGCTCTGACTCCTACAGTTCAATAAAGGTGGTGAAGTAATTATTATTAGAGTATTATTATGACTATCCACTGATGATAATCATAGGTGAATGAGCTCAGCTCCTGAACTCATCCATGCGTTAAAAGAGAAACACAGCTGATGCTCCAGAAGAAAGTCACCCCAAAGTAGTGGTAAAACGAGTGCACACTTAACCCTGCTAGGACCTTCACAATGCATTTCAGACTAACTAGCTAATAGCATCTATAGCAGCGCTATTTTAGAGCTAGGATGTAACTTTTGACCGCAAAACAACATTGGTAAGACGTGCACAGAGATTGTATGGAGTGTGCAAGCGAGGTTTTCATTTGTCAAACACAGATCATTTGATTTATTGGTTACATAGAACTTTTTTCTGCTAGCTGGAGGCTGGAGCTAACTAACTGGTACTACCAGCAGTAATAAATATTCACTTTACTGAAAAACCTTTTGTCCAGCCTTCATCCATCTATTCAGGCTGTACTCTGTGTGCGTCAGAGGTACACACACACACACACACACACACACACACACGTGCTGCCGGTACCAACTGCAAGCAAGGTCCCAGGGAAAACGCAGACTGGATTTTCAGTGATGTGTGAGTTCTCTATATGAACAAGTGGAATGGATTGGATAGTGATGCACTGAAGGGGCTCACTACCTTACTGTATGAAGTGAGGGGAAACTGACAGATTTATTTAAGATCATATTTAAGTTAATAATGACTATAATTAACTATTAACTACATAATAATGAATTTTCTGGAAACTTCCTGAATATGTCAGTATTTGTAATTTTTGTTTTGTTTTGTTTTTGTTTTTTGTTTTTTTGTTTTTTTTGTTGTTTTTTTTTTTAATAAAACAACACCAAATTATTTAGGGGGGCTTACGAATATATGCCTACCGATGCCAATGCGAAGAGAAGAAAAAAAAACTTTGGGGTATGCTTTATATATAACTTTTTATATAAATAAAAAATTCTTAGAATAAACAAAATGACACAAACACAATATTACCGCGAGATCGGTATATTTTATTGTTTTTTTTTTTTTTTTTTTTTTTTTTTTTCTCGCTATACATAAGAAACAGAAATTGCTGCAAATAGCAAAAATAAACACATCCCAACAGAGATACTTGCAGTGACATACAATGTATCCACAAAATCAATCTGCACAGGAGTCATACGGTGCAAATTCAATAAGAGTGACCCTTGGGGCCTTACAGGGCTGTTTCAATAGCCCTTAATCATTCAGTCCTAGACGCGAACGCGGACCAAATATTTAACGTATACATACATGCGGAGTTTTAAAAAGAATACAACAGTCTATTTGTCAACTTATGCAAGACAACCGACGTGTACGCAAAGGGTAAAGTATACAATACTCAGCTAGGTCGATTTAACAAGTAAATCTGAAAAGTGTACAAATCATGTTAAATCAACATGTAATTTAGTGGTGGACATGTTGTAGAGGAAATATCGCACGTCTGAATCATCTACCACGGTCTCCACATGGTGACGCTGTCGTGCTGTGGAGCAGACACAGATCTGCCGTGAGACAGCGCTCCGTCAGGTTTGTGACCCAAACTGGATTTGAGGCTGAGGAGCCTCTGCTGGATGTGCGGGAAAGCCGTTGGGTTCTGGCTGCAGCATTTGAGACACTGCCGATTGCTTGTTGCCGCCGAGGATCGTTGGATGAAGTCGGCCACCTGCTTGCAGGCGTCCCGCTGCAAGCTGCAGTTGGGAAGGAGAGCAGACGCGCGTTGGAGACAAGCTTTGTAGCCCTCTTTGTAACTGTCTGTGGAATCTGAAACAAGCAACGACGTGGCTCCGTTAGTGTCTGTGATTGAAACACCTATGAAGCTAAATATCCATTAAAAATGAAAATGAGTACTTACTTTTATTTTGGACAGGGGGAATGTCACTGAGGAACCTCACAGTCATCTCCAGAATGTCTGCTTTTTCCAACTTGGAGTACCGACTCTTCTATAAGTATTCAAAAAAAAAAAATCGAAAAAGTGAGCCTAACTCGGACCTTGTTTACCTAAAAATGTTATCTTCATTCATAACAATAGAAAAACTTACATCTCTGCCAGTGAGAGGAAGAATCAACTCTTTCAAGTGGTTCAGGCTGTCATTAATGCGAGCGCGCCTTCTTTTTTCCACCAAAGGTTTCATAGTCTGAAAAGAACAAACCCAATTTAGTATGGCATAATATTGAACATTTAAGCATCATATTCAAATGTGCAACTGTTTTTTTAGGAAAATAAGTTCCTCAACTCACCTTTCTGAGCTCAAAAGCTTCTTTCCTTTTGGCCACGGTGGGCCTCTGAGAAGGGGATGCCATTGCATCACAAGTCACGTTAGGAGACATGTTCTTGGTCAATTTACTTCTCGAGATGCGTCTTCGATAGATATAAGAAGAAATGTGTCTCTAACGGGCATTTGCTGCGGTTTATATCCAGGTCCACGGCGTCGGTACCCGTGCGTCACGGCAACGCCCCCAAGCCAACACCAAACAACAGGACTGGCCACTCATTCGACGACGACAAAAGGGGAAAAATCATCACGTTTATAGCCATCTGTCTTTTTCTTAAATCCTAGCGTAACAACTAAAAGTGCGTGTCTGCATTATGATATGCAAAAAATATATACATAATCCTTCATCCAGACGCCGCGCGTAAAACTTGTTTGTAGTCCCACGCAAACCAAAACCCTACACACCTATAAACATACATATATATGTATTTTAAACCGTTCTAAACAGAGAACGTGTTATATATTGATTATCATTGTTGCAGGGGGGATTACAGTGCAAAAAAAACACATGGTTGTTGCGTAATTACGCATAGAATTTCGGAACTTCTTACAAATCAGTAAACTAATCTCAATAACTATGGGAAAATAAGCAATTGTTTTGATAATATTTCATAAATATAATAAGAGGAACACAATAGTATGTCCATAATTGTGCTATGTTGTAGTTGTTTTTGTGTTTTTCTTGTACTATACGTTATAGGCATATTTCTTACTTTATATAAATTTATTTGCAAAAATATTTGATGCAGAGGTGTAACAAAGCTGTCTCGTATTCGGGCGAGGCTTGCGTGCATGCGTGGAAAAAAGGGGCTCCACAGACAGGCTGTCTCCTGCTCCAATCCAATCTGATCCACGCTACATCAAGTAACCCAAGCCACGCTATACTTCAAAATAACATCTGCTGGTAAATTTTGACAACAATAGTTTTGCATATGAGGTTTATGCAGTTCTAGCCGGAGGGGGCGAGGTCTCAATACCTGTGGGGTGTTTTTTGCGTCCTGCTGCCAACGCTGCACAGGGTGGCGGGAGCTGCGGCAAGGGAGGGGTATAGTGACATCAGACACACAAAGAAAAGACCAGACGTTATAAAATAAAGCCGAAAATAAATTTTTGTGCGTTAGAAATATTTCTGACATTGAATACTTTATTATTAACTTTTTTTCCCCTAGTTCTTTTCAAAGTTTGTTTGCTTACACTTGAACAGCCAAAACATAACGGTATGGAACAAAATTTAAAAGATTTATGATCAGGCATCAGATGCCACTGCACTCAGGGGAACCACGCGTGCTGCACGCGCCACGGTGACCAGATGGCTCTTTGCCCCCCTTCTAATCGACCCTCAGTCTCCCTCCTCTTAATCTATCCAGTCATCCCAACCTGTACGTCCTATAGCAACCATCCATTTGTTTCGCAACCATAATAAGGAGTTACAACAATTGTATTCCGTCTATCTTTTCTTAACGCGAATGACACATGATCCCCAAACCTTTTCAGCGTGGGTACCCCATCTGCATGTTTCTATAATGTGCAACTGAAACGGATTGTTATCACCCCAACACCCACTGTTTGGATGCTCCGTGTTACAATTGTCTTCTGGGTTTGCCCTATTTTGGCGTCTATGCAAGCAATCTTGTGATGGCTGCTTTTGCAAAGTGCATGTGCATCATATGCAAAGAACAAAAAGATGAATCTGTTTGCATATATGAACTGTTTCATCTGTAGGAAAAGAAAGAAAGAAAGAAAGAAAGAAAGAAAGAAAGAAAGAAAGAAAGAAAGAAAGAAAGAAAGAAAGAAAGAAAGAAAGAAAGAAAGAAAGAAAGAAAGAAAGAAAGAAAGAAAGAAAGAAAGAAAGAAAGAAAGAAAGGAAGAAAGGAAGGAAGAAAGGAAGGAAGGAAAAATTGAGTGAAAATAACAGGGAGAGAGATAAAGAAAGAAAGAGACAAACAGACAGACAGAATGAAAGACAGACAGAAAGAATGAAAGACAGAAAGAAAGAAAGAAAGAAAGAAAGAAAGAAAGAAAGAAAGAAAGAAAGAAAGAAAGAAAGAAAGAAAGAAAGAAAGAAAGAAAGAAAGAAAGAAAGAAAGAAAGAAAGAAAGAAAGAAAGAAAGAAAGAAAGAAAGAAAGAAAGAAAGAAAGACAGACAGAAAGAAAGACAGAGAAAGAAAGAAAGAAAGAAAGAAAGAAAGAAAGAAAGAAAGAAAGAAAGAAAGAAAGAAAGAAAGAAAGAAAGAAAGAAAGAAAGAAAGAAAGAAAGAAAGAAAGAAAGAAAAATTGAGTGAAAATAACAGGGGGAGAGATAAACAAAGAAAGAATGTATGAAAGACAGACAAACAGAAAGAATGAAAGACAGAAAGAAAGACAGAGAGACAGAAAGAACAAAGAACAAAAAGATGAATCTGTTTGCATATATGAACTGTTTCATCTGTAGGAAAAGAAAGAAAGAAAGAAAGAAAGAAAGAAAGAAAGAAAGAAAGAAAGAAAGAAAGAAAGAAAGAAAGAAAGAAAGAAAGAAAGAAAGAAAGAAAGAAAGAAAGAAAGAAAGAAAGAAAGAAAGAAAGAAAAGAAAGGAAAAAAAGAGACAGACAGAAAAAAGAAACAAAGAAGCAATACAAAGAGCAAAAGAGATACAAACAAAAATTAGCAAATTCTCGAACATTAATTAACAGAAAGAACACGAAACGAAAAATGAACTGAAGGGAAAAAAACACAAGAAAATGAACTTTTAAAAAAAGAAAAACAAACACGAAAAACAATAGGTTTTCAAAGTCAAAATTCCACATAATCAAGTGGTGTCAAATCTACGGCCTGTGGGCTGGAATCGACCCCAAAGGATTCGATACGGCTCACAAGGTTGTGCTGCCTGACAGGCACCTTGGAGCTCATTCATACTGTCCATACAAAATCACATATTTTAATTTGACCTTGGCGCCACAAAACCAGAGATTTGTGTGATCAAGTGTGTGCACTAGTGCACTTTGTTCACTTTCGTGCCCACAGTTACAGTCGTTCTTTCGCCCCCAGTGCTCGATGTCCTATCCATTTTGACTAGGAGGGGCAAATGAATGAACATTTAATTACCCACTCCTAGTCAAGACCTCAAACGTCGGCACTGGCAACCAGTGAGTTAACCTATTTGCCCAAAAATATACTAGTCCAGCCCACATGATCTCCAATGCTGCATTCGAGGAAGGTGGGAAATCGGAGTTACCAACCTCTGACCAGGAAAAATATAATTGGAACGCCACTCGAACTGGGAAGTCCTAGTCGTGAAGTCAGGAAAAAAAGTACCCCGAATTCACGACGTTGCTCAACAATATGGCGTTGGTCATCGAAAAGCAGATCGCCAATGGTGAAACATAAATTACATGATTATAAAAGTAGTTAATCAACACAACTACCCGTAACACTATACGATTTTTACTGAATTTACATGAGGATATGCTGCTATCTCTTTGCAAGAAGTTATCCGATGTATAAAAAGATATTCCTTTATTTATAGAATTGGAGTAAAGCCAATTATGTTAAATTAATTTTTTTCGAGATGCCATGTATTTTTTCTTACAAAATGAATTAACCTAAAGAATGTGTAGATGTTTTTTATATTGACTTTCGGCAAAGGATGTAACTAAAGAAGGCCGTTTACAGGGTGTGCTATTTACCTCAGCCGTAGTTTTTCCTCCACTATTTGATCGCTTACAAGAAGGCAGGTTTGCTGGAGGTCAAAATGTCAATTGATGGACAAAATAAAAACAAGCAACTGGACAAGTCCAGTCAGCCATCTTTTCTGTTTACATTCGCCTGGAACGCTTTGAGGTCGCAACTTGTACCATCCTAGTGGGATAAGTCTTATTTTCTACCTTCCTCGAATGCAGCATTTTTGCCATAAATGTGGCCCGCAAACCAAGTTTGACACCCTTGATCATAACTAGGGCTGAACAATATTGGAAAAAACTGACATTGCGACTTTTTGGGGGTTTGCGGTTGATTGCGATATTATATTGCGATAATAAAACTAGAAGAATTTGAATAGATATGTTTTGGATGACTTTGGTTGACTCACCATTACCTCATTGCATTAATATAATACCGTTTATTCCAGGCTAAGAGGGTTCATTTGTGAATGATAAAGATTGCTGTATATCAAAGGCAAATATGGGTAGTAACGCATTACATTTGAGTAACTTTTTGAGAAAAATGTGCTTTTATAAGTAGTTTTAGTAAGCCATACTTTTTATTTTACTTGAGTAGATTCGTGAAGAAGAAATGCTACCCGTACTCCGCTTCTTTGGGCTACACTAGAGTCGTTACATTTTTCCTCTGTATTCTACGTTTTTACTTTATTTTTGCCAGAGATGCAAAGAGAAAATTATGGAATCACTAGTCTCGGACGAGCACTCACTCAAACTTTTTATCATGTAGAACAAACTCAGATAATAAGCTTGAAAAAATAATGAATTAATTCAAAAGTGCAACTCTTTAGCATTTAGAAACACTACAAGAAATGAATAAAAAACATTGTGGTGGTCAGTAAATGTTACTTTTATAGAGTAAATGCAGGGAAATTTATATGGAATCACTCCATTCTGAGGAAAAAAACTATGGAATCATGAGAAACAAACAAAGAAATAATCAAAATACATCACCTTCTTGACTCTTGACACCTTGTCCAGTGCAGATTCTTGACTCTTGACATGGTGATGATGCTGGAACTTTGGTTTAGTGCTGTTCCAGTGAGATTTACAAAGATGACTGCATGAAGAAAACATAAAAATTCCCTCAGTCGTAGATGATATGGGGCTGCATGTCAGGCAAAGGCACTGGGGAGATGGCTGTGGTTTAATCTTTAATAAATGTACAAGTTTACATTGAAATTTTAGAAATTTTAAAATTAAAGATATGTTTGTCATTTTCCAAGATAACAATGCATCATGCCACCGAGCTAAAACTGTTAAAGCATTCCTTGGAGAAAGAATAATTCAGTCAATGTCGTGGCCTGCAAATAGCCCAGATCTCAACCCTATTGAAAACCTGTGGTGGAAATTGAAAAAAAAAAAGGTCCTTAGCAAGGCTCCAACCTGCAAGGATGATCTGGCAACTGCAATCAAAAGAGTTGGCACCAAATTGATGAAGAATACTCATCAAATCCATGCGTCAGAGACTGAAAGCTGTCATAAAAGCCAGAGGTGGTGCTACTAAATACTGGAGATGTGTTTTGATTGATATTTCTTTTTTTGTTTCTCATGATTTGATTTTTTTTTCCTCAGAATGGAGTGATTCTATATTTATTTCCCTGCACTTGCTTTATAAAAGTAACATTTACTGACCACCACAATGGTTTATATTCATTTCTTTTAGTGTTTCTGAATGCTATAGAGTTGCACTTTTGAACTAATTCATTATTTTTTCAAGCTTTTTATCTGAGTTTGTTCTACATGATAAAATGTCTGAGTGAGTAATTGTCCGAGACTGGTGATTCCATACTTTTTGCTAGGGGTTGTAGCTCCACCAGTTTCACCGATGAGACATCCATCCATTATCTTCCGCTTGGTCCGGGGTCGGGTCGCGGAGGCAGCAGCTTTAGCAGGGAAGTCGAGACTTCCCTCTCCCCAGCCACTTCACCCAGCTCCTCCGGCGGGATTCCAAGGCGTTCCCAGGCCAGCTGAGCGACATAGTCTCTCCAGCGTGTCCTGGGTCGACCCCGGGGCCTCCCGCCGGTAGGACATGCCCGGAACACCTCTCCAGGGAGCCGTCCAGGAGGCATCCGAACCAGATGCCCGAGCCACCTCAACTGGCTCCTCTCAACGCGGAGGAGTAGCGGCTCGACACCAAGCCCCTCCCGGATGACTGAGCTTCTCACCCTATCTCTAAGGGAGAGCCCGGACACCCTGCGGTGGAAACTCATATCGGCTTGTATCCGGGATCTTCTTTCGGTCACAACCCACAGCTCGTGACCATAGGTGAGGGCAGGAACGTAGATCGACTGATAAATCGAGAGCTTTGCCTTTCGGCTCAGCTCCTTCTTCACCACTACGGACCGGTGCAGAGTCCGCATCACTGCACATGCTGCACTGATCCGCCTGTCAATCTCCCGCTTCCTCCTACCCTCACTCGTGAACAAGACCCCAAGATACTTGAACTCCTCCACTTGGGGCAGGATCTCACCCCCGACCCCGGAGAGGGCATGCCACCCTTTTCCGGCTGAGGACCATGGTCTCGGATTTGGAGGTGCTGATCTTCATCCCAACTGCTTCACACTCGGCTGCGAACCGCCCCAGTGAGAGTTGGAGGTCACGGCTTGATGAAGCCAACAGCACCACATCATCTGCAAAAAGCAGAGATGAAATGCTGAGGCCACCAAACCAGACACCCTCAACGCTTAGGCTGCGCCTAGAAATTCTGTCCATAAGAATTATGAACAGAATCGGTGACAAAGGGCAGCCTTGGCGGAGTCCAATCCTCACTGGGAACGAATTCGACTTACTGCCGGCAATGCGGACCAGACTCTGACACCAGTCGTATAGGGACCGAACAGCCCTTACCAAGGGGCTCGGTACCCCGTACTCCCGGACCACCCTCCACAGGACTCCCCTAGGCACACGGTCGAACGCCTTCTCCAAATCCACAAAACACATGTAGACTGGTTGGGCGAACTCCCATGCACCCTCGAGGACCCTGCCGAGGGTGTAGAGCTGGTCCACTGTTCCACGGCCGGGACGAAAACCACACTGCTCCTCCTGAATCCGAAATTCAACTTCCCGACGGACCCTCCTCTCCAGCACCCCTGAATGGACTACCGGGGAGGCTGAGGAGTGTGATCCCTCTATAATTGGAACACACCCTCCGGTCCCCCTTTTTAAAAAGGGGGGACCACCACCCCGGTCTGCCAATCCAGAGGCACTGTCCCCGATGTCCACGCGATGTTGTAGAGGTATGTCAGCCATGACAGCCCTACAACATCCAGAGCCTTTAGGAACTCCGGGCAGATCTCATCTACCCCCGGGGCCTCGCCACCGAGGAGCTTACCAACCGCCTCAGTGACTTCAACCCCAGAGATTGAAGAGCCCACCTCAGAGTCCCCTGACTCTGCTTCTTCAAAGGAAGGCGTGTCGGTGGAGTTGAGGAGGACTTCGAAGTATTCTCCCCACCGACTCATGACGTCCCGAGTCGAGGTCAACAGTACACCATCTTCACTATACACAGTGTTAATGGTGCACTGCTTTCCTCTCCTCAGACGCGGATGGTGGACCAGAATTTCCTCAAAGCTGTCCGGAAGTTGTTTTCCATGGCCTCGCCGAACTCCTCCCATGTCCAAGTTTTTGCCTCGGCGACAGCCGAAGCCACAGTCCGCTTGGCCAGCCGGTACCTGTCAGCTGCCTCCGGAGTCCCACAGGCCAAAAGGGCCCAATAGGCCTCCTTCTTCAGCTTGACGGCATCCCTTACCGCTGGTGTCCACCAGCGGGTTCGGGGATTGCCGCCACTACAGGCACCAACCACCTTACGGCCACAGCTCCGATCGGCCGCCTCAACAATGGAGGTGCGGAACATGGCCCACTCGGACTCAATGTCCCTCACCTCCCCCGGGACAAGGGAGAAGTTCTGCCGGAGGTGGGTGTTGAAACTCTTTCTGACAGGGGATTCCGCCAGACGTTCCCAGCAGACCCTCACAATACGTTTGGGCCTGCCAGGTCTGGCCAGCAACTTCCCCCGCCATCAGAGCCAACACACCACCAGGTGGTGATCAGTTGACAGCTCCACCCCTCTCTTCACCCAAGTGTCCAAAACATGTGGCCGCAAGTCTGATGACACGATTACAAAGTCGATCATTGAACTGCGGCCTAGGGTGTCCTGGTGCCAAGTGCACATATGGACACCCCTATATTTGAACATGGTGTTCGTTATAGACAAACCGTGACGAGCACAGAAGTCCAATAACAGAACACCACTTGGGTTCTGATCGGGGGGGGGGCCGTTCCTCCCAATCACGCCCCTCCAGGTCTCACTGTCATTGCCCACATGAGCGTTGAAGTCCCCCAGTAGAACGAGGGAGTCCCCAGAGGGGGCGCTCTCCAGCACACCCTCCAAGGACTCCAAAAAGGGTGGGTATTCTGAGCTGCTGTTCGGTGCATAAGCGCAAACAACAGTCAGAACCCGTCCCCCCACCCGAAGGCGGAGGGAGGCTACCGTCTCGTCTACCGGGGTAAACCCCAACGTACAGGCACCAAGCCGGGGGGCAATAAGTATGCCCACACCTGCTCAGCGCCTCTCACCGTGGGCAACTCCAGAGTGGAAGAGAGTCCAACCCCTCTCGAGAGGATTGGTACCAGAACCCAAGCTGTGTGTGGAGGACAGTCCGACTAGATATAGTTGGAATTTCTCTGCCTCACCCACCAGCTCAGGCTCCTTCCCTGCCAGAGAGGTGACATTCCATGTCCCAAGAGTTAGCTTCTGCAGCTGGGGGTTGGACCGCCAAGGCCCCCGCCTTTGGCTGCCGCCCAACTGTCCCGCACCCGACCCCTTTGGCCCCTCCCACAGGTGGTGAGCCCATGGGAAGGGGAACCACATGTTGCCTTTTCGGGCTGTGCCCGGCCGGGCCCCATGGGGTCAGGCCCAGCCACCAGACGCTTGCCTTCGAGCCCCACCTCCAGGCCTGGCTCCAGAGGGGGGCCCCAGTAACCCGCGTACGGGCAAAGGAAACTGGAGTTCATTTATTTTTCTCATCATAAGGGGTCATTTTGAGCCATGCTTAGTCTGGCCCCTCACCTAGGACCTGTTTGCCATGGGTGACCCTGCCAGGGGCTTAAAGCCCCAGACAACATAGCTCCTAGGATCATTGGGACACGGAAACCCCTCCACCACGATAAGGTGATGACTCACGGAGGAGACATCACAACAATAACCACATGACTCCATTATACTAAACAGACTCAAGTTTGCTGTTACTCTATCACGCCAGCCTGTTCAACATGTCTTGTTTAAAGCACCATAGAAATTTAAGTAAAAAAATCAAACATCGTAAGCAGTTACTCACAATTTTACTCATGACTTGAGTATTCTTTTCACCAATTGTACTTGAGTACATTTTTTGGATGACTACTTTTACTTGAGTAAAATTACTTTGAAGTAATGCTACTCTTTCTTGAGTAAAATTTTTGTTGCTACTCTACCCATCTCTAAAAAGAGGGATTGAGGACACCATGTCCCTGCACACTTGCTGCTTTTATGAAGCAAAAAATAAAAACAAAAACAAAAAGAAAACAATTGCACTTCCTGCAACGGGACTATAGTATTGCGCATGCGCACATTGCGATGGCGATGTTTAAACAATAAATTGTGCAGGCCTAATCATAACACATACAGTCCAGTAAGATTACAATGCTTTAAAATAATTTGCCAAAACCTAGATGATGATGTAATGTTTTAGGAAAGTTCTAATGGGATTATTGACAAAATTTAAATGAATTAGACACACAACTGTGAATGCATTTAAAGGCCCAGCTGAAACACTTTGCTTTGCATAACATCACAGGAAAGATAATACCGTATTTTTCGGACTATAAGTCGCAGTTTTTTTCACAGTTTGGCTAGGGGTGCGATTTATACTCTGGAGCAACTTATGTGAGAAATTATAAACACATTATTATATTATTTCACATGTTATTTTGGTGTTTTGGAGTGACACTGATGGTTTGGTATACTTGTTAGCATGTTCTTTATGCTATATTTATCTGAATAACTCTTAATAGCTACGTTATGTTAAAATACCGGCCACATTCGCATTTCGTTGTTCATGCATCATGTAACATTATCATACTGTACACTTATTCAGCATGTTGTTCTCTATTGTATTTTTATTTTAAATTGCCATTCAAGATGACATATATGTCCTATGTGTTGGATTTTATCAAGTAAATTTCCCCCCAAAATGCGACTTATACTCAGGTGCGACTTATATATGTTTTTTTTCCTCTTCGTTGGGCATTTTATGGCTGGTGCGACTTATACTCAGGTGCGACTTATTGTCCGAAAAATACGGTATACAAATAACAAATGTTGATGAGTGCAATAGACAGACTATTTCGTGAGGTGGAAGATTAAATGATCCATTTAACAAGATGCAACCGAATGTAAAGGATGATCCAGCGCATGGTCTGTCAATACTTGATTGTCACATGCAAGCTGCAAAAAAAAAAAAAAAAAAAAAATGTTTTTAAGTACTACGATTCGGGAGGCATTCAATGGAGCAAATCGACTGGATCCGAAATTGTATGGTGTATGATGACATAATTTTAAAATAGGACACATGGACAATTTATCATGTGTCCTGTAAAAAAATTGGCCGAGGTATCAGCAATAGAATTCTAATTTGCACAAGTTTGGTTCATCCTTAAGTGGAATATGCCTACAATCCATGTGAGAGTAAAAACTCTGGCTCAGTCAGTTCTGTTACGAGGAAAAGTTAGATTGCATTTCTGAGAAGGTCCCATCACCACGATGCAAAGACAAGCACTTTAAGAGGCACACTTGCTGCACGCGCCCCTTGCTATCCCGCTGGGATGGAGAGATTAATGGAGGGTAAAGGAGTGGAGGGGGTTTGAGTTTTTTCTAGGGGGGGTTGTATAGCAGGGTCCCACCTCTCCTCCCATTCAACATCGTCAGTTAGAGTCCCTTTTGTCTTTTCAAGTAAATTGAGCGTCTGTAACCCATCTGTGCAGGCTGGATAACAGGGAGCCTTTGTCTATCAAGGTCCCAGCACTTCACAGGAATTAAGAGTCACATGAATGCTGCAGGTTTTGGGATCATGGAGGGGGAGAGGAGGTTGATTTTTGTCAGTCTTGCTGGTTTTGTGTCCCTTGTGTTGTCTACAAAGCTAACCCCGGTCGTTAAATAATGAATAAGGAATGATAAACGAGAAACCGATCAATTAAATTTCAGATTTAACTAAATAAGAAAATCTCTGGGTGTGTAATTTGAATATTATGATTCTAATGTACCTTAAAAATAAGTGTTGTACTGTATATAAAAGGTTAATAGCACAACACAACACATGTATGCAGGTACAGCCTGAATGTCACAGGTTAAAAAACATGATTGCACAACAGACTAAAAAGATAAACAACCATCAAATAGTACTAGTTAACCAGCAGAAACTTCTTTGCTTGTTTGTTAAAAAATATATACTAGTACAGTATATGTCCTTTTGCCCATATAAAATGTTAATTATATAACCTTACATAATCTTTTATTAAGTATAAAGAGATACCTTGGTCAGTGATTAATTGTAATTTTTCTGTGAGACAACAAAATGTCTGGTTAAAACTGCATGCAAGTATTTATTCTTTTGTACCTTCACTATACCCTTCAATGTTAAAGGTTAACATTTTTTTAACGATTGGGTATTTGGAACAATTCAACAAGGATTTAAAAAAAAAAAAATGTTCATCTTGAAGACATTCGGTGTGTAAAGTAGAAGGTGATGTAGCAAAAAAGTAAACCAAATTGCCAATTTGGAAACTGAGTAAGATTTTTTTTTTTCCTGAAGATTAGGCTTGGTGCACACTGAACGATGCAATCAAATCCTGGACTGTAATACAGTGTTCTGAGTTTGACTGCTGTTTTCATGAATGATGAATCAACTGGCAACATCAAAATGTACATCGCATTTGTGCAGTGTAGCAACCAAAGATGTGCCGATACCGATACGAGTATCGGCAGGGGTGGCTGACAAAGAGGGCACCGATACCATTTACCGGTCCACTTGACCGCAGCCTTTTTTTCTCCTGAAGCTCACTACACTCTCTGTTGTATGATGACACGTGATCACTTTGCATGCCAAGCACCTATCGCTATTGGCCTGCTCTAGACGAATGAGAGCTTTTTCATATGTAGGAAAAAATAAACTACGAGAAGAAAATGTCGGCGGTCTGGAAATATTTCAGTTTATAATCTCCATCGAGTACGATGGGAGCATGCAAGATTTGCGGCCTGAAAGTTTCGAGAGGTGGAGTTAAATCGGCCAGTTTCCATACCTCGAACCTGATAAAACATTTGAAGACAAAACGTGAACGAACACAAAGAGTTTGAGGCTACAACAGCAGCAACTGCTAACAAGAGAAAGGGGGCTGGACATACAGTATACTGTATATGTTTCAAACAAAGTAGTAATGGTATGGCATCGGTATCGGCTGATACTGCACAGCCAGGTATCAGTATCGGGGCCAAAAAAATGGTATCAGTGCAACACTAGTAGCAACCAGCCAATCGACTTTAACACACTCTTAATATAGTTTCCATGGTTTGGACGAGCAGCCAGCCGCCAAGAATTTCAGTAGAGTGCATATAAAATACATTTATTATGCTTCTAATTTCATATGTACCAGATGAAATATCAAGTTTGTGACCAAAATGTACATGAGGGTACACTGTACATTCAAGTGAATTGGAGTGAGCGAACCAGGTCTTTCAATACATTGCACTTTTCTTTAATGGGCGACCTCGGATAAGTGGGAGAAGATGGATGGATGGATGGATGGATGGATGGATGGATGGATGGATGGATGGATGGATGGATGGATGGATGGATGGATGGATGGATGGATGGATGGATGGATGGATGGATGGATGGATGGATGGATGGATGGATGGATGGATGGACAAAGTGAGTGACCTCTTGAGCCTGCCCCTGGACTGTGTAATAAAAATTGATAGATTATAGCTTCTTGTATGTTAGAACTCAAAAGCCCCTATTGCTTTGAAATTCACCTTGCAGGGCATCTGTTATTCAAATTGTTCTCGTTGAAAGTAGCAGACATTGTTTTGCTGTGATGTTCTTGTCCAGGGGTCAGCAACCTTTTTGGTGTGGAGTGCCAATTTTAAATTTTCTTGTCAATCAGTGTGCCGCACCGAGATTAATGACGCATATCCGAATTTTTATATCCAACAGAGCTGTAATTTTTACTCCACAGAAAACAACATGGACATACATTGAAATCGAATAACTACCAATATTATCTATCAATTAACTAAAATATAAATGCATATTGTATAGAATATCAAAACTTGAAAATAAGTGGCTGTGTCCCCCACTGGTTTTTGCTTTGTGAATGAAAGTCTCCAGCAAAAAGCCATCCAACGCGTCACTGTGTTTTTTTACACATCGCCACCTCTCCGAAGTAAGCACTGGACGAATCGACGACAACCAGCCACGTTAATTGCCGGTCCACGCCACACTACGGTGCGGAGATGAAAGCACCGCAATGGTGTACTGCAAGCAACACGTCACTTCCGGTCATTAATATTCATGACGTTAGCTACTGTTTCTAAGGGAGGAGACACCACCGTTTTTCCCCAATAGGAAATGAACGGAAATCGTGTACGAAGGAGATGTTTACAAAGCTAAACCTACCAATTCTTTCCAAAAATGATGTCCCTGGTGCCAAATTCACTTGCAAAGATGTGGAAGCACATAAAAATGTTCAGTTAAAGAGATGGCTTGGGTGTCGAGGGCTGAAAAAGATGAAAAAAACGAGCCGACCTTAGCATAACCTTAGCTTTTTTTACCGACACCTTTTTATTACGCGACTGACAATGACATTGAAACAGGTGTGAATACAGGAAAGAGCGGATATTTTATTGGCATTTATTCCTTGTTCCATTCGCTGACTGCACCTGTGCATTTGCATAGAGACTGCACACTTTGTTCACTATACACAGGTATGGTTGGGTCTAGCAGCTCTCGATTAAACCCTGGATGTAGATTTGTTTTGGGTGCGTTAAAGCTCTTGTATTCATGTTTGTAATACAGACTTTGTATGGCAGCAAAACCAGTGGCCGGGTGCTGGCAACTCATCAAAATTAATTGTTGAGCATGAAACACTGAACGATAGTTTACTAATTTTTCCCCATGGCTCTCAATGTGTGACAGGCTTAAGTCAAAGCGATACACTTCCAAGCTATCATGCAAATTTATATATTTTTCACTGTTTTGTCTAAATAATAAAAGCAAATGACAATCATACCAAATCACCTTCTACTGTTTTATACAGTGGCAGCAGCTTCAGTAGGACAGCCCAGACATCGCTCTCCCTGGAAAAGTATCCAGGGGGCATCCTAATCAGGATGGTCACAACCCACAGTTCATAACCCTAAGTGAGGTAAGGAAATTGTAAATAGAGAGCCTAGCCTTTTAGCTCAGCTCCTTCTTTACCGAGACAAACCGATACAAAATCCACATCACTGCAGATGCAGCAGCGATCCGCCTGATACACTCACGTTCCATTCTTCCCTTACTCGTGGACAAGACCCCAAAATTCTTCAACTCCTCCAACCGGGGAAGGACCTCATCCCTGACAGTCTGCCAATCTAGAAGCACCGTCCCCAATGTCCACATGCTGTTGCAGAGGCATGTCAGCCAAGACAACCCCAAAACATCCAGAGCCTTTGGGAACTCAGAGGCAAATCTTGCCTTGCCACTAAGGAGCTTTTTAACCACCTCAATCACATCAATCCCAGAGATTAGAAAGCCCGCCTCAGAGTCCCTAGAGTCTGCATCCTTATTAGAAGGTGTAAATGTCAAGTTGAGGAAGTCTTTGAATTTTTCAGCCCACTGACTCACAACATCCTGAGTCAAGGTCAGTAGCACCCCATCTCCACTATGTACAGTGTTGATGGTGCACTCCTGTGACGTCAGGCGATGGACCCGAATTTTTTCGAAGCCATCTGGAAATCGATCTGCATGGCCTCGCCAAACTCCTCCCATGCCTTGATTTTTGTCTGAGTGACTACCAGCTGGTACCCATCAGCTGCCTTTGAAGTCCCTCAGGCCAAAAAGGTCCAATAGGGCTTCTTCATCTTGACGGCAATCCTTACTGCCAGTCTCCACCAACGAGTTCTGGGATTGCCGCCACGAGAGGCAACGGCCACTTTATGGCCACAGCTCTGATCGGCCACTTCAGTATTGAAGGTATAGAATATGGTGCACTTTGACTCAAGGCCCCCGTCTGTCCCCAGACATGGGCAAAGCTCTGCCAGGGGTGGAAGTCGAAGCTCTTCTCTCACGGGACTCTACCAGGTGTTCCCAGCAGACCCTTGCAAAACATTTGGGTCTGACGGGCTAGACCAGCATCTTTCCTCACCATCGGAGCCAACTCACCACCGCGTTTTTTTTTTGTTTTTTGTTTTTTTTTTTTGCAGGATCTGATTCCCGAAAGGTTCTGATGGACAGAGTAGTCGATCTGTTGAAACTATTTTAGTTATTGATTTACTTCTGTGTTTCTTGTTGTCCTGCTGAAAAATTCATTTTCTGGTAGGCTTCAATATGCAGACAGGCGGTATAAAAATGTCTTGCAAATTGTTTTAAAAAACTTTTTTTTCTAATCATCGCATAGCTCCCAGCTCTCTGAAAGTAAAGTATTCCCGAACCACGATCAATCAACCCTATCACACAGTTATACTAGGTTTGTTGATAGTGTATGGTGCCTTTTCCCCCCAGGGTTATGTTCATATCCTAACCTGGTCATGGTCCTGGGTTGCTGGAGTCTATTCCAGCTAACCTTAGGCAAAAGGCTCACTACAGCTAAACTTATCAGTAGGCTTTTGTGACTCTTTCTTCTCATTCAATTCATCGTTGATGATTCTTGATTATAGTTTTTTGTTTGTTTGTTTGTTTCATTTTGTTCACATGAGCAGTGTTGTAAACGAAAATATTTTGTCAATTAACCATATTTTCATGACGATAACGAGCTAAAAACCTGTCTCTGGACACTAAAACATAACGAGACGAATGCCAATTTTCTTCTGACAAGAACGAAAACACGCCATAGTTTCTGTCACATGTTCACAATGTGTGATATTTTTGTCTGTATTTGGCATGCATCGTAGCAGTGTGTCGTTGTGTCACTCATGTGTAAATGCTACAATATGTGTTCGTCCATCAATGTTCATTTGAAATAGTTGGAAACCCTTTGTTTTTTCATTCACTGGCCATGCCGCTTATCGTCACGAGGGTTGTGGAGGTGCTGGAGCCTGTCCCATCTAACTATGGGCAGGAGGCGGGGTATACCCTGAATTGGTTGCCAGCCAATTGCAGGGCACATAGTTTGAAACCTTTATTTATTTATTTATTTTTGGAGTAAAACTTTTGAATTATACTGATGAAAACATTAACTAAACGTCCATTAGAAATAGACAACATTAGTTTTCGTCAACAAAAACCTGACGAAGACAAACACATTTTGAAACGACTCAAATATGACAAAGACTCAAGGGTATAGCTTTGGTCTCAATATGGGTAGGGACGATAACATGCATGTACACTTTTTGACAAGGATGCACTAAAGGACCCAAATGCTCGACAGTTCAATCCAAACAAAGATTTATTTTCCAGTTCATAAAGTTCAAAAAGGGAAGATAACAAAAATTCACAGCAACGGCTGGACATTAATCAACAAAAATTCACAGCAACAGCTGGATATTAATCAACAAAAATTCACAGCAACAGCTGGACCTCAAACAACTGAGTATCGTTCACTAGAAACAAAAAGGCATTGGTTCAAAAACATGAATCGTTCTCAAAAAAGGGGCTTACACAAGGACGTGGCGTAGGACGTGGCAGGATAGCAGACAAACCGACACTGGGTAAGTTTGGAAGCAGGCTATTTATACAGAGGATGACAGGTGGACGCGATCAGCCTGATTGGCAAGGGCAGGAAGTAAAGTTAACTCTAGGAGGCATGCCAGTACCAAAATAAAAGAATGACATGAATCAACACAAAACATTAACAAGACTTCCGAGACGTGACACTTTTTGCTCATGATGGGACATTAATAAGACCAAACAGATTTGGTGAACAGGGGTCAGGGCTACATTTCTCACAAATATGAACCTAATTAATTGATATGCTATTTTAGGGGTGAATTACTTCGATCACGATCGACCTGCCGATTGCAACGCTAGTGTGGTTAGCTCGCGGCAAAAAATAAAAAAAATTTTATTTTTTTTTTACATTGTTAATAATGATTATGTTGTGAGGTTATGCAGCACCCCTCTCTCTCTAAGCAGCTTCTTGCTCACGTTTTTCTAGTTCTTTAGTTTCGAGCAGAGTTCACCACATTTCTTACAGTTTAATTAATGTTAACAGTAAAAACCCACACAGAAGGACACTTCTCTCAAACAGCTTCCTACTCGAGTTTTGCATGTTAGCAAGTTCACAGTTTTTTATGCTAACTCTGATGCAGGTCCGACCTACAGTAGCAAAATTAGTGGTGTGTTTCCCACCTCCACAAAATTGGTGTCTTTTTAAATTACTTACAGTGGCTGATGTTATCTGAAAAAAAATTCCGATATCCCCTCCTTCGAAGGGGGCGGAGGTGGCAACATGTTGTTGACATGTATTTCTGTCTGGGCTGTGTGAGTGTGAGCGTGCATGAGTGTGTCAAGGGTGGGTCAAGTCATCAGCCAATCAAAAGTGTGTTCGAGGAGGGGTAAAAATGGACTGGCGCATTCAGCAAGTGAAAAGGGGTAAATGTTAAGTTTCAACATAATGAAAAAAATTCACTTAATAATGGTAGGGTCAAATCTATCCTTAAAGCATATGGGAAGACAATCTAAAATGACCTATGTAACTGAACTCATTATATAATGCATATATAGTTGCTTAAAAGTTGGTGGGGACAATTTGAGCATCCTGAAAAGTTAGTATAGTGTTACTGTATGTCCCTACCTATGCAAACCAACGCCCTTGCAAAGACTACTAAGTATTATCGTCCAAACGACTAAGACTGAGACAAAAATGAAAAGGGCTGCCAAAAACAACACCGCACATGAGTAAATGCCTTTTGAGAATAGAAAACACAAACAATGTGGGTTTTTTTCCACCTTCAGTACAGCATGGCAGCTATTGGGAGCACTTCTATACTTCATTCACATGTACATTTTTACCATTTCCTTGGTGTATACTGCTTCGGATTGTGTGAAATTTGTTTAAGCAGGCTGAGCTTGCATAGTAATGCAACTTGGATAAAGATTTCATTGCATGACCAAACTACACAGAAGACCAAGCAATTACAAAGGGTTCGCTTTTGTGCAACTGCGCATGAAGTAATTAACATAGTCTGAACAGGGTTAGTCTTTACATATGTGTAAATTTTACCCAGTGTTCAAGAGCATCGTATCCTGAAAATGGTTCAAAATAGCCCTGATGTCCAGTATTATACTCATTGGATTTTAAATTTAATAATAAAGAAATATCTAAATTTAAATACATATATACAATATTAATACAAAAATGTTCCAACAATATGTTTGTTTATGTATAACACATTAGTATACCAATATCATAAAAACCTTATGTGAAAATTGATGACATGTTTGTAACATGCTCCAGTGTGTTTTGGGGGCTGTGCATGTCCAGCCATGCATCTCAGTGCTTCTTCCCACCAATTTGGCGGCAAGCATGCAGAGAGGCGCCTAATGCAGCAACAATAGAGCAGCTGCTCTTGCCATCAATAGTCTCAAGCTGACCTGTGGCTTTATGAATTTGCCGCCTTTTCCTAACCCCTATATCTCACTCATTATCCTCATTTTATGACATCATGGAAAGAAAATTCAACAAAACACTTGTTGTGTTTTAATGCATTTATTGACTTTTGTTTCCTGTGACATAAAATTCCACAGATCACATTTTTTTGTGTGACTTTCATCATATTTATTTAACACATAGTGTTTACAAACTATTCTTTGCACAGACCAAAATACTTTGAAGTCCATAGTGCAAACCTCAAACTCTGAGTAACCCTTGGGGTTTTACAAAAGTGTTGTCTACAACCCATGCCTTTGAAACCCCAAAGAGGATTGCAATAATAATACGCTAACAGACTATACAGCTTCTTTGGGGTCTGTGCAGGATTTTACGCAAATGAAACAATTGCTGGTTTACAGTAATTATGCAGCGACTCTTACATCATGCGTTATAAGTGGCTCGTCATGAAATAAATAATGCATCGACTAAGTGTTCATTGACTCTACCAGGGCCTCCACATGTCAGCACTGACAGCAGGCGGGACCTGTTGCGCAGCGCTATGGCTTTGAGCCACCGGCAGAGGAGGCTGAGGCTGGCTGTCGGCCCTGGATTTGAAGTTGGATTTGAGGCTCAGCAGCCTCTGCTGGATGTGCGGGAATGCCCTGGAGGTTTGGGCGCAGCAGTTGAGGCAGGACGGGGTGACTGGTGCGGACATGGAGCGCTGCACAAAAGCACTGACTCGCTGACACGCGTCTTGGTCAAGGCTGGTTTGAGGGAGAAGAGCCGAGACCCGCTCAAGACACGCCTTATAGCCTTCTCGGTAACTTTCTGCAGGTTCTGAATGGAAAGAAAAAACATTAGATTGCACGTTTGCGCAAAATGCGCACTTTTACGATCATTATAATTCGCCACATATGCTCACCTTTTGCAGGCGACGTTGGAAGATCTCTGAGAAAACGGACGGTCATTTCCAGAATGTCCGCTTTCTCCAGTTTGTTGTAGCGCGCGTTGTCTTTTCCAACCAGAGGAAGAATGAGACTCTTCAAATGGCTCAGACTATCATTAATGCGAGCACGCCTTCTCTTCTCCAACAGTGGTTTGAGAGTCTGAAAGAAGTGACGGAGGAAATGTGTTATAAAATCGCATTGGTGTCTCAAAATTATAATGAAGAACAAAAAAAAATTCATTGAAATGTAAGAAATGTTTTGTTTAATTCTCCTTACCTTTCTAAGTTCGTGGGCTTGTTTCCTCTGAGCCACTGTGGACCGGACAGTGAGAGACTGGCTGGCGTCGGAAGTGATGCTGGGACTCATATTGTGGGGGGCTTGTGCTTGTGAGAGATGTTCGAAATCGAAGCTGAAATGTACTGCGAGGCCGTGCAGTCTCCTATTTATGTGGCCCCGGCGCGTCACAGGGGCGGGAACATAAGCCGCTGCATGCGGGCTCTGAATAGGGAGGAGGGGGCAGGCTGGGGGTTCAAGTCCCTTGGGTAATGAATTCATGATATGCGCTCCTCTTGGGCCATCTGTCCATTTGGGCCTCTCAATGCAGTCAAGCGCTGGTATGCAGAGGTTGCTTCTGGATATGTATATAGTGTTCAAAACGTGCCCTGTTGCATTTTATAGGTTCCAATTCAAGACTTGTACATGTGTGACTGCACGGACAAGAAAAGCCATCTTGCAATGTGTAAAAAAAAAAAAAAAAAAAAAAAAAAAAAAATTTAAAGGATAAACAGTATATTGGAAAAAACTAACATTGCGATATTGGGGTTGCAATATATTGCGATATATATTGCAATATTAAAACCAAAAGAATTTGGATGGATACTTTGGTTGACTCACCATGACCGCATTGTATTCACATACCTGTCAAACCGAGGCTTTTGGCAATCTTACAAATAGTGACGTATGCCCTTAAAAATTGGTTACTAATCTTACAACATTGTAGCGTGCACTATGAAACAAAAATAAAACTCAATTTTTAAAATAATATGAATTTATTGATAATATTGTAACATTAGGGCTGTCAAGCGATTAAAATTTTTAATCGAGTTAATTACAGTTTAAAATTAATTAATCGTAATTACTCGCAATTAATCGCAATTCAAACCATCTCTAAAATATGCCATATTTTTAGGTAAATTATTGTTGGAATGGAAAGATAAGACACACTACGGATATATACATACAACATACTGTACATCAGTACTGTATTTGTTTATTGTAACAATAAATCCACAAATGGCATTATTAACATTCTTTCTGTTAAAGTGATCCACGGATAGAAAGACTTGTAGTTCTTAAACGATAAATGTTATAGTTACAAGTTATAGTAATTTTATATTAAAACCCCTCTTCATGTTTTCGTTTTAATAAAATTTGTAAAATTTTCAATCAAAAGTAGAGTTAATATAATAATAAGAAGAATAAAAATAACACTAATAAAAATAGAGTGAAAAGTTTTACGTGTATTTTGCATAGCTAAATTGATATGGAATGCCAGTTTATTTTGCATTGTTGTTCAACTGTGTGTCAGAATAGGGCCTCATTACTATAGACTGAAGTGCTTTTCTTTTTGAGAATTTTTTTTTTTTTTTTTGAGAGGGATAGGAATATTATTTTTGTTGTGCTTTCACTAAACGATACTTATGTTTGTTGTGAAGGAGAGGCTTATGCCAATAAACGGCGCAGTCCAAAGAACGCCTGTGTCCACTCGCCTTTACTGTATAACATATACTGTATCTGTACATATCTTACCCAAAATAAAACAAGAGACACATAATTGCCACTAAAAGAAAGAAAATTTACCGAAATATGTGTGGCGCACAATTAGCAATTTGCATTGCATTGTGAATACAGCATAAACGTCTCACAACTACTAATTCTCCCACGTTTAGAAGACATAACATGAGTACGGAACGGCGCTGCCCCCAAGCGGCCGGTGGCATTCTCTTCACTCTTAATGTCCATAAACGGCCTCATTGTAATGTTTGAGGCAATATGCCAGCGGGTCATTCATTGCAAGCTTTAATTGCGTCAAATATTTTAACGTGATTAATTTTTTAAAAATTAATTAAAGCCCGTTAACGCGATAATTTTGACAGCCCTATGTAGCATATAACCTGCGGTGCAATCAAAGAACAATCAATATCTTCAACTACATCATGATTACTAAAATTTAACAGTGACTAATAATTGTACGTAGCACTTTTGGCAATTTCTATCATGTCTTGATGGCTGCACTTCATGCTCGCAATTCAGTTTGACTTGAAGGTAGTTTGTTAGTGTGTCCAATTTTTAACTTACCGATGGAATCTTTGAGTCAGGGAACATTTCTTTTGCTAATTCTGAGAAGTGATCAGCAATAGTTGCAGGAAAATTGTGTTTGGCAACAAATTGGCAGAATAAAATCTCTGCTTTCATCACTTTTCATTCTGCAGACTTTATCTCTATGACCAGTGTTGTTAATCTTACTTTCAGAAAGTAATTAATTAAAGTTACAAATTGCTTCTCCCAAAAAGTAATTTAGTAACTCAGTTATCTGAATGTAAGAGTAATTAGTTACTTGGCAAAGTAACTGGTGTTACTTTTCATGTTTTTTTTTTGTTTTTTTTTTCCCAAAAAAGAAAAACATAGTAACCTTTGCTATGTTTGGAAGTCCCTTCTGTCTACTTTCGACAAGTGAAAATTTTATAACTGTTTCATCATTTAAAGATAGATCTAGGAGTATTTTAGATAAAAAGTTACTTAGGTTCACTAAGAAGGTTCACTACAACAGAGCCTTTCTGAGAAGTCTACTGCTTTAAAATGGCGTCTGTTTACTAACGTCGCCGAGTCTGTCATTTCGCATGTAGTTCTATATGCATGTGATATCTAGGCATAGATTGTAGGCTGTTGGCTACAGTCAGGAAATATTGGAGCCACCTATAGCCTAGCATCGCTCTTCTCTCTCTGTCTTTGACTTTTCTCGCGTCATTCAACCAACGTAGTAAGGCATAGTAACGCACTTTGTCTTGTTGCCGAAACGGTGACAAAATCCAAACGTAGAAAAAAAAACGTAATGCACGAAAAATGTACAGATTTTGAACGTACGGCGTACACATTTAAAAATCCGTGCTCACTTGTACAAATTACGCCGGAACCCTACAACTTGTCAGGTATGTATTCATATAATACCGTTTATTCCAGGCAAAGGGGGATAATTTGTGAAGGCAGAGGTGGATAGTAACCAGTGTTGTTAATCTTACTTTATAAAAGTAATTCGTTACAGTTACAAATTACTTCTCCCAAAAAGTAATTGAGTTAGTAACTCAGTTACCTGAATGTAAGAGTAATTAGTTACTAGGCATAAAAACTGGTGTTACCTTTCATGTCCCTCCAACAAAATTAAAAAAAATAAAAAAAACATAGTAACCTTTGCTATGTTTGGAAGTCATTTAATGTTGTGAATCAACCTTTAAAGTTGCTAAAATTGATCCCGTTATTGCATTATAGTTCCCTTCTGTCTACCATAGACCTCCTAATGTAATGATGCTTTTTATGCTGTCTACTTTCGACATGGCAAAGTTTAAAAACTGTTTCATCATTTAAAGATAGATTTAAGTCAAGATTTTGCCGATTTAGGAGTAATTAGATAAAAAGTTATTAAGGTTCGTTAGGAACCGTTCTCTACAACATAGCCTTCCTGAGAAGTCTACTGCTTTAAGAAGGCCAGTCTATTATTTAGCATCAAGTTCTCATATACATGTGCTAATGCGTATAGTCACTGTCTGTCATTTCGCATCTAGTTCTATACATATGTGATATCAACCGTATATCATGTGGGCGGAGTTTGTAGGCTATGGTATTATTGGAGCCACCTAGCATCGCCTTTGCAACGGTGTCACAACTCACTTCTCCCCTCTCCCGCTCTGGTCTCTCGTCTCCGTCAGTCCGTGTCCCTAGGACTTTTCTGGCGTCATTCAACCAACGTTGTAACTGGTCTCTCGTCTCCGTGAGTCCGTGTCCCTAGGACTTTTCTCGCGTCATTCAACCAACGTTGTAACACATAGTAACGCACACCTTTAAATCCTCAGTAATGGTAAAGGCGTCGCCAAGATGAGAAAAGTAATTAGTTAGATTACTCACTACTGGGAAAAATAACGCTGTTAGTAACGCCGTTATACTCTAACGCCGTTATTACCAACACTGATAGTAACGCGTTATATTTACTCCGTTACATTTAATTGAGTAACGTTTAAAATGTACTTATTACTTTTACTTCAGTAGATTCGTGAAGAAGAAAACGCTCTTCATACTCCGCTACTTTGGGCTACACTAGAGTCAATACATTTTTCCTCTTTATTCTACATATTGACTTTATTTTTGTCAGAGAGCCAACAGTAGCTCCACCAGTTTCACCAATGAGATGTTGCAACAATAATCTCATGACTCCATTATACTAATCAGACTCAAGCTTGCCTTTCCTCTACCACACGAGCCTGTACAATCACGTCGTCTTTAAAGCACAGTAAAAAAAAAAAAAAAAAAAAGTATTTATTGTATGTGCTGAAAAAAATACCATATTTAGAAAAATAATAATACATTGATACTCGTTTTTCGTGGTTAATGGGGACCAGAACCCACTGCAATAAGTGAAAAACCGCGAAGTAGCGAAGCGACCCGCCCCCCCCCCTCCAAAAAAAAGCTGTTGTTTTTTGTGTGTGTGTGTGTGTGTGTTCAGTGTATATATTCAGATTTAGCATTGGAAGGATACATGTAAGACATGTTTCTTCACGTTTTTTTCCCCAGAGTATAATAATAATAAAAAAAGATATGTATATGTACTGTACATGTTTTAATAAATGTTTTTTAAGCACTTCAAATGTTATAATTGATTAAATGATAAGTTTAAAAACATGTTTCTGTTCCACCAAATTATTTTTAAACAAGAATAAAGTAGAAAAATGCTTCTTTTAATTAAATGCTTCATTGTGTGAGTCCACTAAAATCTGCTCAAGCTGCTCACTTACACACAATGAGTTGCCACAGCAAATGTTTACCAAGTTAAACAATGATTGACACATGAGGCTCTTTGAAGTTTTGGCTTCTAAGCGTCTCTGGCAAGATCAAACCTTAATGCCTGTCAATCATTGTTAACTTTAATAAGCAAATCCAGTGCACTGCCTGACTAAGAAAAGCGGCAGGAGCGAGAGTTAGAAACTACTTTAATTTTTAATTGGAAAAAAAATCTGCAATGGACTGAGGGCGTGAAGTTTGAAGCACAAAGCAGCGAGGGATCACTGTAGTAAAAATCAAACACTGTAAGCAGTTACTCAAAATAATACTTATCAGTTGAGAATTCTTTTCACCAAATACTTTTTTTACTTGTACAGTACTTGACTACATTTTTTGGATGATGACTGTACTTTTACTTGAGTAATATTATTTTGAAGTAACACTTCTCTTACTTGAGTACAATTTTTTGCAACTCTACTCAGCTCTGATATAAGAGGTCCAGGAGGCCATGTCTCTACACACTTGCTGTTTTTATGAAGCAAAAAAAAAAAAAAAAAACAGTTGCATGCCCTGCAAAAGGACTATTGCGTATGAGTGCATTACGATGGCGATGTTCAAACGATATATTGTGCAGCCCTAATATATCCATATGCAACCACTTATACTATAATAATAATAGTAAAACTACACACGATAAATAAAAGTTAACAAAGCTCAAAATTTCAAGACAATTATATTTTTATTTTATTTTGCAAGTTTTGATAGAAACATAAATTGTTGTTCTGCTTGCTTAAAATTTTAAGTAAGCAAAAATTATGATATCGCAAAACTTAAACATTTTCAAGCTTTTATGGTGCACACATTTGAAACGCACACATGCATGATAGGCTGTGTGTTTCCAAGATGACGGGACTAATATATTCCCTAAAAGCGTAAACCCACGCCACGCTGCATCTAACATCTGCTCGTGAAAAGCTTGTTGCCAATGCCAACAACACAGTGTACCTACATGGATGCTCCTGCTGGGTTCGGTGGAGGAGGACCTACGCGTCTTAGCAGGCATCAAGTGACGCTGTATTGCATTGTCGTACACACACACAAAAGCAATTGTGGAGTTCTTATATGCACTTTATGATGCGCATGCATAGGCCTTATGTCAGCAACTAAACAGTGCTCAGAAATAACGTAATTACTGGTTTTATAACCGGGTTTATGTACTCTGTCTTTTTCAGATTATTTGTTTTTCATTTCCTCTCTTTACAACAGTATGTATTAAATCGAAAAAGATATTAGATATTTAGAATTTTGCATTATTTTCAAAGAGGACAGTTCTCAACCACCACAGGAAACGGTGAACTGCAGCGCTGGGTCTCACGCGCTCGGCACGCGCCAAAAGCACTTAACAGATGGGAAGCCACTGTTCAAATCAGCCGCCGCCACCCCCACAACCTCCCCATGCTCTGCATGGCAAACCCTTCCACCCCTCACTTTACACGCCCCTTCAAGAGTCCCATGTCGCTTTCTTACACACTGTCTAAATATTCAAATGCATGTTGGGGATTAATTATTTCACACAAGATTTTCATTTGCTGCGTAAAACATTTATTCACAAGCTTGATTATCCCAAAAATGTTTATTTGAAATAATCATCACACTTTGATTTAATTAATGTCACTATATTACTAAAAACAATTATACATGAAAGGTTTTCGTTGAAAACGCACATTAAACTCGAGGGACGTGCTGCAAACTCGACTGCAAGATGTCCTGCAGCTGCACCGTTTTGCACGCGTCCTGTCCCATGGGGCCCCAAATAACTGCCATGTCCAGTCTGCATGGGAACAGGTCCCTTTCGGAGAAGCAACATAAAGAAAAAAGGAGAGGGGCTTCGGTTAGAGACTTTTTTTGTCCTAGTTTCAGCGTGGGTATCCATCTGTGCAAACGGAGACCACAGTGATCTTTTGTTGAACGACATGCTGAGAATTATGAAGGGGCTTCCGGCGGTTCATCAGGGGAGGGGGTTGTTGGAGGTAAACCTTGGGACATTATTTTAACCAAAGGATCATCACAAGCAGTTTTTTGCTGCTGCAAACTGCCAAAGTAACATTCAAACTATTTTCAGCACAACATACTTTTTATTAACGGAAATTACCACATTTCTAAAATATTAAGTTGATTTTATTTTTTAAGAGAGGAAGAGAAAACACTTGATGCCGTGTGTATATATTTCAATGCACTGATGATTTTGTGGCATGAGACTGACACGAGCCACAGTCCTACAGGCTCCATCTGGAGCTTTTCTTTATAATGAATTGAGGCGTGAAACAAAGAAAAGAATGAAAAATGTCTGCGCATGATCTCCATGGCAAGTCTGGCATCCCAAGCCAAACGCTATGTTAGCAATGGCATTATTGATGCTTATTTAACTTGAGTTGGTTTGAACAGAAACACAATAAAGGTTATGAATGGATTTTTACTGCAAAAACATTTGTTACAGAAAAACAACCTTTTCTCTCTATACGAGCAACACATTTTTTTATTCTTCTATTTTTTATTTTTATTTTTTCAAACTTCACACTACTGCGTGTTTATTGATAAGTATTTCACAGCCACTCATGAATATAAACTGACAACAGACTAACGAGATCCAATAGGAGGATCTTGACATATTTTCAGCTCATGAGCAGTTGGTTGTGTGGCAAGAAGTCACCAACATAATGGCAGGCAGTGAAGACGTGACGGACAGATCGCGTAGGAAATTGTGGATATATATATAAACACCTTAACATCTGAAAACTGGAGGAGTTTTCAGATGAAAAGGGGAAAAAATCAAAATAATTCAAACCTCTGCGATTGTGCTGAAAGTGGCTTGTGTATACAAATTAGATTTTTTAAAATCTTCTCCAAATAACAAATAAATATTCATCAGAATTTAATAATTTACTAAGACCAATGTGAGCCTCACAAAACCTGTTAGTATCATCAGAAATGCAGGCTTTCTTCTGAGGTACTGCTTTAGATGAGCATATAGTTAGTCAGAGTGAAATACCATTAAGTGCATTTTCACACAATAAATGTTTTTTAAAGCACTTTATATGTTAGATTATATGTGTAGTTTTGCACCAACATGGTGTTGTGTACACTGCATTTGATAAGGTTGTGTGCCTGACACCTACTGTATATAGCACCGCATTAAAATGCAGATTTATGGAACATTTAAATGAAGTATAGTTAAGACAAAGACGGTCAAAAAATGGTTATTAAAAATAAGTATATAGAATGACAATACTGTAAATATTTCTGCATTTTGCCAGTCAGTTGTAGTGCATACAGAAAAACATTCCGCACCTACACACCAACACTGAGTGGAAATTTATCTCATGCCACCTGCACCAAAATCAGGCAAATGCACCACAATTCCATCAGTGACTTCCTGGATTAAACCGATTAAATGACCAACCCGCACTGACTAAAGGTCGACAAATATTTATGTTATGTTATGTTATGTTATGTTATGCTGTATTAGTCTCGATTTATGTATATTTTGAATTCTCCCTGTCCTGTTTTCGACTCCTGTGTCTTTTTAGGAAAATGTAATGAAACAAAGTGAATGAAACTCAAATCCTCCCCAGCCTGATGTTTGTCATTACTGCAATATTACCATCTATGTGTACAACATGTCTGCAGTCATCTTGAAACCTTGCTTGATCCAACATTCGGATTAGATCGTAATCCTGATCTTTCACACTAATAGTATCCTAATCTCCATAGTGGAATTTTGAAATATTCAGGAATACCATTCATTGGATTTCAGGGGTGGATTGGATTACCAATTCATACGCTATAGGGTTAGGATCAATCACTCAGGATCGATATCCATCCATCCATCCAACAATTATCTTCCGCTTAGGCCGGGGTCGGGTCGTGGGGGCAGCAGCTTTAGCAGGGAAGCCCAGACTTCCCTATTCCCTGCCACTTCAAACAGCTCCTCCGACGGAATCCCAGGGCGTTCCCAAGCCAGCCGAAAGACATTGTCTCTCCTGTATGTTCTGGGTGGTCCACGGGGCCTCTCGCTGGTAGGACATGTCCGGAATACCTCTCCAAGAAGGCATCCAGGAGGCATCCGAACCAGATGCCCAAGCCATTTCAGCTGGCTCCTCACAACGCAGAGGAATAGCGGCCAGACGCTGAGTCCCTCCCGGATGACCAAGCTTCTCACCCTGTCTCTAAGGGATAGCCCGGACACCCTGCCGATCATTTCGGCCACTTGTATCCGGGATCTTGTTTTTTTCAGTCACGACCCACAGCTCGTGACCATAGGTGAGGGTAGGAATGTAGATCGACTGGTACATCGAGAGCTTCGCTTTTTGGCTCAGCTCCTTCTTCACCACAATGGACCGATGCAGAATCCACATTAATGCAGACGCTGCACCGATCCGCCTGTCAATCCTCCTACCCTCACTCGTGAACAAGACCCCAAGATACTTGAACTCCTCCACTTGGGGCAGGATCTCACCCCTGACCTGGAGAGGGCACGCCACCCTTTTCCGACTGAAGACCATGGTCTCGAATTTGGAGGTGCTGATCTCATCCCAACTGCTTCACACTCGACTACGAACCGCTCCTCTGAGAGTTGGAGATCATGGCTTGATGAAGCCAACAACACCACATTATCTGCAAAAAGCAGAGATGCAATGCTGAGGCCACCAAACTGGACCTCCTCAGTGCTTCAGCTGCACCTAGAAATTCTGTCCATTAAAGTTATGAACACAGTCGGTGACATAGAGCAACCTTGGAGGAGTCCAACCCTCACTGGGAACAAAATCAACCTACTGCCGGCAATGCGTACCAAACTCTGGCACTGGTGATACAGGGACCAAACAGCTCTTACCAGGGGGCTCGGTACCCTGTACTCCCGAAGCACCCCCCCCCCCCCCCCCACATGATGTCCCAAGGGACACGATCAAACACCTTCTCCAAATCCATAAAGCACATGTAGAACAGATGAGCGAACTCCCATGCACCCTCGAGGACCCTGCAAAGGGTATAGAGCAGGTCCACTGTTCCGCGGCCGGGACAAAAACCACACTGCTCCTCCTGAATCTGAGATTCAACTTCCCGACAGACCCTCCTCTCCAGCACCCCTGAACAAACTTTACCAGAGTGGCTAAGGAGTGTGATCCCTCTCTAATCGGAACACACCCTCCGATCCCCCTTCTTAAAAAGGGGGAACACCACCTCTATCTGCCAATCCAGAGGCACGGTCCCCGATGTCCACACGACCTTATAGAGGCATGTCAGCCATGACAGCCCCACAACATACAGAGCCTTTAGGAACTCCGGACGGATCTCATCCACTCCTCGGCACCGAGGAGCTTTCCAAGCACCTTAGTGACTTCGACCCCAAAGATAGGAGACCACGCCTGAGCTTGGTGTCCACAGACTCTGCTTCCGCACAGGAAGGCGTGTCAGAGGAATTGAGGAGCTCTTCGAAGTATTCTCCTCACCTACTCACAACGTCCCGAGTCGAGGTCAGCAGTACCCCATCTCCACTATAGACCCTCACAATACGTTTGGGTCTGCCAGGCCTGGCCAGCATCTTCCCCCGCCATCGGAGCCAACACACCACCAGGTGGTGATTAGTTGACAGCTCCGCCCCTCTCTTAACTCAAGAGTCCAAAACATGCTGCCGCAAATCCGATGACACGACTACAAAGTCGATCATGGAACTGCGGCCAAGTGCACACATGGACACCCCTATGTTTGAACATGGTGTTCGTTATGGACAAACCATGACGAGCACAGAAGTCCAATAACAGAACCCTACTAGAGTTCTGGTTGGGGGGGGGGGCATTCTTCCCAGTCACACCTCTCCAGGTCTCACTGTCATTGCCCATGTGAGCGTTAAAGTCCCCAGCAGGAGGGAGTTGGTTGGTGTTGGTGTTGGTGTTATCCCAAGAGGAAGCCCTCTTCAGCACACCCTTCAAGCACTCCAAAAGGGTGGGTACTCTGAGCTGCTGTTTGGTGCATGAGCACAAACAACAGTCAGGACCTGTCCCCCCATCCGAAGGAGGAGGGAGGCTACCCTCTTGTCAACCGGGGTAAACACTAACATACAGGCGCCAAGCCGGGGGGCAATAAGTATGCCCACACCTGTTCGGCGGCTCTCACCGTGGACAACTGCAGAGTGGAAGAGAGTCCAAGCCCTCTCGAGAGGATTGGTGCATGAACCCAAACTGTGCGTGGAGGCAAGTCCGACGATATCTAGTCGGAACTTTTTGCCTCACACACCAGCTCGGGCTCATTCCCAGCTAGAGAGGTGACATTCCATGTGCCAAGAGTTAGCTTTCCAACTCTCTACGCACACGACCCTTTTAGCCCCTCCCACAGGTGGTGAGCCCATGGGAAGGGGGATCCATGTTGCCTTTTCAGGCTGTGCCCGGCCGGGCTCAATGGATACAGGCCCAGCCACCAGACTCTCGCCTTCGAGCCCTGCCTCCAGGATCAATCACTCAGGATAGATATTCAGATTTAATCCTATCCAAACAAATCTAATCTAGAAGAAATGTTTTGAAATACTGGGCCCAGGGCATTGTTGAAAAAGTACATTGAACTAACATGACTTGCGCACACGGAATGAAATAAATACCATAGGATCTTTTCTGCTTGTTGATTATCTAGCCTACTTTGAAGTAGAAAAGCTTTGCTTTTTGTTTGAATTCTAATATTTTTGTGACATAAATCACACAGGTTTGGACTGATGTCGCTTTGATGCTTCAGGACCTGGATATCTTGCTGTGATTGATGGAAACATGATTCAGGCTCTTTAACAAAAAAAAATTGAATTTTGAGCCATTGACGTGTGATTTAAAAACTAATGTTAACTCGGGTCCTGAATCAAGACAGCAATCCAAAACATACCAGCACGTAAACTTGTGAATGAATTTAAAAGACAAAATGAAGATTTTGGCGTGGCCTAGTCAAAGTCGAACTTGAATCTGAAATGCTTTGACATTGAAATGCTGGGAAATGACCTTCAAAAGCCAGTACTTGATCAAAAACTAGTTTTGTTGAATTACAGTAACCCTACGATGAACAGTAGGCCAAAATATCTCCAAAATTAGATGAAAGAGTCATTCATTATTCAGGGGTACTGGAGAGGGGAGTCTGTCGAGAAGTCAAATCTCCAGATTCAGGAGGAGCAATGTGATTTTTGTCCTGACATTGGAACAGTGTATCAGCTCTATACCTTCAACAGAGTTCTCAGGGGGGTTATGGGAGTTCACCCAACCAGTCTACATGGGTTTTGTGGACTTGGAGAAGGCGTTCGACTGTGTCCCCTGGGGAGTTCTGTGGGGAGTTCTCCGGGAGTATAGAGCACCTAAACCCCTGATACCGCTGGTCTGGTCCTTAATTGTATGACTGCTGTCAGAGTTTGGTCCGCCTGGCTGGCAGTAATGCTGCATTCGAGGAAGGTAGGAATCTGATGTCACTTGACAAAATGATGCTGCCCATCGAAAAGCAAACTGTCAATGGTAATACATTAATTACACGATTATAAAAATATATATTGGTATATATTTATTATTAAATTAATTTAGTTAATCAACACTACTACCCGTAACACTATATGATTTTTTTACTAACTTTACGCGAGGATATGTTGTGTTTTCTTTGCGTGTTATCTGTAAGTTATCTGATTTGGACAAAAAATAATGTTTTATTTAGAGAAATAAAGCAAATTTTAAAAAAATCTTTATCTGTATCTATTTATTCTAAAATGAATGTAGTTATTCCACACAATATGATTTTTACTGACTTTGCGTGAGGATTTTCTGCTCTTTGTAGGCAGGTTTGCTGGCGGTCAAAATGTCTTTTGATGGCCAAAATAAAAAACAATTTGTCGCAATCAGCCATCTTTGCTGTTTACATTCACTTGGAACACTTTGAAGTTGCAACTGGTACCATCCGAGTGGGAAAAGTCCGACTTCCCACCTTCCTCAATGCAGCATAAGTTGGATCCATTTCCTGTGTGGGTTTGACTCCGCCAACGCTGCTCTATGTCACCAACTGTGTTCTTAACTTTATGGACTGAATATCTAGGCCATTTTGGTGGCCTCAGTATTGCATCTCTGCTTTTTGCAATGATATACGCAGTCCTATTGGCTTCATCAGGATGTGATCTTCAACTCTCACTGGAGCGGTTCGCAATGAGTGTCATCCGAGATGGTAATCAGCATCTCCAAATCTGAGACTATGGTCCTGAGTCGGAAAAGGGTGGAACTCCCTCTCTGAGTCAGGGATGGGGACTTTCCTCAAGTAAAGGATTTTAACCATCTCAGGCTTGTGTTCACAAGTGAGGGAAGAATGGAGCGGGAGATCGACAGGCAGATCGGTGCAGTAACTTTGCATCAGTCCATCATGGCAAAGAATGAATTGAGCCAAAAGGCGAAACTCTGCATACTGGTTGATCTACTTTCCTAACTTTTGGTATTGACCAAATACTTATTTTCCACCATGATTTGCAAAAAAATTCTTTAAAAATCAAACAATGTGATTTTCTGTTTTTTTTTTCCACATTTTGTCTCTCATGGTTGAGGTTTACCCATGTTGACAATTAGGCCTCTCTGATATTTTCAAGTGGAAGAACTTGCACAGTTAATGGTTGACTAAATACTTATTTGCCCCACTGTACATGTCGAGGCGCGGAGACAAGGTGGACCCAAATGCAGGGAAACGGAGGTGAGGTAGACAGGGGTAGTGCAAAAATATTAAATAATGGTGACAAAAAAAAAACAAAGTACAAACAAAAGTCAGGAATATTTAAAAAAAAAAAAAAAAAAACTCCCAAAAAATCCAAACTTACCATGGGAAGAGGGAGCAAGAGCATGGGGAGCATGGATGCAAAATGAGTGCTGACATGGATGATGGCGCAACAAGAACTGACAGCACATGAGGATCTTAAATATAGACATGGGTTAATGAGACAATGAGGCACAGGTGGGTGACAGTAGAGGAAGCCGGTTGGTTTACACAAAAGGAGCAGGTCACAATCGGTGAAATCAATGGGCAATCACAAGGAAAGACGCACTAGGGCACAAACCTGACCGAAGTAACTCAAAACAAGACAATTCGTCTCCTTTCAGTTCTCCTGCCTGCATATGTCTGTATTTCCTTTTGTGATTCACTTTGTTTTTTTGTGTACTATTTTTGTTAGACATTGCGATTGCTTGGTTTTTACTTTTTCTGGCTGTTTTGCCGACTCTTTTTTTCTTTCACTGACTAGGTTTGTGCTGTTTTTATTAACTTTTATCATACTTGCGTTTTTGGCGTGCTCCCTTGGTTGTATTTGGATTAATAAATATTAGACTCGCATTTCGGTGTGCTCCCTCAGTTTATATTCCCTCATTTATATTTTGATTTGATAAATATTAGTATGCAGGTAGTCCGTCTCTGAGCCTGTGTTGGGATCCACCTTCAACGGCTTGCCGTTTCACTACACTACTCGTATTGAGCCGCTGCTCCTCCACATCGAGAGGAGCCGGATGAGGTGGCTCGGGCATCTGATTAGGATGCCTCCTGGACGCCTCCCTGGTGAGGTGTTCGGTGTACTAAGACACTGGGAGGAGGCCATGGGGCTGACCCAGGACATGCTGGGAAGACTATGTCTCCCGCCTGGGCTGGGAATGCCTCTGGATCCTCCCAGAAGAGCTAGACGAAGTGGGTGGGGAGAGAGACGCCTGGGTTTTCCGTGAGCCAATCTCGATAAGGAAAAAAAAAAAAAGAAAATTATTATTATTTTTTTGTTTTCATATGCCCTCACATGCTGTATATCTCAATAGTGCCATGTACTTTCATGGCTATATAGGTATAGGATGATGGCTTATTATCCGTTCTCCCTAGGGGGAAAAAATTGAAATCGAAATTTTATGGTTTGAGGGAATATGGTTTTCCTAACCTTCTACACGTGCAACGCTTGCTGTTTTTGGTCAGCACGCTCAACTGTCAATATTATGATGGTGTAGGTTTGAAACCTCACATAGTTTGGGGATTATGACAAAATGAATGCAGTGTGTCATCACCGTATACTTTTTTTTCTATCATGATTTCATTTAATAATGTGTTATTTCTTTCTCTTGGTTGTCTTGTTGAATGTCATGCATTGTAAAGCCTTTTGAATTACCTTTTGTTGATTGCTAAATAAAATTGCCTTGCCTTGCTTTCCAGTAATCTATCATAAAATTGAGTTTCAGAAGAACTATACCATCTTTACATGTATTTGACGTTTTTAACGCTTTTTAATATTAAAATCCTTGCCAAAGCTACTGGTATTTTACCCTTATAGTTTTTGTTGTTTTTTATTTTCCTGTGTAATGATGATTCTCTTACATTATAGACAGAATATACATATACAGTGCCTTGCAAAAGTATTCGGCCCCCTTGAATCTTGCAACCTTTCGCCACATTTCAGGCTTCAAACATAAAGATATGAAATTTAATTTTTTTGTCAAGAATCAACAACAAGTAGGACACAATCGGGAAGTGGAACAACATTTATTGGATAATTTAAACTTTTTTAACAAATAAAAAACTGAAAAGTGGGGCGTGCAATATTATTCGGCCCCTTTACTTTCAGTGCAGCAAACTCACTCCAGAAGTTCAGTGAGGATCTCTGAATGATCCAATGTTGTCCTAAATGACCGATGATGATAAATAGAATCCACCTGTGTGTAATCAAGTCTCCGTATAAATGCACCTGCTCTGTGATAGTCTCAGGGTTCTGTTTAAAGTGCAGAGAGCATTATGAAAACCAAGGAACACACAAGCAGGTCCGAGATACTGTTGTGGAGAAGTTTAAAGCCGGATTTGGATACAAAAAGATTTCCCAAGCTTTAAACATCTCAAGGAGCACTATGCAAGCCATCATATTGAAATGGAAGGAGCATCAGACCACTGCAAATCTACCAAGACCCGGCCGTCCTTCCAAACTTTCTTCTCAAACAAGGAGAAAACTGATCAGAGATGCAGCCAAGAGGCCCATGATCACTCTGGATGAACTGCAGAGATCTACAGCTGAGGTGGGAGAGTCTGTCCATAGGACAACAATCAGTCGTACACTGCACAAATCTGGCCTTTATGGAAGAGTGGCAAGAAGAAAGCCGTTTCTCAAAGATATCCATAAAAAGTCTCGTTTAAAGTTTGCCACCAGCCACCTGGGGGACACACCAAACATGTGGAAGAAGGTGCTCTGGTCAGATGACACCAAAATTGAACTTTTTGGCCACAATGCAAAACGATATGTTTGGCGTAAAAGCAACACAGCTCATCACCCTGAACACACCATCCCCACTGTCAAACATGGTGGTGGCAGCATCATGGTTTGGGTCTGCTTTTTTTCAGCAGGGACAGGGAAGATGGTTAAAATTGACGGGAAGATGGATGCAGCCAAATACAGGAACATTCTGGAAGAAAACCTGTTGGTATCTGCACAAGACCTGAGACTGGGACGGAGATTTATCTTCCAACAGGACAATGATCCAAAACATAAAGCCAAATCTACAATGGAATGGTTAAAAAATAAACGTATCCAGGTGTTAGAATGGCCAAGTCAAAGTCCAGACCTGAATCCAATCGAGAATCTGTGGAAAGAGCTGAAGACTGCTGTTCACAAACACTCTCCATCCAACCTCACTGAGCTCGAGCTGTTTTGCAAGGAAGAATGGGCAAGAATGTCAGTCTCTCGATGTGCAAAACTGATAGAAACATACCCCAAGCGACTTGCAGCTGTAATTGGAGCAAAAGGTGGCGCTACAAAGTATTAACGCAAGGGGGCCGAATAATATTGCACGCCCCACTTTTCAGTTTTTTATTTGTTAAAAAAGTTTAAATTATCCAATAAATTTTGTTCCACTTCACGATTGTGTCCCACTTGTTGTTCATTCTTGACAAAAAATTAAAATTTTATATCTTTATGTTTGAAGCCAGAAATGTGGCGAAAGGTTGCAAGGTTCAAGGGGGCCGAATACTTTTGCAAGGCACTGTATATAGAAAACCATACAGTAATAGCTTTGATAATAAACTCTTTTTTAAGGAATATACAAATATAAATAATGAGCAGCATTAACAACTGCAAGAGAACAACAAAGGTGAGAAAAAGAAAAAAAGAAAATATTTAATGAATAAAAATAATAATAAATGAAGAAATAAAAAGTGCTCATTTGATTTGGTAGGTTGCAAACAATACAAACATGAAAAACATATGTTTGAATTAATAACGCCCTGGCAGATCCAATCAAATTGTTGATTATGTATGGTATATATTTAATACTGTATATGCAAATAAAACAAATTGTTAAACAGAACACAAACAAGATAGGTCAAGAGTAATTTATATGATGACATTCATTGATTTCAGTGACACTTAAGAAAAAAAAAAAAAAACACCACACAGTTTGTTGAGCAGTGTTGCTATACACTAATACACTAACCTATCAAATCGTACCAAGGAGCATCCCAAGCCAAAAACAACGCCATTTGCATTTAACATCTGCTGCCCAACTTTTTCATCATGCATGGATCAGACGTCACAGTCTGAAACCGCCATAAAATACTAATAAACTGCATGGCCAACATTAGGCGAAGTAATTTTGCCAGATTTTGTGCATGGCTAAAAGTTTAATTTATTTATTTTAACTTAAGATTTAGTTGTTGCTGTTTTTCAAATCTGTTTTTCTGTCAGATTTGTTTTATATCCTGGGAAATATTTGGGGGCGGTATTTGTTCTTTGTTTCGTTTGTCTGTTTTCAACGACCTTGCAAGGATGTCTTCATTGAATGAAAATACAAACAATTATAAGTTGTTTATTCAGATTCATACAGAATGAAATGGGAGGCACGAAATGAGAAACGAAACATCAAACCAGGTTTTATTCAAAATTCGTATTCGCATTTGCAAGCAGTTACGTAAAGTTAAAGGTTTGAATACCACGTTATAATAATAATTTCTCTGTCATTTGTGGTTGACGATTGTAAAGCCTTAATTGGCATGTAGGTCTATGTAGACAGAATGGAGCTCGATTTCCTTACAAATATATATATATATATATATATATATATATATATATATATATATATATATATATATATATATATATATATATATATATATATATATATATATATATATATATATATTAAATGCTTTCACGGCTAACAGCAAAAATATAGTTAAAATAAATCCAGAAAGATTTAGAACAGAAAATGTGTTGACAGAATTAAGACTTTAAATTGCGTGCCCGTCGCAGCCGGGTGAAGATGTCCTGCAGAAACAATGAAAAGCATCACGCGTGGCGTGGGTTGCGTGGTGGTCACAGAAGCACATTCACGATGTAGTCAGGAATTAGTGCAACCGAGGGAGGGTCCAGACATGATTTTGAATCTCTCAAAAGATGGCTCGCCAAGCCAAAAGCCAAGCTGCCTGACGCAACTAAACATCTGGTGATGGCGCGCTAGAATTTGGTACAACGAGGAGAGCAGCGGTCTGCAACTTCAGTGCAGAAAAATAACACATTTCTCTCATGTTTTAGTGCAAATATTCGTGGATATGGGGAGGGGTGAATAGTCAATTCCCCTCCATTATGTAGCCCTAATGGTTGCACGAGGACAGCACGAGCCATGCAAACAAAAGACAGCAGATGGTTTCTTACGACAAAGTTATACTGGGGCCATTAAGAGCTGTCGGATGGTCGTTAACGAGTGCACGCAATAAACAAGTCAGATATTCTACTACGTGATTCCTGATGCATAAATAAATAAATCAGTTACTTAAATAATTAATTTTTTTTAAATTCATAATCGGGTAAGGCTCAATAAAGGTTCCTTAGATGATAATTCAGATTATTTGCAGGTTTATTTCTAAAGCAGATTGTAAAATGATCTAATATCGAATACATGCATTAATCGTACATTTCAAATTCAATATGATCTGATTACATGAATAAATTCAAAATGTTGCTGGCGTGGTTCTTATTGGAGCTGGAGTCTCCCAGGCGGTGTTTGTGTCAAGCCGTAAGAGGGCGTGGCATCCAGGGAGGTGACTGCCCACAGCGTGAACGCGTCACCCGCGTGGATGAGCCACGCACGAGAATCTGGTCGAAAAGGGCGCTTAATACAAGTGCACACTTCCCTATGTCACCACTGACATGGAAACATTGCTGCATGGGCGGCCTGCATGCTGCATGCGGTAAGTTGTTTTTGTATATCCTTTGCATGCATATTTGACTATAACCTACAGTTTCATGTCGAGCATGTCTTTTTATGTTATGTTTTATGTTAATACAATGCATGTAACCAGATTAGCGAGTTATCAGGTCTTCATGTGTTTGATATTAGTGATTATTAAATTGCAACTAATTTTAGTTCATATGAATGTGACACGTGATAACAAAATAGACATGAAGCATATTTATATAGCAAACACGTCACATGACTTTGTATTTAAATAAAATCAGACAATTGAAATTATGTTTATGAATGGGTTTATTGCAATAATATTTTTGTAAACGCTGCGTGCGTGTGTCATCATGACGTCGTTTATGTGTATGCCTGTGCTTAATGAGTCCTCGTGAGTGTGAGAAAGTCTGACCGTGGCAATTCTCACTGCAGATCACGGATGACCGGCTCGCTGGTGGGGGGTGACACGTCACGCCTGCATGGTGAGTCCAAAGGACTCTTCAAGACTGGGACAGAGCCAAAACTGCCTGAAAAGATTATGGCTATCTTTTGACGATATAGGAAAATTTTAACGTTACTCATTACTTGAGTATTCATTTCACCAAATACTTTTTTACTTGTATTTCAGTACATTTTTTTGGATGACTACTTTTACTTAAGTAATATTATTTTTGAAATAACGCTACTTTTACTTGAGTTAAATTTTTCGCTACTCTACCCACCGCTGATATTAATAGAGACAAATTCTGCATGGGTTCAGTCAAGCGGTAGATAATGGATGGATGGATAATTTATTAAACATATACCGTTTACTTTAAGACTTGATAAGCAGTTAAACAAACGCAAGGATGAGGGTGTGAATAAAGTACTTTTTTTCTCTGCTTGTTTGTTTTCTTTCATCTTTTAAATAAAGACTAATGTGGTCTGGTCTTTTCTTTTAGTCATAGCAAACACATACTTTTCTGCATGGTGATATACTGTGTATATCACCATGCAGAAAAGTATGTGTCTAAATTTGGATGTGAATGTATGGCACTGTAATAATCACGGTGCTTTGCACAACTCATTACATTAATTAAAGTGCAGACAGGATGTCTCTTGTGCGTCTGGGCTCATCGTGCACGCGCTCAGGTGGACGCACGCAATGGCAACAATGGAATAGAGCGTAGCACGCGCCAAGCAGCTGCACGTTCCAGATGGACAAGTTGATTATAGAATATAGTGTCACAAAATATTAATTCGTGACTATAATGACGCTGAGATTTGAACTAAAAACATACTCAATTTATAATGAGAGATATCCACGATTATATGTGGAACTCCATTTTGAAAAATGCAACTGAATAGGGGGCGGTCAGTGTTTAAAGTGGTCGTCTCTCGACAGAAGCAGAGCGAACTTGAGCCGAAATGGCCTGGTTTGAATGCTCCCGCGTTTTGCAGCAGCAGATGTGACCACACAAAAGAAATTTGGGGGAGAGGGAGGGAGGCATACAGCCCTCGAATAATGAGGTGCAATTTGAATAACTGTCGCGAGCCTGACGCGTGCATGACATAAGCCAGCCTTTTCCCAGGCCGAGCAGAAAACCGTTGGTTTTCCCATGCACTGCTGCCAGTTTCAATGAGGGCAGGGGGTTTCTATACTTGATTAATACATGTACTTATGGCTCTGTGTGGACCATCGTATAATATAATGTGACATGTGAAAAGTAATACAAGTATAGAATTTAACTCATTGGTTGACGTTGACGGTGATAAAGGTCCAATTTCTCGTCCAATCTATTTGAATTAGGCGTGTCCACTCACAATTTAAAAGATGCCTGTCGCCATCCAATGAGGTTATACAATATATTATTCAGACTATATAGCCATTGCTCGTATTTTATTTGTGTGCTTTTGACATATAGTAAAATATTAAGACATAGCTGTCAAAGAGTGTGTTTACGGGATAAATCACCAGTGATTTTGCTCAATACATCACATTGAATTTGAATATATTTTACAATACAATTATACAAATATATATAATAAGTGGATATAATAAATAATAATAATAATTTATATGAATTTGTGGCGTGCCTTAAAACAAAAACAATTGTATACAAATGTATCAAATGTTTCTGCAAAAATTCTAATAAAATAGAAGGGTCACTGAAATCTGTATTTGTATACTGTATATGCATGAACTACATCCGGTGGAGGTTAATCGCTCTTAACAGTCGCTCTTGACAGTATGTGCTATAGTGAGCCCCACCAGGGAGTACTTATTGTCCATTTTCTTGTACAATTAGTCACGCTCTTGTGGGAATCCCCCCCACACCCACCTATTCGTCCCGTCTTGTCGCCACTCCCGCATAAATCCCACTGGTGCAAGGTGTACATGACAGTTGGGCCTGTGTGACAGATGGTGTGGAGAGGCACGCGTCGAGCACGAGTCTGACCCTCAACAAAACCCGACCCCGCAGGCTAATATGAAAACAAGAGTCAGATACTGTATGAAACGATACAATCATGAAACATAATTATTGTTATGGCAAAATATAAGGCACTTAACTTTGCATTAAACTTGTGTGGCACCATTTGGTGATGCTATAAGAATTGCAGTTGTTTAATGAACTTGTATGAATAAGCTTTATGTTCTCAGGTGAGATCAAACTATAAGCACGCTCGGACCACAAGCGTTAAATAAATGGCAGCTACTGGTGTATAAATGATTGTTGAGTCTACATGTTCAAAAGAAACATTTCACCCTTTTTAACATTAGGTTTGGACTTTATTCTTAATAGGGGGAGTTTATTCAGTCCTTGGAAAATGTTGTGCATTGCAAATCTACGCACTTCATGAGACCCAAAGTATAACTATGTAATCAATTCTGAACATTGTACTTTAAAAACAACAGCAACAAAAAACCTTTAATGACATAAACAGAATTCAAAAGAAGTAAGCAATTCTTCGTACCTTCTGCAATGCACTTTGCCGCACATTCTTGTGTGTGCGTTTTGGCCACCCGGGGGCAGTGCACAACAGACATGCGGTTATCGTTCACTGAGACATCCTAATGCTCTTGGCTCATCAAGCACTTGAATTAGTTGCTCTTTGCAGGGGATAAAGAATGTATGCGTGAGGTTTTTATTAAATTGTCTGCCTGTAAAACCTGCAGCATCATTTGTTTTCAAATAACGGTTGCTTCAAGAGCGATAACATCACCACAGAAATGCTACAATTATAGCTGTTTGACCATGGTGTGCTGGATTAAGGCTATGATTGTTTCAATGTAATATTCTTTGTTTAGTTGGAAAGTAAGCTATGGCTGAGAGTGAACTGTTCTTGGATGGATATGGAATTATTTTCAGCCAGTCTGATGCATGTTAAAAAGTGAGTGAGTTGTCTGTCATCATACAGTGCTCTTTTTTATTAAATGCTTGCACACAAATCAAAACAAAACAAAAAACAAGTGAGGCCAAGTATTATTTTTTTTTATTTAAAGAAAACATCAGACAAAGGGAAAATAGATTATTTCTAACCACACCCTAGATTATCTTAAAATGCACCATCGCTGATTTTTATTTATTTCTAATATAAATTACAAAATATTGAATAGAAAAGTTTTCAAATTAGCAGGGGTGTGTGTGTGGGGCGGGATTTTGGACATGGAACTCAACTTCAGAGTCAAAATATATTGTTCTTGGGGTTTATTTTTGTATCACCTATGTTAGTTCTTTAATTTTAATAAATGGTCCTGATGTGCTTATTTTGGTCACCTAAAGGGGGAAAAGAAATGTAAGACTAATGTTGAAAGAACGCACACAACACTGTCTTAAAGCAACACTTGGTAACTTCAGTTTTGGTCCACTTTAGCGATGCCGGTGGCCAAAAGCGGTAGTGTTTTGCCTTAGGGAAGACTGTTTCCCATGAGGACTAGCGCTGCGTTTCCCATGAGGACCAGCGCACACCCGCATAGTGTCGTAAAGTCATGATAGTCGCCTGCAGATTAATTAAACAACATTTTTGTTTCCATCTGCTGTTTAAAGAATGAAAAGTAATAAGGTAATAAAATCAGTTGTGGCTAAACAATGGCATATGATGTTAGCCGTGTTGCTTAGTGTAGCTAACCCCCCACCCCCCTCGAACACGTCAGCGCTAACGAGTCTGGTTGGGGGGGTTCACGCCAGCAAATGAAAGCCGTGCCAATGTTTATTCTTGAGTATCCTTTTATCCTGGTAGCCTCTCATTTTTTCTCCTCGGACAAAACCTTTTGTCTCTGTTGCTCTGCCATTTTTGTAGAATTCGCACAAAAGGGTTAACATCAACTTTCATTTTTATAATGAATGAGGAAAGGGGGAAGTGACGTATGCCGTAAAGCAGTCAGCACATTTGTAGGTTTTTTTTGTGTGTGTGGCAGGGTTCCATATAGGGTTCCTCCTCAATTAGTGCTGGTGAAAGTGATACAGACCCCCTCAAGATATAAAAGAGGTATCATCAAACTAGTTGTCAGTTGACATATCACCACAAATGTTATGAAAATATTTTATAAAGGTTGAAAAGTTACCTAGTGTTGCTTTAAACTGTAACTGCAGCAGGTCTATACAGAAGTATGTGATTCATTGAAACACTGGGCAACTCAATGGCTATCTCCTGTGAACAATGCCTTGGGCGACCTTTTTGCACCACCCATATATGACACGAGACACAGGTGTTGAAAGACCAAATAAAACACACTAAAGTAATGCAAGAGCGTACCGCACAAGTTCTATTTTTACATCGCAAGGCCGCGTGACGTCACCATCGTAAACCGGAAGGGGGTCAACATAGAAGCCCGCTCGCATACAACCCATGCTAGTACTGCTTGTTTTCTGCCGGTAATCTTTCAAAAAAGAACAAGCCAAGTAAATACTGCTGCTATGGAACTTGAAGAAACAACTCTAGACATTACGACCATCCACATAAGAAGGATGTTTTCTTCATTCGTGTCTCGAAGCCAAAAACTCAGAGGAATAAATGTGAACTATGGATCAAATTGTGCGGACGTCCAAAAGACCAGTTTAACGCCAGCAAGGTGAAGCAATTCACCTTCATATGTAGTAAACATTTTGTTGGGGGCCATGGTCCTACAGATGACAATCCTGATTCATTGCCTGCCACAGCCTGCCCCGAAGAGGTAGGCCATTTTGATATAGGTAGGCTCTAGATCTAACAGATTTACCTTTTCTGTTGTAAAGAAACAACCTTAGTAGGGGGGAAGTGTAAATAAATTTATAGAATTAAGATTTTTTATGAATGAAAAAATTAAAAGTGTTTGGTGGCTGCCACTGAGTAGCATTTGTGATTGCTACACAAAATAGCAATATAAACTACTCCCAAGAACTGTAGAAAGGATATAATCTATAAGACAGACAGGGCATATGTTGGTCAAGGATAGCTTGTTGAAACAGAAGAATGTCGTAGTCAGTGGCATAAGGCAACGTAAAAAAAAATAAATAAAAAAATAAAAAAATGCTCACACGAAAAAAGGTGTCAATAGAAAGCTACCTCTGTCACAGGTCGGCTCTTTTTCCCATCTTTTTCAGCCCTTTACTCTCAAGCATTCTCTTAAACTAAACAATTGTATGTTCTTCAACATCTTTACCAGTGAATTTGGCACTAAGGACATCATTTTGGACAGAATTAGTAGGTTTCGCTCAGTAGACATCCCGTTGGTACACTATTTACATGCATCTAGCATGAGGGACAAGCGCGAGTTTGACCCCCCTAGCAACAGTCGCTAGCATCATGAATATTAATGAATATTAATGAGCAAAGGTGACGTTTTACGTGCTTTCTTGTCATCAACTGTGACCGTTTAAAGCCATGATTTAGAGTTGAGAGAGTTAGAGTTTTATGGGTTGTCGGAAATTGGGCAAGTCTTGTAAATTTCTGTAATGTACAGGTACCGGGTCAGGTGATACTAACTTTTTTCGAAATTTCCGGAGAACAGGTAGGGAACCCCTAGTGCATTGTCTTACTAGCAGAATCCCAACAGCCACAAGGAACAGGCAAAGAAATTTGAAAACTAGGGTTGTTCTGATCATGTTTTTTTGCTCCCGATCCGATCCCAATCATTTAAGTTTGAGTATCTGCCGATCCCGATATTTCCCGATCCGATTGCTTTTTTTTGCTCCCGATTCAATTCCAATCATTCCCGATAATTTTTCCCGATCATATACATTTTGGCAATGCATTAAGAAAAAAATGAATAACACTCGGACGAATATATACTGTACATTCAACATACAGTGCATAAGTACTGTATTTGTTTATCATGACAATAAATCCTCAAGATGGCATTTACATTATTAACATTCTTTCTGTGAGCGGGATCCACGGATAGAAAGACTTGTAATTCTTAAAGGATAAATTTGACTTCGTATATTGTGACTAAATATTGCCATCTAGTGTATTTGTTGAGCTTTCAGTAAATGATACTGTAGCCATTTAACTGTTCTGCCCAAATGCATGATGGGAAGTGCAACCGTGACTGTGCGTAGTGGTACCAATTGATATATCTTCTCTGCATTGGGAAATAACATACGGTGTTAAGTAAAAGTTCAATTACTACCTTTTTACCCCACATTGCTTCCCACGATATTTCTAATCGTAGGGAGAGGGATTTTAAGGCCAAAATACACTCTACTCATCTTACACTGCCTTTTAGCTCTATATATAGGTAAAACGGCGCCATTACAGATTGAACTCAGCAATTCATGAGTGGGTCGTGCAGCGCATACGTTAATTGCGTTAAGTATTTTAACGTGATAATTTTTTTTATTTTTTAATTAATTAGTGCCGTTAACGGGATAAATTTGATAACCCTACCTTAAGCCTAAACTAAAGACTCTGGATGAGTGTAACATATTATGTCTGTAACATTAAATACAATTAGAAAACGATTTAATTTTTAAAAATATATATGTATATATGTTTAAAAAAAAGGCATGTCCGATATTTTTTTGCTGATTCCGATACTTTGAAAATGACGTGATCGGACCCAATCGATCGGGATCCCGATTGATCGGGACATCTCTATTGAAAACATATAAACACACATACACGCATGCATATATACCTATATATTCATATTCAAAATGTACCTTTAAGCCTGTCATGCACAAATTCTGATTTTGTTTTATTTTATTTTTTTTAATAGGTGCCAGACTTCCAAACCATTTTGACTGAGGGGGAAAATGAACTTTTGTTATAATAATTTCAATTTTACTCTATAACTTAGATAGAACTTCTATAAAGTGTCTTTAGTGTCAACTTTCGAATAGCTGTCCACTATAGTGCAACCCCCCCCCCCCACACACAAAAAAAAAAAAAAAAAAATACAGAGTACACTTTTAAACGCAATGCCAGCACTGGCCCTTTAATTTGAGAGCCGATTTTCTGAAAGCAACCACCTATAACAAGGCTCAGCGATCCTCCCACTGATGGATTATTTAACAGGCGCTCAGTCCCATGTCGCCATCTGCCAGAAGAGGAAAAATACTCTCCGAAGCACATGATACGACTTAGTTGTTGAAAAACAAACTGGCTGAAGAAATAGAGGGCATTCGAATTGTATCATACGCAACAGGTGCGCACTTATCCTACAGGAAGTCGCGTACTAAACAAAAGGTCAGTTTCTAATTTGACATCATTTATAAAAATGGATTGGCTTTCGTTGAAATTAGAGCGAAATTGAGCCCTAAATGTGATGAATTGCGGTTTCCCAATGCCGAGGTTATCCTCGCGGTGAAGTCGTCGGACTTAATTGTAACTAGGTAAGGAAGAGGTCAGGGGGAGGAGACGGTGGTGGTCGTGCAGTTCGCGGCAGCCATGGTCGTCGAAGGGGAGCGTACGCTGCTGGCCGCAAGGCAGGGGGACGTGCAAACTCTCAAAGCGCAATTAGCCTCGAAGACGCTCACCAGAGACGTGAAGGATGCACTGGGGGCCTCCCCGGTCCACCATGCAGCCCGGGCGGGCAAACTGGCTTGCATGCGCTTCCTGGTCGAGGAGGCTGGGCTGCCGGGACACTGTCTGGCGAACAACGGGGCGAGCCCGGCTCATGATGCTGCAGCCACCGGCAACCTGGCGTGCTTACAGTGGCTGCTGACCCAGGGTGGATGTCGCCCGGAGGTTAGTGTCAGGGGAAGGGGGCGGCGGTCGGGGATGCAATTTGTGCTACAGTAACAGTTTAGTCTGGTCACACTCACGCTGAATCCTTCAGAATCATGATGAACTTATATGTACCTCATACCGAGTGTAGTAAGATATTAAACCCTTTCTGGGATAGTGATCACTAAAGTGGACAGCTATTCAAAATTTGACACTTAAGACCTTTAACCCTTTATAGAGCAAGTGACTTTTTTTGTGAAGTTTAAAAAAAAAAAAAAATCCGATTTTAGTAAAAATCCAATGTAATGAAATTAAAAATGAATAAAACCAGAAATCAAGGGCGTAGGTTTGCATAGGGACGGTAGGGACATAACACAACCAACTTTTAATGATGCTCAAATTGTCCCCAACAACTTTTAAGCAACCTTATTTGCATTATATAACGAGTTCAGTTGGTAATTTAGATTGTCTTCCCATAAATTGTAAGGATCGAATTGACCCTACATTATGTTCAGTCTTACATTCACCCCTTTTCACTTGCTGAATGTGCTGGTCCATTTTCCCCCCTTCAAACACACGTTTGATTGGCTGATGACGAGAACCACCACATTCACACAATCCTGACAGAAATACAATGTCGACATGCCGCCTCCTCCGCCCCCTTTGAAGAGGAGGGATATTAGAAGGTTTTTTCAATGTAAAAAGACGTCAATGTTGTGAATGTGGGGAACACACCACTAAGTTTGCAACTGAAAGTCCGACCTGCATCAGAGATGGAATAAAAATTAAACTGTGTGAACTTGCTAACCTGTAAAACTCGAGTAGAAAGCTGCTTAGAGACGTGTCTTCCTGTACTTTTTCTACTTTTAACGTTAATTCAACTGTGCATTTTGTGCATTTATTCCCTAAGTAAAATTGATTTATTTTCTACATCATTAAAGATGCACATTTTTTTAAAACCCCCCCCCCCCCAAAAAAAAAAAACACAACCACTGTAAATTTCCTTTATATGAAGCAAGCATTTTGAAAAATGACTTTCTCCCATGAAAATAATTTTACTGTAACTTTTTTCATTTCTACATAGGAACCAGCTTTTTTTGAGAAATGTACCCAATCTGTTTGGTCTTATTAATGTCCCGTCCCCAGCAAAAAGTGTACATGCAGGTTATGCTGTTATAGCGTCCCTACCAATGTTGAGACCGAACCTACGCCCTTGCCAGAAACACACTAGTTATGGCCCCAAGTAATACTCTGTACATTTAATTTTTTTTCTCACAGTATTTAACTCATTGCATGCCACTGATGACAATAGACATCCAATTCATTTAAACTGGGAAGACTGTTGTGAATGCTCATGTTTCAGTCAAAAAGTTCCCACTTAAAATGGATTAGACATCTAGCGCTGTCAGCGGCAGCCAGTGAGTTAAATGAGTGGTTAATAATGATAGTAATAATAATTATTATTCGTGCTTGAAAATGTTAAATACTGTTGGATAATAATAAATGGGAACATGCCTGAAAAATTGATTTAAATCATTCTGTGCTATTAACGCTAATAAACGTCCAATCCATTTTTACTGGATGCCTTCCCTGCTAAAATGGATTGCATGAATGTCTGGGAGCTGGTATTTTAATAATTCGATTTGTATTCATCATGTCTTAGCATTTAGATACTGTAACTATTTCATTTTTGAAGTGCATTTTGTGGGCTGTTAACATGGTGACGCTGTGACACCAAGACGCAACAATTGTGTTGCGGCATGGCCTCGCCTTTACACAGTGACTGCAAAACCAGGAGGCGAAGACGCAATTTTTTGATTCCGGCCTCCAGAGCGGAAACGATTCGATTGCGGGGATTGCTCCGCAACCATATGACTGGAAGGCCCTCGCTCCGATGGCGTCAGCACTCGCACACGTCACTGTGGGCATGCGCTGTCCCTTTTACTAAACATTCAAAATGGCAAACATGTTGGAATGTCGGCTTTAATTGACTGTTTTTATATTATTTTCCATTTAAATATATTTTATGTTCACATTTGTGTACCTTTTGAAGCAAATAGAAAAAATGCGTGGACGTCATTGCGTCGAGTGGGCGGTTGTGTTGTCTTCCGGGCTGAGGCGGTTGTTGTCAAGGAAGTGCATCATTGGCTGTCGCCTTTTAAAACTGCAATGCCCTCCTCGGGCCTGGCATGAATACGACAGTTTTCACACAGAATGGCGTACTGCAAGCAACACGTCACTTTCGCTCATTAATATTCATGACGTTAGCGACTGTTGCTAAGGGGGGACACACCACCGTTTGTCCCTAATAGGAAATGAATGGAAATCGTGTACGAACAAGATGTTTACAGAGCTAAACCTACCAACTCTCTCCGAAAATGATGTTCCTGGTGCCAAATCCACTGGCAAAGATTTGGAAGAACATAAAAATGTTCAGTTAAAGAGATGGCTTGAGTGTCGAGGGCTGAAACAGACGGAAAAAAATGAGCTGACCTAAGCATAGCCTTAGCTTTTTTATCCACACCTTTTTCTTACGTAACTGACAATGACATTCTCCTGTTTCAACAAGCTATCCTTTACCACCTGCCCTGTCTTTCTTATACTGTATATTATATCCTCTGGTTGTCCTACGTCTCTGACCGTTCTTGGGGGTAATTTAGTTAGTTTTGTGTAGCGATCGCAAATGCTAGTCAGTGACACCCAACGAACACTTTTAATTTTTCCATTAATAACATCTTAATTCTATGATTTATTTACACTTCCCCCTTACTGAAGTTGTTTTTTTACAACAGAAAAGGTAACTGGCAGTCAGATACCAGTTTAATTCTTTTCAGGTCATTCATTGTCGGACAGAAGCAGCACGGCACAACGTCACGCTAAAAAATAAGTTAAAAATATGAAAATGGCTTACCTCTTTGTCCTCTGAAAGACGATACCAACCCAACAAAATGTTTACCTCATATGAAATGTGAATTGCTTCACCTAGCTGGCGTTAAAACGTCCGCGTAAGTTGATTAATTCTTCACATTTTTTCCTCAGAGTTTTGGTTTCGGAAACGTATGAAGAAACATCCTTCATATGTCGTAATGTCTAGAGTCGTTTGTACATGTTCCAAAAAGGCAATGTGCGATCGTCATGTTCGTTTTTGAAAGATTACCAGAGAAAAGTAGCAGAATTAACATTGTTTCTATGTGAGGGCGGGTCTAGAATGTCCCACTCTTGCTTTACTTCTGCTTTACGATGCAACGTTACGGTCTAAAAATAGCATGCGTGCGGTACGTCATTGCAACATCTTTCAAATGGAGACGGAACCATATAATGCAAACATGTCATTTGTCTTATTCTTGGAGCGTCACCATGTAAACGGCCCCTTGGATTACAGCGTGTGTTCATAGCTCAAAACAGTTGAAGTCTGCAGCTTAATTGGCTGGGTTTTTTTTTTTTTTTTTTAAATTCTCATTATTTACAAGGTCCTGACATCAGTAATCACCCTTTTGAATGGTTAGTATGTTGAGGACACACTAGCGCTGCTACAATGTTTTGGTTTCAGGACAAAGACAGTTCTGGCGCCACCATTCTTCACCTGGCCTCCCGATTCAGCCATCATGAAATCACTGAGTGGCTGCTTAAGAGTGGGGAGGTGGACCCTGGGGCCGCCACTGACACAGGTGCCCTACCTGTCCACTACGCAGCTGCCAAGGGAGACCTGTCCTCGCTCCGACTGTTACTGGGGCACAGCCCAAAGTAAGAATAACAAGACTGATTTATCTCTGCAGGGGTTAATCGGTAATCTTCATGTTAGTGGTTCTAAAACAGGGAGTGTCAGTGTGTCTTTATCAGATTGTTTTTTTATTTGGTCTCATCATATGTTTCGTTTAAAAGGATTTAACGCTAGAACTTGTGCAGAATTTAATTCACATTAGAGCAAAATCTAAAAACAATCAATCTTGGGATCCTATTCCTTGTCTGCAGAAACTAATTTTATTTGTTGAAAATGTATAGACTGAACTGATGCATTGTTTTAACTTTTAACGCGATATAAGTCTCCCAATGATCAATGAGTATTCATAGAATTTGGAGAATATCACTTTGGATCAGTGTTGTTTTTGGCATCCCTTTTAATTTTTCGTCGTCCTTTTAATTTTTCGTCTTCGTCTGAGTCTTTTGGATGAAAATACTTATTAATTTTAATCATATTTTAGTTATTTCAAAATGTTCGTCTTCGTCTAGTTTTAGTTAATGAAATCTCAGACAAATTTCGTCTCATTTTAGTCAGTAATTCTAAAATGTTTTTGTCTATAAACTTCAAACGTTTTATTCCATGAATGAGTAAATAAATAAATCAATAAAAGGTTAACAACAATTTCGAATGAACATTGACAGGCGAGCACATAATTGTCTAGTCTACAAGGACATCAATATTTTCATGATGAAAATTCACACTCAGCAGGAAAACGGCACATTATTTGCAATTATTTAAACTCACCTGGACACCATGAACTGTATGTAAAAAGTTTTCCAAGAGTGTAAGAAGATAGTCAACGAGTCACCGCGCTAAATACTAATGCTACTGCGAGCATTATGCTAACGCAAACGCTATGCCAGCACTACAAGTTAGTTTAGTGTGTGATGATCACTCAGCACAGACTTATAAAGGCTAAAGCAACACGGCATAGCCAAGATAAGAAAACAAAACTTACCAAGAAGCACCTGACACATGTGTTTCACATAAGGAGCCTGGAATGGGCACATGCGTGCACGTGCGTGTGTGGGGCTCGGGGGGAGGCGCAGAACGCCACATGAGTGACACCAGCAAACACTGATAAGATGCGTGCTAACTACACGTACGATAGGAAAATATCACACATTGTTAACGTATAACGGAAACTATGGCAAATTTTCATCTCGTTCTCATCTCGTCAGACGACAATTGGCATCCATCTCGTTATGTTTTAGTCTACCAGGAAACGTTTTCGTCATCGTGACGTTATCTTCATGAAAAGAATTGTACATTGACGAAATATTTTCGTTGTTGTCATTGTTGATTAAAACAACACTGCTTTGGATGATGTTTGAAGCTGTATTGCAGTGTTTAAGTGTTCTAATTTGGAGGCTTATTTTTCCTGAAAACAATGGCCCATTCCACTAAGGATACAGCAGTGATTCCAATCCAGCGTGCCAATCCTACACTAGTTTGTTGTGGGGGCTTATCATCAGAGCCATCGGAAAGTATCCAATTGGACTTGAGTTGTTCATTTATTAATTACAAATACATCTTTGCTCATCTATCTATCTATGCTAGTGAGGGATAGTGACAGAAAAAGTAAAATGCTCCTCCATTAGGTTGCAGAGGGTACAATAAACCTATGCATTCCCCTGTTGCCTTTCAAAACATCTGAGTAAGTTATTTTTTTACCTTCAACAATGTTTTGTGTTCAATTAAACCATCTCAGATTTTGCATTAAGTAAATTGGTGAGTAGATCAAGACAAGATCATCATTATTTCATTTGTCATATTTTATTTATTTATTTTTGTACATTTTTGTTAGGTTGTTAAATTTCTCATTGTGAAATAGTGCCTTGATTGAATTCACAGTAGAATGGAGAACAATTCTGAGTTGAATTGAATAATGAAACAATGCACAATGAATGAATAATGGAACATTTTTATAATAAATGTAATATTTGTAATGGGGTAAATGCCATCCCAAGGAAGAGAATTTTAAATTTGATTCTGTAAACAAATGTGCTGCACACGACTGGTGTCACCATGGTGACTTTTTTTTCTTATTTTAAAGAAAAACAACATGCCTACTCAAAAACATCCTCGAAAGAGAAAGTCAGTGTCTTTCAAGTACTAAAAGTTACATTGTATAAACGCTCAAGGAGAAAGCTAAACTTACAGTATGTGTTGTTCGCAGACTTGACTGCTGTACTTAGTAAACAAGTCAGGGCTGTTGCAAAAACAACAGCGTGAATAAGCCTTAGGGCTCACGCTGTCGAATGTACTTTATAGTCTGGCACTGGTAAGATGCAAGCCGAACTTTACTTTTTAGATTTCAATTTTGCAATCTAAATACTTTAATCCTTTTGAGGGGAAAACACTCTCTTGATTTACTTTAAAAATTCTGCAACTTAATTTGTGATTATGTAACTCATTCAAACTATTATTCTGACTCATTTGGGCCGAAGTGTTAAGAGTATAAATGGGGTTACTGTTGTTAGATGAGTGGGTGTAGCTTCAGCCATGTTCAGCGTAAAGGCGTTGGATGGGGTTTAAATTGAACTTCTACATCAAATAATCCAACTTTGTGTGCAAGGACCAATGCATTTGTCCATATAGTGTACCACAACAGTATGTGTTTTATACTGAATATATCAGAAAACAATATGTCTGATTAAAATCAGAAGGCGTATGTCACATCATTGTGCGATTGCCACTTATTTACTACTGTCCCTAATCAGTGTAGAGTCAGACCCGATCGTGGTTTCCAGCGATAACACTGGACTGAATGATTGCTATGGACACGGCACCACTTTAGGGAGGCCGAGTTGTCAATTCTGACTAAAAAAAAAACTCTGCATCGAGACAGTTCTAATCACAGAAACGGCACAAAAACACAAAGCTAATTTATCCCAATCTGCTGACGGGTCATCACGGTTCAGCCAGCAGTGTTCAAATACAAAAATGGACACACTCCTTGTAGTCAGCTTACTACAAAGCTTTGGCAAGAAAAAGGAGATTTGAACAAACAATGCCCTGTTATTTCCACTATTTGTACAAAGACAAAGCAAATGGCACAGAGAGGACTATTGATATACATATTAGCAAATATCTGTGAACTTCAGATTTGTATGTCTCATTAATTGTGTGCTGTACGTGCTAAAATGTAGCTGCTCCTGTATATTCTAATGGCACAGCTAAGTAGGTGCTTAGCTGCTGAAAATTTAATGAGCCCAAGGGACACGTAGCCGCCTGAGAGCCGGGGCCCCATTCACTCTTCTTCCCCACCCCTCCCGTTTGTCACCATCTCCACAGCGACACAAAGTAGCGCCAACCAGCGATAAGCTAATGAGGAAAACAAATACGTTTGAATAGCCAAAGCGCAACTGGCCCTAGTCATTGTTTGCAATAAGAACTTTGCAGTTTTGAGATAAACATTCTTGTTTCAGGATTTATTACTCTCGCCAAATTTTTATCAAAGTGTTTTAAGGGGTAATTGGATGGCTCAGGTTTGTTCGAGTTGAGAAATTACAAGGATAACATGACCCCTGTGTTACATCATGAGTTTAGTACCTGGCACTGTATTGACAGAAACAAACCAATTGCTGCGCTGAGCTACACAGTACATTCATAAGTTCATGTTGATTTTCCTAGTTATATGATTTGACAGTTTCATTGGAAGCTCGTCAAGCTGACTTTTTGGACTTTTTTTTAATTTTTATTTATTTTTATTTTTTTTAACCTTCATCCTAAGTACCATCTACTACTAAATTATTTTGAGGTGTGTTAGTGGTGTTTTGTAAAGTGGAATGAACTGAGCTCATTTACTTGGATCTGTGGACTGGTTTATGGAACATGTCAATGAATGTTTAATTTCCACCTAATTTACAAAAATTTAATAAATTGTTTACATTGAGTATGCTAATAGATTTGAAAAAGAGTGGCAAAATGATGCAACACAGGCATTTGCTTTTGCAGGGTTAAAGGCTGATCTTTATGAATGGTGGTTATCTATGACTTTCTGGACAAGATTATGTATGTTTGATGGCTTGGGAGACATCGATGGTGTGTTGTTCAGTATTTTTTTAGTTGTTAAATTAGCGATTGGACATGATCTTTGGGTGCTACTGTACCTGTGTTGATATAAGTGTGCCTCGGCCCTCGGTACAATTCCTGCTTTGTGTGAATGGCACCCTCAATAACCAAACAGCACAGTTCAATAAAGCTCCGTGTCGAAGTGTAGCACAGCTTCCCAAAGTGTAATGTCACAGTTTGGCGAGTCTATCTTGGTGACTTTCAAAGGCTGTTCCAGAGGTGATTAGTGATTAACAGATTGCATTTGACTGTTTGACAGTTTATTGCCTCTGTGTCCATTTGTGGGAGTGTGGGTGTTTTTTTTGTTTTTTTTTGTTGTAATTTGTACAAGGTTTACAATACCCAACATTAAATTCACTGCGTTTTAGGTGGAGTATTTCTTTTGTCAGTGGACATTCAAAATAATTGTTTTTTTTTCCTCAGGAACTTGACAAAAACTGGGAAACTAAGATTTTTAGTTATAATGAAAAAATCTCTGATACATTCATTGTAAAGTCTGATATGGCTGCTGCACTTACTGCAGAAAAACAGAAATTAAAAAAAGCTGTTTAGAGTGATTCCTACTAATATTTTGTAATTTTGGCCAAATAGACATGCGCACAGCTTAATCATATCTACGTATAATATTTCAAATGATTTGAAGTGTATTTGGAATCAATCAGTTAGTTTTTGAAGGCCTAGGGAAGTAACGATGTGACAACAAATTCAATTGGTTGCTTGTCCACCTTTCAACCTTTGTGAATTAAAGTCAGCAGGCTCAAGGCTGTGTGTCTACTGATAGCCTTTGTGCACAAATCAATAGGTAGTGTAATCTGTCTTTGGTTGAGGCCCAATTAAAGCATGTCCAAAGGTAGAGCTGTTACCACAGAAATGGTTAGTGAAATATTCATATTGGCCGATGCTATAGCTATGAAATATAATCACACTTAATAAATGCTTTAACTACATTATTAGATGTCACCCCATGCCCCCCCCCCCCAACAAAAACAGAATGCTACACTACTTTGGCAGACGGAAGCAATTCAGTCAGTAAATACCTTCACATATCCGTTTCAAGAAACAGTACTATTACTTCAATTGCTTGGAAAATTAGCATAACTCCATTGTACATATTTAGTACCACATCTCGGGAAACAACAACTTCAGAATTTGTTTATTTATTTATTGTTCGATTTTAGTTTTCTTTTTTTGGGTTATTGTCACACATAGGTTACCTCTTTGAAATTCACATTTGCTCAATAGCACCTCTTTGGTGGTGAGAGTTCAAGTCGATTCTCTATGAAGCCAAAGGTAGCCTATGTCTTTTAAAACTCACGTTATAAAAACCTATCATGAAAATTGAGCAATTATAGGTACCGTGGTATGAAAAAGTATCCGAACCTTTTAGAATTTCTCACATTTCTGCATAAAATCACCATCAAATGTAATATGATCTTTTTTCAAAATCACACAGATGTAAAAACAATGTCTGCTTTAACTAATACCACCCAAACATTTCCAGGTTTTCATATTTTAATGAGGATAGTATGCAAACAATGAAAGAAGGGGGAAAAATAAGTAAGTGAATCATCACATTTAATATTTTGTACCCCCCCTTTGGGAGCAATAACTCCAACCAGACATTTCCTGTAGCTTCAGATCAGTCCATCACATCGATCAGGACTAATCATGGCCCATTCTTCTCTACAAAACTGCTGTAATTCAGTTAGAGTCCTGGGATGTCTGGCATGAATCGCTGTCTTGAAGCCATGCCACAGCATCTCAATGGGGTTTAAGACTGGACTTGGACTTGGCCCCCCAATGTGTATTTTGTTCTTCTGAAACCATTCTGAAGTTGATTTACTTCTGTGGATCATTGTCTTGTTGCAGCATTCATCCTCTTTTTAGCTTCAACTGTCTCACAGACGGCCTCAGGTTTTCCTGAAAAATGTCCTGATAAATTTTTGAATTCATTCTTCCATTAATGATTGCCAAGTTGTCCAGGCCCTGAAGCAGCAAAACAGCCCCAAATCATGATGCTTCCTCCACCATGCTTCACAGTGGGGATGAGGTGTTGATGTTGGTGAGCTGTTCCATTTTTCCTCCACACATGACGCTGTGTGTTACTCCCAAACAATTCAACTTTGGTTTCATCAGTCCACAAAATATTTTGCCAAAACTTCTGTGGAGTGTCCAAGTGCCTTATTGCAAACATTAAACCAGCAGCAATGTTTTTTTAGAGAGCAGTAGGTTCCTCCGTGGAGTCCTCCTATGAACACCATTCTTGGCCATAGTTTTACATATAATTGTTGTGTTCACAGAAATATTGGACTGTGCCAGTGATTTCTGTAAGTCTTTAGCAGACACTCTAGGGTTCTTTTTTTTACCTCTCCGAATATTCTGCGCTGAACTCTTGGCGTCGTCTTTGGTGGACAGTCACTCCTTGGGAGAGAAGCAACAGTGCCAAACTCTCTCCATTTGTAGACAACTTCTCTGACTCTCGATTGATGAACATCCAGGCTAAGGTGGAAAAGTGCTATATAACACCATTTAACAACCATTTAGAGATGGTTTTGTATCCTTTCCTAGCTTTATACAAATCCACAATCCTTGAATGCGGGTCTTCAGACAGCTCTTTGGACCGAGCCATGATGCACATCCGACAATGCTTCTCATCAAGATAATTGTTACCAGGTGTGTTGTGTTATATTGGGCAGGGCAACTTTAAACCACTCATCAGTGACTGGGCACACACCTGACTTAAATTGTTTGGTAAAAATTGGTTTCAATTGCTCTTTAAGTCTCCTCAGGCAGAGGATTCACTTACTTATTTTTACCCCTTCTGTCATTATTTGCATGCTATCCTCATTAAAATATGAAACACTATAAATGTTTGTGTGGTTAAAGCAGACAGTTTTTTCATCTGTGTGATTTTGACAAAGATCAGATCACATTTGATGGTGATTTTATGCAGAAATGTGAGAAATTCCAAAATGTTCAGATACTTTTTCATACCACTGTATGTTCAGATGTTTTTTTTTTCATGTAAAAAATATTGCTGAATATATTAGATAAAAATAATAATAAATGATCATAAATATTACTTCGTTGAAGTAGAAAATGGGTTGCTCTACTTTAACATTTACCTCAAAAGCTAAACCAGCATGCTATGTTCTTACTGGAACGCGAATAAACATAAGCAGCCTTGTATGTTGCATTTAGAAAGTACATACGATTATCCACATGTAGGTTTAATGTGCTGTAGTGTCTTTTAGTCAGTAGTGCATTGGACCTGAGCTACATCCTATCAAGGGGGTGCTTGGCTGGGTAAGGCTTGTCACAACAGGACTGAAGCGCCGCCTTGCATTTTTTTTCACCTTGTCTGTGGCTGGTCCTCACATACTTGGGCCACCTTCACCAGTGGTAACCTTTCATTAAGCACAAAGCTAGTCTGGCAAAGCTACTGGAGTGGTAATCCTCTTAGGAGACACATTGCTCATTTGTCAGTGTCCAGATAAAGCACAACTTTATAGGATTTAAGTGGGGAAGTGCCTGGTCACTCCCTGACCTGCTCGTGTGGGACAAGGAGAGATAGATGAATAGTATGGGATTTCCTGGGGTGCCAGCTCAGAGTGTTGAGAAAAAAGGGGGTCAGGATTTAAAGCATCACTGATCACTGCTCTCAAAATACTCTAGATGTTGATGCCATTGGCAGAAGGCTTTCCTGTTGCTATTGTTGAATGCAGATAGTGGCAACAACTTAAAAATGTTTAAATGAATAGTTGTGGATGCATAAAGAGTTCTGGTGGGTGGTTATCACATGGTATTTATTAGGGATGTAAAGTAAGCAAAATTATTCTCCAAAACCGAATATTGGAAGCACTGAAAACTGCAAGGCGGAATAATGGACATGTATACAATTCATTTTTTATTTCATTTTTTAAAAAATCATTTAGTTATTTTTCGATTAACCATCTTTGTTTGTTTTTTGTGATGAGGCAGAAATAAAATATGGTCCCTTCTCACAAGTACGCAAATGTCTACCAAAATGTTCTACGAACCCCGAGGCTCGAGAAATTTTCTGAAAGGTGCAGATTCGGAAACCCCTTGGGAGAGTGCGTTCCCGGCGGTAGTGAGCATTTTGTGGCAAACTCTGAACGCGTCCTATAGCAGAGGTTCCGGCGTCGTCTTGCATTCTGTTCGGTAGACATCACAGCCAATTAAACCTTGATAAATGTGCTTTCATTGAAGATTGGGACACTCAAAAAATGTGTCTCGCGCCTCCAGTTGCTAAGCTGAATGAGATCTCTGTGTACGTATTTGTATGGAACTGTAGTTCACAACAACAACGAAAACTGTTCCGGTCTCGACGAAACTATTGAAGCTCTTTACAAGGCGACTCCTACAATTTCTCATACTCTTTAAATAGGATTTGCTGTTTTCTTCTGCAACAAGTGGAATTGATCGAGAGCCAAGCGAGTGGGCTGAGTTCTAGTGGCGACAAAGCCAAGCGAAGTCGCTCCCAGCCGGATTAAACAACGACTGGCAGAGAGGGTGGGGAAGTCGTGGGAAAAAAAAGTGGCAAAAAGTGGCAGTAGTCATGCTAAAAATGTATTGTACCAAACCTCAGCAAATGCACATGTATGCATTCAACTACTACTTTATTTGTATACTGGTTGCTTGATTAAACTCCAAACTACTCACCCACGGGCTCAAGTGCACTGTACTCGATGTAACACGGGACATCAATGGAAAGCAACTTCAGAACGCACATGTAGCAACGATCAAGCACATTTAATTTCCTTCATAGGATAATTTATATACATCTTTGATAAGTCAGAGTACTTCTAAACCGCGGACATGTTGGTAGTTTTGCTTCTCCCCATGTTTTGATGACATCATCTCAAGACTGTGACGATTCTTCACACATTTCGGCGCCAAATGTTCGGTCACATCTCTAGTATCGATCTTGGAGAGGGTCACTCATAAATATCAGAAAGAAACATGGTACCATGTCAACTGTAGTTATGTAACAAACATAAGGACTTCAGTAAACAATTGGTGTTTTAAACACGAACACGGTGTTCTCACTGTTTGTTTTTAGAGGCGATGCTTAAAAGTTTTGCATTGTTCTTTGAATACCAAACTCCTCGCTGACGCTTGGTAGGCCTTAAGATGACTGCTGACATAAGATGTGAAAAGCAGCTGTACACTTTGAGGAGAAACGACATCCACACGTAGTACATTGTGGTGCTGGTTGCTGTCTCAAATGCCTAAAGTCATTGAGTAGTTTGTTTACAATGTTGCCAACCTTAAACCATTACTTGCTGTAGGTTTTGGCGTTTTTGAACAAATTACTACACGAATGAAAAGAAAAACATTATGTGGATGTTATTCATTTTTTGAACCTTCACTCTATAATAGTTGTAGCTGGAATAGTTGTAGCAAACTGTTTTAGCACTAGCGTTGTTGTTTTTAATTTCAAAATTGCAATTTATTTATACCAGAGGTGTCCAAACTTTTTGCAAAGGGGGCCAGATTTGGTGTGGTAAAAATGTGGGGGGCCGACCTTGGCTGACGTCCTTTTATATATTTGAGCAAATTTTAGCACGCCATTCTGTGTGTCACATTTGCTTTATTATTTTTTTTTAACTAATAATTTCAACAATCTCACAACTAGCCTTGGTGGCGTTCTCTTTCGACTCTCGGGCTCTTCCAAAATACTGCTGCTGTGAAATTAAACTAGCTTCAAGTTGCTTCAATTTCTCGCTACGTATATTCCCTGTAATCTTGTCATACGTGTCAGCGTGTCTTGTTTGCTAATATTGCCTCACATTGACACTTTAAAAATAGCGACCGTCTTTTTGCAAATGAGGCAGACGCAGTTGTTGCATATTTTAGCGAAGAAATAGCCCAATTTCCACCTATCCTTGAAGCGTCGGCCGTCGCAGTCAACTTTCTTTTTTTTGTTGTTGTTGTTGATTGTCGCCATTTTAGAAAATTGGGAGTAAAGGGTCACCTGGGGTAATGTTGCTTAGAGTGCTACTGCCTTTTAGTTGGTAAATGAGGAGCAGCATTTAGTGTGTAAGCTACTTCATATGCTGGTAGCAGTACTGCTGACCAATTTATTAAGTCTGTGTGCGGGCCAGACTTTATTGATTTCATGACAGAGGCTGGGGGCTGGATGAAATTTGACCACGGGCCGCATTTGGCCCCCGGGCCGGACTTTGGACATGTCTGATTTATACTGTTTGAGTTACTAGGGCATCATTGCAATCACCCAACCTTCCACAATCAAAATGGACATGCCCAGCTTTGCTTCATACAGTATATAAAAAAAAAATACAGCACTCCACTCATACTGCATTATTTTATATTTTGATGGATTGATTTTGGAGGTCTGCATTATAATCTCAGAGCTAGTAATTGTATATGAGATCATATTAACATAATGAACATAATAAATCTAATGGTAGCCAACACTAGCAAAGGACTGTAGCTGTACAGTATGTTTGTCTGAAAATTTTGTTTTGCCAAAACTGTATTGGAATCCCTGGTGAAGCTTCCTATGAATCTGGTTCTCTTTGGAGATTAACAGAACCTCTGTTTTAAAGGTCCATGACAATCCTTTTGATGTTTGCTTTCAAAATACATGCAATATGTAAGATAATTTGTTTAAAATGTGTAAAGACTGAGGTCAATTTAGTGCTGAATTGTTGTTTTCACCTCCCCGGCCAGAAGGATTTTTTTTAAGTGGGTTTAAAAAGCGTATCCGTTGAAATCTGGATTTCTGGCCTGTCCTTCCCACTAAATATTGACTAAGGTCTAACTAGTGTCAGTTGCTGTTTGAAGCAATTGCTTAGGGTTACTTATTCAGTCATTTGACTATCAAGCCATGCCTACAAGTTACATCTTCGACGCAATGCCCGTCCCCACTCATGTTTATATATTTAAAGTTGTTTGGGCTCTGTGTAATATTGCCCAGCCAAATAGCCGACAGACCACATCAGCATGGTTACAAGCTGTGATGCAGGAGAGAAAAGAAATTGAACGCCGCTAGGAAGGTTAGGAGGAAAGTTGCATCGTACAACAGTTTCCGACACTAAGTGCGTCATGGTCAGCTACAATTTCACCAAAAGCCCTCTGAATTTAAAAGAAAGCAGCTTTTTATGAAATCTGAGCCAAAGGAACCCGGCTGCCAAACCGTCGCGAGTAACCGGTTTTTCAAAACGGGGCACATTTAACAACCACTATATCACACTGTTGAATGAAACAAAAAGGAGAAACTACAACCTTAACAGTTGAATCCGTTCCTTCTCTTCTCTTCCCACTGTAGTTTCATCAACTCCCAAACTAAAAATGGTGCCACACCGCTCTACCTGGCTTGCCAGGAGGGCCACTTGGAGGTCATCCAGTTCCTGGTAAAGGACTGTGGAGCTGATTCCCTCATCAGAGCCAATGATGGGATGACACCCTTACATGCTGCTTCCCAAATGGGCCACAACACCGTCATTGTTTGGCTGGTATGCAAGGATATAATGATGTAAAAATAAAAAAATATTACCATATCCCTAAACAAGCATCTCAAGTATACCCTTTATTTGAGAAAATCTTGTCAGTAGTTTCATGTCTCTTCCTTAAAATACTGCCATCTTAAATTGTTGACATTTTAAAACAAAATCACAAGTGTTCCTACAGATGAGTTTCACAGAGATCAGCCTGATGGATAAGGACGGTGATGGGGCCACAGCCATGCACTTCGCAGCCAGTCGCGGTCATGCAAAAGTTCTGAGCTGGTTGTTGCTGCACGGTGGCGAGATAGTCACTGACAACTGGGGAGGGACCCCCCTTCATGATGCTGCAGAGAATGGAGAACTTGAGGTGAGCACATCTGTGTTACATGTCCTAATGCAATAATGTCACATTACAGTATATAGATAGATAGATTTTATTACCAGGCTCAACATCCAAATTCACAGCAATAGATTAAAAAATAATAATAATAATTAAATTAAATAATAAAACAATAACAAGTGGACTTGGTTACACAACACTGGGTCTCGTAGCGACCCACTTTCAAAAGGCACGTATACCAGTGCTTCCAAAACCGTGACAAGTACTGTGTAAAGCTGTACAAAATGTTGGTCAGGCCCAACACAATCACATTTTTTTAACCATTCAGACTGATGAAATTAAACATGAATACCCTTAAAACAGACTGGAGGGTATTCACCCGGCTGCTACAAACATATCTGAAGCACTGGTCCATCTGGGCCTTTTCAACAAGATGCTCAGGTGAATCATTATATGCTACTTGTAGTCTCTGAAAACTTGCTTTGTTACAATTAGACCACAGATGCGCAGTGTAGAGTGGTGTACAATAGGCTTTAACAAGGGCCACCTTGACCTCATTAGAGCACTGACAAAATTTACAGGAAAGGATATTAGCTTGGACATATAGAGAACGGCATTAGCGAAATATGGCCGAGATATTTCACCTGCCTGCAGGACTTGAACACTTGACCTGCCAACTTAAAGTCAAGGAAGACCAACTGTTTATCCCCATTTGATCTTCCGATCATATGGGATTTTCATACAGGAAAGCTAAAAGGAAACCATCATTGACCCTTAAACAGTAAAGAACAAGACCGCAATGGGCGAAGGAGAGCCAATCATGGACTGTGAATGACTGGATTAAGGTTATTTTCAGTGATGAGTCAAGAATCTGCTTTGGACAAGGTGATGATGCTGGAACTTTTGTTTGGTGCCATTCCAGTGAGAATTACAAAGATGACTGCCTATAGAAAAGCTCAAAATTCCCTCAGTCCTGGATGATATGGGGCTGCATGTCAGGCAAAGGCACTGTGGTTAAATCTTCAATAAATGTACAAGTTTACATTGAAATTTTAGACAGCGTTCTTATCCCTTCAATTGAAAATGTTTGGGGATAATGAAATCATTTTTCAAGATGAAAATGCATCATGCCACAGAGCTAAAACCGTTAAAGCATTCCTTAGAGAAAGACTCATCCGGTCAATGTCATGGCCAGCAAATAGCCCAGATCTCAACCCTATTGAAAACCTGTGGTGGAAATTGAAAAAAATGGTCCACAGCAAGGCTCCGACCTGCAAGCATGATCCTGCAACTGCAATAAAAGGGAGTTGGCACCAAATTGATGAACAATACTCATCAGTGACTGCAAGCTGTCATAAAAGCCAGAGGTGGTGCAACTAAATACTAGAGATGTCTTTTGTTAATTCTTTGTGTCTCATGATTCCATATATAGTTCCTCAGAATGGAGTGATTCTATATATATTTCCCTGCACTTGCTTTATAACAGTAACATTTACTGACCACCACGTTTTTTTTCTTAATTTCTTTTAGTGTTTCTGAAAGCTAAAGAGCTGCACCCTTGAACTAATTCATTATTTTTTTCAAGCTTTTTATCGGAGTTTGTTCTACACAATAAAATGTCTGAGTGAGTGCTCGTCCGAGACTGGTGATTTCATACTTTTTGCTAGGGGTTGTAGATGACATTTAAGAAAAGCTTTGTAGAATGGTTACATTAAATTCCTAATAAGCTGTTGTTAGGGTGGTAAAGAAGGCAATTCATTTTAATGAAGGTTTGACATAGTAACTGTTAGGGTTGCCGGAATGGCGGGATCCCAGTGCAAACAACGGCACGACAGACTGTGATCCAAATACGTTTATTGTTATGAGAATACAGCTGCAGGAATTCGGTGAGAGGCAAGCAAGACTCAGTGAAGACTCAGATGTGGAGATCCGACGAGGAGCGTGCAGAAACAGATCCTGGGACGAAAGCAAAAATCATGAGGCTGGAATCTTAGACAAAATGTAAGCAAGGCGTGATGCAACTGACAGTGGAACTACATGAGTTAATCTGGTGACGAGACGACGTCCAACCTGTAAATTACATAAAACATGCACACCTGCCGAAGGTGGCCCAAGTCTCAGGAGGGAGGGGCAGAGGCCCTAATATTTACATGTGTTATCAGCAAGTAATAGTAGGTTAAGGATTCTTACCACCATTCTTACTACAAAATACTGAACTAACGTATCATTTATCTCTTTAGTGCTGTCAGATTCTGGTGGTCAATGGGGTGGATCTGGGTATCAGAGACCAAGATGGTTTTACAGGGGCTGACCTGGCTGAATACAACGGACACTTTCAGTGTGCTAAGTATTTGCGCACCGTCGAGAACATGGTGAGAATTTGCATTACACATACAGTATATATGATGTACATACAGACGACAAAAAGATCCAGACAAGTCATAATTTTTGGTCGTTTATTTTATTATTTCATAATTATTACGTTTTATTCATTTATTTAAAAAAATAATATGATAATAGTATTAAATCTTAATGTCAGTTTTATATGCATGAAGCCCCCTAGGATACAAATCATTAGAGGCTGTAAAAATAAACATTGTATTGTTGTTATAACGGAACAGTTAAAGCTATGCTGATTGGTATGCTTTTTTTTGTTTGTTTTTTTTACCCAACAGTAAATACCCATGCAGTAATATTACGTACTTGAATAATATCTGCTTATAGACCGTATCTGCTGATAGATACCCAATATTGATACTCAACATATGGCAGATAGTAGCTCTGTTAAAGCAGGAAGTTTGTTGATTGGCGTCCACAAACAATAATATCTGAAGCCCAAGCCTACAGTATGTTGTTCTAGTGAACAATATGACATTAGGATTAGTAAGATATTGGATTTAACATTTGTCAAATTTCTAAACTTGATTTCAACTGCAGTATGACACTGAGGATTTAATGATCACAATGCAATATTTAATAACTTCCCTGACATGTCATGTGCCACTGTGAATTTGGCTTATTATTATTATTAGAGATGTGATGCCATCGATCGAGTCCGATCACGTCATTTTCAAAGTATCGGAATCAGCAAAAAAATATCGGCCATGCCTTTTTTTAATTTAAATTTTTTTTTAATTAATTCGTTTTCTAATTGTATTTAACGTTACAGACATAATATGTTACACTTATCCAGAGTCTTTAGTTTAGGCTTAAGGTAGGGTTATCAAATTTGTCCCAGTAACGGCGGTATTTAATTTTTTAATAAATGTATCACGTTAAAATACTTAACGCAATTAATGCACGCGCTGCACAACCCACTCACGCATTGTCGCGCTCCATCTGTATTAGTGCCGTTTTGCCTATATAGAGAGCTAAAAAGCAGCGTAAAATGAGTAGAGTGAATTTTGGCAGCCTTTGGAACCTTATTTTAACTGGTTAAAGCCTTTCAATTCCTCTCCCTACGATTAGAAATATCATGGGAAGAAATGTGGGGAAGCAAGGTAGCAATTGATCTTTTTCTTAACACCTCAAGTTATATCCCATCGCAGAGAAGATATATGAATTGGTAGCACTACGCACAGTCGTGGTTTCACTTGTCATGGTTCCACTTCCCATCATGCATTGGGCATGGCCTTCAGTATCATTTACTGAAAGCTCAACAAATACACTAGATGGCAATATTTAGTCGCAATATACAAAGTCACAAGTCTTCCTATCCGTGGATCCCTCTCACAGAAAGAATGTTAATAATGTAAATGCCATCTTGAGGATTTATTGTCATCATAAACAAATACAGTACTTATGTACTGTATGTTGAATGTATATAGTCGTCCGAGTTTTATTCATTTTTTTCCTTAATGCATTACCAAAATGTATATGATCGGGAAAAATTATCGGGAGTGATTGGAATTGAATCAGGAGCAAAAAAAAGCAATCGGATCGGGAAATATCGGGATCGGCAGATACTAAAACTAAAACGATCGGGATCGGATCGGAGCAAAAAAACATGATCGGAACAACCCTAATTATTATTATTAGCTGTTTTTTTTTTTTTTTTTCAAAACAAAACAAGGTATAGCATTCCCTCCTCAAACCGGTCTTTAATGTGTATTGGTGCTATAGTTTGTGCATGGTCAACTTTAATTGGGCCAATGGGAGTACTTGCTGGTACTGGTAGCAACATAGATGTATTCAACTGGGACAATTTTATTATCTTTGGTTTCATAATACATAAAATCCTATTCCAATTAGGTTCTGAACTAAACTGGGAATGCTCTTATTTTCAAGATGCTACAAATCAATCACCAGTCTCGTACATAACTGTGTGCGCATCCGAGCCAATATGCAGCACTGTACTTATTACAAAACTTGGGTCTGTACAGTGAATGCAACAGTGAGCACTGAAACCCCCAAGTGGCCAATAGAATAATAACTCTTCTGCAATCAGGTGTGGAGGAAACACTTGTACTTGCTGCCAATAGGGACATTCAACGAGGTGCCTGTTTGATGTGGGTAAAGCCTCTCGGGTAAAATGTGAGATATTTCATTAGTGTGGTGTAATTAAATCCACGCTGTGTTGTGTATATATATATATAATTTTTTTTTTTTTTTTTTTTTTTTTTAATGAAATTAAACGCCAATGTATTGAATAAAAAGACTTCAGCTTTGATTTAAAATAAGACATACAGTTTTTGTATTACGTATTTCCATTAAATGGGGGGAAAAAAAAAAAAAAACTCTGGACAGGAGGCCCATGATTTACACAGTAGTTTTTTGTTTGTTTGTTTATTTTATTATTTTTTTCTGTTTGGGGGTGTTGAGGTTTTCTTGGGTCATTTTTGTTGTTATTTTTATTAGTAAAGAAAAATAATGTTTACATACAAAATTTGCATCATTCAACAGAGTGTGGAGCACCGGGTTTTGTCTCGGGACCCCTCGTTGGACCTTGAGTACAAGGAACCTGAAAACAAGCAGCAAGATTCAGGCCTCTCTTCCCCAAACACAACCATGCCCCCTGCAAGTCAAGCGGGCCACTTTGACATAAGTTCCCCAGCCAGCTCCTTGTCTAACTACGACTCTGCTAGCTCAAGCCAGTCCAGCACAGGGGAGAAGAGGAGCAGCTTAACATTGTCTCGAGGCCCACAGTTGAACACAGTCGCACACACAGGTCGACTATTATACTAATACAAATTATAATCTTCTTACATTTCATCTCCAACTGCTTTCAAAGGTTGCTTAAGGTGAATTGAACTTCATTCAAAAGTATGCACCGTTCTGTAATGATAAAATGAGATTACATGAAATCTCGAAACCCAAAAAATCGAATCACAATCGATTTATTTCCATGTAAAGTATTTAAAATTGTATTGAAGCATCATCTTGAACTAGGTTAACTTAGTTTAATTGAATGAAAAGGTGCAATACTGGTGCTGCTCTCTAGTGGCCAAAACATAGACGGAGGTAAAGTTGGTAAGCGGGTTTGAGAATTTTTCAGACAGAAAAAATAGACTGGGAGAACATGGCAAAATCGTACACAGGATTTAACTAAAGGGCATCTTTTTTTGTTTCAGGTGCCTCAGAGGCAGCCATCTCTGACATGCAGGCATACATGGACATGCTAAATCCAGACATCGACCTCGAACGGCCCAAGAAGAGTCACGACTCTGTTGCATCTCTACCACCGCCACCCACTTATCCACCGCCGCCTCCCCCGCATTCTCCCCCACCGCCTCCGGGCTATCCAGCTCCGAAGGCCCCTCAAGAGGCGTCATCGGTAGAGTTTTTGAAAGTCAAAAGCAACTTGCGGCATGTAGAGGGCAACAGCAGGAAGAAAGAGGTAAAGGCAACTCTTAAAATGTGCTGTTTGAATATATAGGAAAAGTTGGCAATTGACGATTAAGTCAGAAAATCAGTCGGCATCATCAGCAAACATAATTTGCCTCGGGTTGCTGTGCCATTGATCCACAATCATCACCTCATATTGCATCATGATCGTGCACAGCCCCATCGTGCAATGATCGGTAAACAATTCCTAGAAGCTGGAAACATTCAAATGTTTGCACTTAAAGGATGAAAAAAGGAAAAAGTACAACTAAAGTTGCCAAGCAAGTACAATTGCTGTAATGAAATAATTTCTTTCGAACAGTAGAATCCCAAAGAAGCAGACTTGCCTGACTGATTTGGAAACATTTGACACAAGCTGTCATTTCCCCTTGTGCCTCATCAGTGGGACTGTTGCTCTTGTGTAACAGTGGCCACAAAGATGTTATTGTGTTAGCATGGCTCCAAGGCTAATGAAGATGCTCATTACTGAGGCAAACCTCGGTTATGACACACTGCGCTTACAGTGATGGGGATGAACTCAATCTCTATAATTTATCTGGCCACAGATCACTCAAATGTAGGGGTGTGACAATATATCGAAATGGTGATATATCGTGATACTTTGTATCCCAAAAGGTTATCGATATGCTCCTGCAAGAATCGAGATATCATTTTAAAAAGGTGTCAATGTCTAAAAAAAAAAGGAACCCACAGGTTGCTACCAAAATTTTCCACCATATTAGTGTCTCAGTTAACTCTAAGGCTGCCTTGATGGTGCTTGACACCCAATCTATTTAGACTGGGAACGTTTCTTTCGAAACCAGAACACTCACAGTCATCCTGTCAGATTTTTAGTACATTTATAGGTCACTTGCTGTTCATTTTAGGGCATTTCCAGGTCATTTCCTGTTGAGTTTGAGTCACTGACTATTCATTTGGGTGATTCCCAGGTCTCTAACAAAAAAAAATGAACAGGAAGTGACCCATAAAATACCCCAAAATCAAAAGGAAGTAACTGAAAATCAACAAGTAAATGACAATAAATGGCCCAAAATTACCTCATTGCCTGGCATTGGCTGCTACTGACGGCCATAGACGTTCAATCCGTTTGAAGTGGGAGGGATGGCAGCGAATGAACATTTGTTCATTCGCTGCCACCCTCCCAGTTCAAATGGATTGGACGTTTACTAGTGATAAACTCATTCCAATTCACAGCAGAAGCTTGTTTTTCTGTTTATTAGTTGTTTTTAGAATATCCTCGAATGATTTCCTGACCAATGTATCGATAATCGTTGTATCGCCATATCGTCAGATCATCGTTATCGTGAGCTTTGTATCGCAAACCGTATCGTATCATGAGGTACAAAGAGGTTCCCACTCCTACTCAAATGTCTGCTTAAAGAGCCAGCGCAGGTAAAACCAGCACCGTTGATTGTTAATATGATTTGCCCCAGTCAAAATAAATCTACAAATGCAACCTATCTGTAAGAATCAAAAAATGAATCCTAAGACTAATCATCCAAATTCATGATGCAAATTAGTTTGATAGCGGAAAAACATCCATAACAGACCAAAATAACATGACCCATGTTAGAGAAAGTGTCCAGTCGCTTAAGAATGTCTTCTGGGTGAGCTATGTGAGGTTGTGCGCTCGTGTGCGTGTGTGTAGACAATCAGTCGTGTGGGAGGGAACATTTTAATTAGTGTCACTCCTTCTCCTCTCTTTACCCAGAAGACCAGCTGAGCTGATTCCTCATTAACAATTTAAACTAAGCCTCTCCTTGGGACTGGGACACACACACAGACATGAAAATAAACGCACACTTGTAGTTGTGCACAACAAATAGCAATGAAAAACTATTTACTCTTGGTGCTATAGAAACGGGGAACACTGATATCATCCAGGTTATCAGATGAACTTGCAGATGAAAGGCGTTTCAGCCACCTTATTTGCATTGAGTCGAGTCAACTGCTTTGTTTGAATTGGGCAAACAAATGATTGTTTTGCCTATCTGTTGAAAGTTGGACTTTGAAATATGCGATTAGTAAGCATTCTTTTATTTGGACTGTGCTATCCAAAGTACTAAGGTCAATGTAAGTAGGGGAAGCACCTGGGTCTCTGTACATTACATAACTTGGCAAGTGGGCGAGTGGTTGCGGAGTGTAGGTCACTGGTGACATCATAGATACTGCGAGGCCAGCCCATTAGGTTATTGATGAGGTCTTTGCGTAAAGTGAGAGGGGCGGGTAGAGTGACAGATGTAGCGCTGAGCAGAGAGAAGCGGTGACACTCTGGATCTGGTGACAGTTTCTCTCTGTGCGCTGCTGGGCTTTGTGGCCGAAGCTCTTTCGAGACTTCAGGAAAACTGTAGGAGACACTAAACATCAAGGTAAGGTGTTCAAAACTGAACGCGTCTTGTAGTCCTATTGACAGGGTGTGCTTTTGCATAGTAACCATTAGATTGTATTACCTTTACTGGCCTTAATAGATGCAGGATTTGGGATTTTTTTTATCTGATAAATATCAGTCAACACTGAATGTTTTGCACTGTTATTTTAGGTTAGTGTTTCAACTGATTGCTTTGTGGAATAATTTTTAAAGAATAGCATTACCTACTTATTCTCAGCTTTTAACATTCTTTGGGGTGGCATTACAAGTGCTGTGAATGTGCTTTACAAAACCTATACAATAAATTAATATAATACTGCATGAACCAACACAAAGGAAGGCTGACCACATGCTTGTGTCTCGAGATGTGAGAAGTGTGTGGTGGGAGTTGAGAGGTTTGGTATTGTTGGCCCGTCTCCCTGGAGGGCGCTGATTAAACTATCCTCACATTACCATCCTACCTCCTGGACCACTGCACAGTCGACAAAAGTTACCAGGCTCATCTGATTTCTAAATGAGATACTGAAAAAAAGAGAGGTCAGGGTTCAGATGTATTTTTAATCCAACACTGGACACCCACATGTCTGGTAGTTGTTGCTGGTGTACAGTATGTAACGGGTGACCCAAAAAGATGCGTACCCATGAAAATTTCAATTGTGACTTTGATTAAAAAGCTATTTATTTCAAATTACAACCACACATTATTCAGTTAGGGAAGACCATTCACCAGAATTTCAGCTATTTCTGTCAATTTTTAGTCAATTTATGGCTTTCCCAAGATAGTAAACAGAAATTTTGTGGTCAAGAATACTTATTACATACTGTGTATTCCACATATATATTGATAAAGTACTTCAATCCAATTTAAGCATTTCGACATGTGAGAAGTCAGAGTTGTGTCAAAGGATCAAGTACACGATTCTCCTACTTCTTGAGGAATTTGGAGAGTTCCATGACGTAAAACTCCATCACCGTTCATTTATGTGATCACATAGTTAGGGTTGGATATATTTTTCCTTGACCCGTTCACTCTTTTCTCCCGTGTTTTTGCTCTTTATCCTGTCCAAGGGGTGTATGAAAAGTTTTAAAAATCAGAAAAACTAAAAGGGATAAGGTGTTATTGACAATTTATTTTTCAACATCGTCCCCCTCAATGGCTGAACGCTTGATCCATCCAGCCAAGGCGTTTTTTCATTGGGGGGGGTCGGAGGGGACCAGGTCTGGCAAAAAAGGTGGATGGGGAACATGTTAGAATCCACAATCATGAATTGATGCCATGGCAGCCACTGGGGTTCCACTGATTTTAAAACTGAAAATAAAAACTGAAACTGACTGAGGTTTCACTGAATTCTTGAATCTTGCTTATTCAAATATCTGTTAAAAATATATACCGTATATAGGGAGCATGTTAGTCTTAGAATTTGGCAAGAATGCTTACAAAAGGTAGAACTTTCATAGGTTCCACTGAATTTAAAACTGAAAAAAAAAACAACAACAACAACTCAGGTTTCACTGAATTCCTGAACCTTGCTTATTCAAATATCTGTTAAAAATATATACAGTATATAGGAAGCATGTTAGTCTTAGAATTTGGCAAGAATGCTTACAAAAGGTAGAACTTTTATAGGTTTGACCATGTATCAAAGCTTCTCAAAAATGATGCCTAAAACTTGTCATACACCACTTAGGCTACGTTCATACTGCAGGTCTTAATGCACAAATCAGATTTTTTCGTGTTTTTCCGACTCGAGTGAGGCATTAACTTGATGGTCTGAACGGGACAAGTCGCATAGAAGTAGACCACTTCAAATCCGATCTGGGTCACTTTCGTATGTGGTTTAAATCCGATCTAGGCCACATTTTTCCAGAACGTCACGGCAGTCTGAACTGGTAGGTCTCCCAAATCAGAATTCATGCAGCAATTACGTCATCAAAGGGCGAGAGAGACTGCACCCTAGGGTAGCGGTGCAGCTGTCCATTAGACCTTAGCTTGCTGCTTTTGGGGAAGGGTCGGGTTTGGAAACAGTCATAACAAAATAAAATTGGGTTGAGGATAAGCCTGAGAATGATTGGTTTTCTCTGTGCTCTGTATGAGCAATATTTCAAGATTGCTTACATGGCCGAGAGTCGGGGCAAACTGTCCGTAGGTGTGTGTGACATGCACGGACAGTGTGTGCATGCTATCGATCCACAGAAACTTTGAATATAAGCCTAAACAGGGATTGTTTATGTTGTTATATGTGTCCTCTTTTTGGAAATCAAAATATGATCCCCCTGGAATGAGGGATGACAGCCAACATCAAAATATGATCCCCCTGGAATGAGGGATGACAGCCAGCATGTGTAGTCATTTGTTTTGACGCTTCCGCGCATGCGGGTCTTCTTGCTCAGCGCGTGTCGGACTGTGAATTAGTGCGCATGCGTAATAATTGAACGGTTTCAATGGACAAAGGCAGTCTGAACTGGCACGGCAAAAAAACAGATTTGACAAAAAAATCGGATTTGTGCATTAGGACCTGCAGTATGAACGTAGCCTTATACTAGATTTGTGTTTCAGACTGGTTATGAATCAAATTCATAACCTGGTCCATCAAAGCTTTTGACCAAATTTTCGTGACAAGAAGAACGGGCCATGGATTGCTTGCCCTCGTGGTACTTTTGCAGCCAGGTATACGATGGATTCTTCGACAAAATGGATGATCGTATGTCTGTTGAATTTGTCTATTGATGGTGAGGAAGATGTCTACATGATTAGAATTCTGATTATGGCCATTCTTCTAACTGGAGCTAGCAAATTTCTGATATATCTTGATCCTTGGAGAGTGTCTGCAGTGAAGCATGCAAAAAATTTTGTAGGATCTCTATCATCGCTGAAGGCCTGGGTCAGGCTGTGAACGCTCATGCTGGGGAGCTCAACGGTAACAACAACCGGATTCAACAAATGAACTCCTCCACAAGAGAGATGCCACCTACAAAGGAGCAGGCAACCTGGCCTGGAATTAGCGAGTCAAAAAGGCACATGAATTCATACTTAATTTGAACATCTGACCCAGTGGGACGGGCAGATGGAAATTCATAGGACTCTACAAATCCAAACAATTTTTTATCCATGGACTTGTGGACCATTCATCATCTCCTGTAGAGGATGCAGACGGTTATCGTTCAGACTCACAAAGGCTATTCTATTCTGTTCTTGTCTGTGTGTTACTCATAACATTGGTGAAGAATACTCAAGAAAATACCAGCAGACTCAATAATGACTCTGTTGGCAACTTGATGACCCTGTAACAAATTGATTCTATATTCATTATTTCCTCTGAGAAATGTTTCAGTAATCAATATATCATAGTATCTTCAATTTCGGCACTGTTTGTTATTGTCTGATGGCCCTACATTAACATTATTCTTCGCAAAAAAGGGGGGGGGGGGGGCCTAATGGAATAAATGCATATCTGAAATTTATGTGTAGTAGCATCGTAGACCATGCAATACAAGTACATTCAAGTTAAAACCTACTGCTAATTAATTTTTATTATTTCAATGGCTGATCTTTACAACTTGGAGCAAAATGTTGGAAAGTAATTTCTCTGTGGCCCTGTTGTATGCAACTAGGGTTCTCTCTTACTTCAAGCTAGACATATTTACTGCGTGTGGTTTTTAACAGAAACACAAATGCCAACAGTGCATTGCATCTGAATACAAGCCTTGTTCCGTTATTAAATTAAGCTGCTTTGTTCACAGAAGAGTGCTAATCTGGGGAGAAAATCCATTAAGCACTCTGTGTTGTCCCAAACTTTTGAAGAGAACTAATATTGCGTAATACAGTATACTGCTAACAAATACACAAATTGCTAACAAGCTTTCTTTCTCATCTTAAGCATCTGACGGTGGGAGAAAACCACGACAAACTTCGGCGTGTTGACTCCAATAGAAAGTCCAGGAGTTTCAATAAGCAGCCAAGCACTGGGGACTACTACAAGACATTGGGGAGCGACACTGCCGAGCTCCGTGGGAGCAAAGTCATGGCACCAAAGGAGGAGGTAACAGCACACAGTTCAATATTTTCTGGGATGCCTATAATGTCATAAAAGATGAGAACAAGAATTTTAAAAATTGTTAAATTAAAAAATGTTCCAGGTGTTACTTTAGAAAAATTAACGTTTTGAAGAAAAATACTACCTGAAACATTTAAATATTTGGAGTATAGGGTAAACAATTGAGTCCCCTGCCCATTTTTTGACTGATGTTTACCTTGATAGTGAATTGTTGGCATACATTAGTCATTGTGGTATTTGTCTGTGCATTAAGGAACTCAGTTGGTTACATAATGTTCATGTCCTTTTGAGCTTTTTTGTTTGCCACATAATGCAAACCACCATCTCATTTCCATCAACTGTTCAGCTTCAACCAAGCTGTATAAACTGTTCTACCTGTACAAGCTCCAATGGAACACACGTGGATGATTGCACCATCAAGAAGGGCTTAGCACAAAGTCATCATGGCTTATCAAAGGACAATACCGCTGACTAATATTTGGACCTGAGCAAGATCGCATTATAAGTGACAGTTTGCAACTTTCATTCAAATTTTGAGTCGTAATATTTCAGATAATCAAATTGTTAGCATAAAAAGACAAAGATTCCACAGTCTTTTCTGCAGTGAAAATGTAATTTTGTTTTTTAAATTTGTATAACTTTATTTGTAGCAGATTTAAACACATTTTTTAATGACTAAATGTTGGCATTTGAATACTCAAAACTTTTTTTCAAAGGTTTATTTAGCACTTGATAGTTAGATCTTTGCAAACACAGGTCACATTACAAACTTTTTTGTTTTTTAAAAGGATATTCAAATGACGACGACAATTAGATAAATAGGGACATACTGTCCATCAAAATTGCTTTAAGTAAGGGATGAAACCATTTCTTTCATTCGTCTTTGAATTGATTTACCCCATGTGAAGGTATTTGAAAATAGAGCAGGGTCTGTCCAACCCAATCATCTGTCTCTGGAGATGTATTTCTATAATCTCATGGGAATCAGGAGTGGGGGGTGCTTGGCTGATATGGAGGATAATCCCCATTGAGCCAATTACAACCTCAGAGGGGCCTCTCCTGGTCTCAGAGGCTGCCTAGCAGATGGGTCGGCTAATCAGTGGCACGTGCTGCCAAGACTCATCGGGACACTGACCTCCCCCCAACTCCCTGAGGGGGCTCAAAGAGTAAAGGGGGCTCCAATGAAGAGCACGTGTCAGAAGACTAAAAGGGGTGGGGCTGCTTCTTTGTCACGGTCCATTAACTCTCTTCCAGCAGGGTTACGGCACGCTTATAGAGCGTGTCAGACGCGTGTAATGTGAAGGGGTGTGGTGGGCGTTGGGGTTCAAGCACTATCACTTACAACGGCAGATGGCGTCTTCTTAACTGTTTAGCCTCAGTGTTTCCCCTGGAGAGCGGGCTATATTAGCTCTGTTATTGTGTCTGTATGAGTTGATTAAATACAGCAGAGAGGCGAGACCTCTAACAAGGATGCTTACAGCTGTCACATGCAACAGTCTGGCCAAGAATTGAGCTACCCTCTCCCAAGCAGGTGTTAAAATGGCATTCCAATACACACAGGCAAGGAAGATTTTGATGCAAGTAGATTGAAGACCATTTCAAAACACAAATTATTATTTATTTATTGGAGGGTGGGCATTACTTGCTGTTTATTTTTTCCTCAGTCTAATTTTTTTTTTTTTAAATCCACTTGAAAAGCACAGAAGCATTTCATGGTACTGGTTATTAGAAAATGTTATTTGTGCAAAAATTATAATTTGTTAATAAAGAATATAACAATTTCCATCTATTTATGCCAGTGACCAATAGTGGCATGCAGAACTATCAACCTGTACTCTGTAAACTATATACTGTATACTGTATTTCCAAATTTGGTGAATTCGTTTATTTTATAAATCGTTACTATAGGTGACTGTCTTATTTTGTTTTTTAACAAATTATTGACAAAGTGTTTATGCAGTTTTTTGTTTTCCGGAAAAATTATGGTTTTGAAGATGCAGTGCAAGGATTCCAGCCAACCTCAGCAAATTTTGATATCAATAATGGTGGGTGCACAATTCTATCTGCCCAGGGCTCAGTTTTGCTGGAAGAGCCTGCCAATGGCTCTACCCAAACGTCTCAAAATGGCACCACAGAGGAAACTGTCCCGGTGCCGCCTCCGCCACCGCCACCGCCTCCTCCTCCAAGCAATCCGACGCCGACGCCAACACCCCCACCACCTCCACCGTTGCCGCCACACACACCAACAATGCAGAATGACTCTGCAAACATAACCCCCAACAAACAGCGACGTGCATCATCGTCATCAGGAAGTGAGTAATCCTTGACACCGAATGCTGCAATGGTATCAAAAAGTTTTAAAAAATAAATAAACATACATTTTAGAAAGTTATCAAAAACTCAACCAGTATTTTCCTTTATCTCTTTTCATCCATTATTTCTGAAGTCTATAGTTTGAGTTTTTCAAGTTATCTTCCTCAGTCTGTGAAGTTTCATGAAATATAAAATTATAAGTTAAGGCAGGTAGAAACGTATGTAGTCAACTACAATCCTGAATAATTAATCTCAAATTCATCATGCAGGGCTACCATTACGCTGTGATCTGGTTTAGTGTTCAGCCATTTCCTTAAGTGCCTCACTGTGTTTGAGGCTGCTGACTGACGATGTACTCCAGCAGGTGCCAGTAATTCTTTTCCATAAACACAGCTCTGCAGGATTTAGGTCGAGAACAGGGTCCAAAAAACCAATTACTTGTAGTAACAATTCTAAATAAAAAATAATGCAGTTCTTAACTGTCCTTAAAACAAAGTGTGCCATTTAGATTTATGATTTTTTTTTTAAACAATACATTTCGAATTTTCTCGCTTAAACATAAAATTACTCGTACTCAAATGAGTTAGCTTTACTGAAAACAATTACTGATTACAATTTATTCATATTGACCTATTCACTGTACTCATACCCTTGTTTCATTCATTGTCAGGTAGTTCTGTTAAATTACAAATGTCTAGTAATATTGACTGGGATACACAGTTATGAGTTACAGTTTAACTCTTACTGTTTAACCGTTAAACAGTACTGTTTACTATAGCTCTTTCCCATAATGACCAACAAGGGAATTACATACATGATATAATATGATACATGATATCATAAATAAGCACTTTTGGCCTTAATAATTTGACAGCTAAAAGGTTGTATTGCCTTTAACATACATTACTCTGTTCAACAGGTAAAACTATGTATAACTTTTTGCAATTATTGTATATTATTATAATCCAATATAACTACTTTGATGCTATTCACATGATCATGAAACTGGCGATTGCTTTCTTGAACGTTTAGCTTTTCTCAATTGCTTTGGTACGTTTCTCAGATCAGAGTTGATATTCTCAAAACTACATGTTCAACCCTCACAACATGTCATGCAAGTGGCAAAACAACATGGATCACCTGCAAAAGACAGGTTTTTTTTGTGCAAAATACTTCGTCTATTGCTCAAAATTACATGTCAGTGCTGTCAGAATGACAAGTCCTTGTTTCATTGTGTACGGACAAGACAGTCAAATTGCTTAGTCATGCTCTCAATTGAACAGTTACTCTGGTGGAAGGCTCTGATGCTGAACATGGTGTACGTAAGTTTTGATGAAAATTGCAAGTGTCGGAGATTGATTACAAGAGACTGGAAAAGATTCAGTTTACACTTTTACTGTTTTTACAATTTCTTGACAGACCATGTCACAGTGATACGGAAAGCAAAAGACAGCACTGAGTATCAAAAAGAAGAAAAAAAAACAAAAGCACAATTGCAAATGTGAACATAAGACAATCGGCACAACTAAACTTTGAGTGCTACAGGTCGGGATTTTTTTTCTCCATTCCTGACATTCCTCCCTTTTGGGCCACAAATTTTCATCCACCTCTCAATGGATGTCCTCTCTTGCTATACAGTGTGGAAAGAATCTTGAATGCATTATCCAGCCTCTGCAGGTATCTGCTGTGATGTCACTACATGCTGCATTCATGGCATCTAGATGAGTTATCTGAGTGTGAGGCAGGCGATTATAAACTTGCCATCTTCATGTGGAGAAAAATTCTTCCATGGGATTGAGGAATGGGGAGTATGGTGGGAGGAACTACATTACAATTCTGTTGTGGGTTGCAAACTATTCCCTGATTATCTTGGAATGGTCGAAACTTGCATTGTCCCAAACAAAGTTATCACAAATTTTGGCAGGTTAAAATAAGTTACGTAAAATAAATAATGAAAATGCTTAGAAAAAGGCAAACACATGTTGACAAACGTGTTCATCCATTTTGCATGTAAAGACTTGTGCAATGAAGTAATGACTAAATGTTGTGGGTGCGACTATTCAGTAGAGACCCATGATCATCCATTTTGACCATCATGACAGATGCAACTGAAAATGTAGGAAACGTCAGAAATTGTACAAGTGCACTAGTGATACGATATTGTGAGGATTGAACAAGTAGTTTTGAGAACTTCAATTCTGATCTGAGCAAGATACCAAATCAATTGAGGAAAAACTGTAATATTATTGCTCTTTGTTGCTGTCACTCTTGCTTCGTTTCCATCTTTCTCTGTCTGCTTGTTTTTCTTTATTTTCATCTTTTGCCTACCATGGTCTGTCACCACTGCTGCTCTTTCAAGGTGGGGGTCTCTCTGCCCCACAGGGAGAGGGAGGGGCACTAAGACAAATGAAGAGTAAGTAGAGACTTAAAAACAATCAAATACTCCCCCTGGTAAATCAAATTGCTGCTATGAAACAATAGTTAGAATCCATCTGATTCCTAATGATGAAACAAAACAAAAAAAAAACACGTCTTTATAAAGTCCTAGATTTGACACTTAGTGTTCAACATTGAATTTACTAACACTGCGTATACAAGATACCCAGATGATGTTCATGTGTTTGTGTGTGTGTGTGCGCATAGATGATTGTGAATGTACTGCCTCAGTAAATCATTTGCCCACAATCAGCCCGAGAAAAAATAAACTTCAGAAAGATAGCAGACGGAACCATTCCCATTTAGATAGCAAAGGTACAAAAGGACAACTGCTTCTGGTGGTGTTCTATATTTAAAAACTGATCAAATAAAAGGGAATGGTCCCAATCTGCTTTAATTACCGGCAAGTAGTTTGTTAAGATATTAAGGCAATTAAATTGTTACAAAGATATGAACCAACAATTGATTAACCAATAGTTGGTTGGGTTTTCATGTGTCTAATAGGAGTGTGAATAACCAATTTCATGATGATACTATATCGATTCTTTGGACAACAATTGGATATTTGTGATTATCAATTCTGCCGTGATTCAGTTCAAATTGATTCAAGGGCCTTTGATTGATTTACTGTAATATGATATACGCTACTGTACACATTGAGCACATTCAGTTGCATTTCACTTCAAACAATAAAATATACAAAGTACAGTGGGGCAAATAAGTATTTAGTCAACCACCAATTGTGCACGTTCTCCAACTTGAAAAGATTAGACAGGCCTGTAATTGTCAACATTGGTAAACCTTAACCATGAGAGACAGAATGTGTGTGTGTGTGTGCGGGGGGGGGGGGGGGGGGGGGGACAGAATATCATATTGCCAGTCTCCAGATCTCAACCCCATAGAAAATCTGTGGAGGGAGTTGAAAGTCCGTGTTGCCCAACAACAGCCCCATCACATCACAACATCACTGCTCGAGAGGAGATCTGCATGGAGGAATGGGCCAAAATACCAGCAACAGTGTGTGAAAAGCTTGTGAAGAGTTACAGAAAAAGTTTGGCCTCCGTTATTGTCAACAAAGGGTACATAACAAAGTACTTGAGATGAACTATTGGTGTTGACCAAATACTTATTTTCCACCACGATTTGCAAATAAATTCTTTTAAAAAATCAAACAATGTGATTTTTCTGGGTTTTTTCCACATTCTGCCTCTCATGGTTGAGGTTTACCAATGTTAACAATTACAGGCCTCTCTAATATTTTCAAGTGGGAGAACTTGCACAATTAGTGGTTGACTAAATACTTATTTGCCCCACTGTAATTGAGATGTTTCTGAATATTTTGTTGCTTAATCATTTCAGATATTTGAATGAAAGCCATTCTCATGAACAAAATATCTCAATGACGATGTTGATCGTTGTTTTGCGTTTTGATTGATTTCCATCTGATTGTGTTCAACCAATCGATATAACGATCCAAATCAATTCATCTTTACACTCCTAATGTCTAATATGGGAGGGTCATTTTATGGTCAAGTCTAGCTCGGTTTCCCATTTTTGATTGTAAATGGCACCATGTTCTTCAATGCATGTGTCATTCTTGTTGATTTAGTTATGTTTCTGTTTTGAACAGTTTTGTTTTTGTTTGTTTTGTAACCAAGGTTTTTGCCATCATCCACTTTAGTTGCATTACTGCAATGCATTAAGACTTTCTGGAGACCAACAAATTGAATATTCTTCGATGGCAATATGTCTCGGCTGATCTCAAATAGAAGTGGGAACCTCTTGGTATCTCACGATACGATTTGCGATACAAAGCTCACGATAACGATGATCTGACGATATAGCGGTACAACGATTTTCGATACATAGGTCAGAAAATCATTCTAGGATATTCTACAAAAAAATTAATAAACAGAAAAACAAGCTGTTGCTGTGAATTGGAATGAGTTCATCACTAGTAGACGTCCAATCCTTTTGAACTGGGAGGGTGGCAGCAAATTCGTTCATTCGCTGCCATCCCTCCCACTTCAAACGGATTGAACGTCTATGGCCATCAGTGGCAGCCAATGCCAGGCAATGAGTTTTTTGGGCCATTTAAGGTCATTTACCTGTTGATTTTCAGTTACTTCCTGTTGATTTTGGGGTATTTTATGGGTCACTTTCTGTTTATTTTGAGTTACAGAACAGGAAGTGAACTGGGAATCACCCAAATGAATAGGCAGAGACTCAAATTCAACAGGAAATGACCTGTAAATGCCCCAAAATGAAAAGCAAGTGACCTGTAAATGCCCTGACAATCGGAACGAATGACTGTGAATGCTCTGGTTTTGAATGAACGAACGTTCCCAGTCTAAACGGATAGGGCGTCGAGCACCGTAAACGGCAGCTTTATAAAACGATATCTCGATTCTTGACAGGAGCATATCGATAACCTTTTGGGATACAAAGTACCACGATATAAAACCATTTCGATATTTTGTCACACCCCTAATCTCAAACCAACAGTTGCTTCTCAATTAAGAAGACAAAACTGAGAAACATGGGAGCCACACACACCAATCATAAAATGTGAATAGTACTCATGCACAAATGGCAAGTAAATGCAGGAAATGTGTATCAAGTAGGCTGTGGCGATTTTGACAAACAAGCTGTAAGCGTGTGCGTGCGAGTGTATGTGATAATTCCTTCCCAGCTTGCCAATGGCTTGCTGTCACTTTCGGTTACTGGTGATTCCTTTAGATTTTCCGCCGACTGTGATGATGGGGCTTTAATAGGAAGCTGCTTTCTCCTCCCCTAGGGAGAGTTCAGTAGAGCGAGGGAGAGTGAGGAGGGGTTGCAGGGTGCTAGGCTTTTATGGTCAGTTGGACCATTGAGGTCGCCTCAACAGGGAACACTTTTGCGTGCGGACTATTTCATTTTCATCCAGCAATTCGAGATTACTGATGGCTTTCCACTCATTTGAAGTTATTCTGTAACTAAGGTGAGGCATTCATTGGCTACAGTTTGTTTTTGACAAATATTGGCACGCTAAAATATGTTTATTAGTGACCAAAGAAAACTTCTGTAGTAGATAGGTCTGATTGTTTTGGATAAACATCTAATCCAATAAATGTGCGCATCAGCTGCTGGTCATGTGTTTGTGTTAGACATTTGCTAATGTTTACCAGTTTTTGTCATCTTTACAAGTATATCCAAAATTTACCCTGGCAGTGAATGTACCAAATGTGGGCTTTTATTGTCAAAGTAAATAATTTTGTTCTCCTTAAAAGTGGTTTCTTTGTGATTAGCATTACAGGTCACAGCCAAAGTCCTTCTAAAATTGTTGCATTGTTCAGCCTAAGCAGATTAGAGGCTGTGGAAGCTGAATGCGTACATTTTCTAACAATCCGTGCTAAAACTGAAAGTTCAGCAGCTTCGCCTTTACATCAGGTGATACATCCGGTAAAATGATTAGACCCTCTTTCATTTAGTTTCGTAAAATGTTTGGTTCTCTTCTGCCTGAATGCCATAAAGATTTTCAAGTGAACTTTGTTTTCTCTAATGCATTTTGATGCAATTTTGAGTCAACAGAAGAGGATAGATATCACTCAGGAACCGTTTGTTGCTTTAACCACTATGGAGAGCTATAATAAATGGCTAATGCCAAAATCTGGGGTACAAGGGAGTCTGCGTTCTTGTAATGTACACCAGTGGTCCCAAACCTTTTTTTGCACCATGGACCTGTGTAATGTGGGCCTTTTTTCACAGACATCTGTGGCAGATGAATACAGTAAATATGACGGCTAAAATGAATGTTAAGTGCAGGGAAAATATAACTCACCAGACGCTGAATCTTTTTTAACAGCGACCTCTTCTAATCATGACAGCAAACCTACTTGGTCGCAGGCATGATCATTTTTCCAATAGTGAGAAGTTTCTTGGCTTTAGCATTACGTTTCGCCACGAGATATGATGCTCTCAGTGCATTCGCTTTTCCTGATGTGGTGGCCCTCACTAATTGTTTCTGTCCTTCGTGCTCGCACTTTTTTGTTTTAAAAAAATTCCAAAGGGTTACCCATTATTCCAGGGTGCTTAGTCTCTATGTGCTGGAGCAGCTTTGAAGGCTTCATTACCTCGTTTGTTAACTTTTGGCCACATATTATGCAGCTTGGACTTGGCGTAGGGGCCTCTTCTGACTCAGCAGACGGCCTTTTCCCTATAAGAAGCTGTCCAAAGATGTCTCTTTTTCAGTCATCTTCGCTAGCGTGTGGGTTTATTATTTCTGGGAACAAATCGGTTGCACCTGCATCACAAGCCATTATCAAGAACTAGCACACATACAGTAGATTTAAAAAATATAAACGCTATCTCCAATTGATTTCTATGACAACAGCTAATCCAAGCAAAACGACCAGAAGTCCCCAGTCCGCCATTGCTGAGGTGTGCCGCACACAGCCAGCAGCAGGCAGCTAACGTTACCGTCCACATTGACTGACGCTGGGCTGCTATTGAGGTGTGTAAACGCCACAGTAATGGCGGCCACCAATGGAGGGTGACTTAGCCTGTCGCAATATGCAATAACTCCATTTATCGCACGGTAAATAAAAATTAAGGCGGTAATTTTCCTGCTGCGATTTATCGCCTCGTGTGCAGCAGATGTGCTGTTAAAAGTTAAAAGGTTTTCTTGTTACCAACTAGGCAAAATGCATCTTCGTTCAGGGTTCGGTCCGGGTCTGGCAAAAAATAGCGTCAGAGCCAATCCGTTCCCACTATATCCTATTGTTCAACGTATACCGGCCGCGTCAGTGCTCCGGATTGACTGCGGACCATCTCCGGCGTGCCGGATAGTTTTGGCTATTTTCTATTTTTGCCGGAGACGCACCCGTCAAAATGGGTGGATTCAGGCCTGGAGTCAACAGCCGAGTGTCTTACAGTATTTACCGTTCAAACACCAGCGAACATGTACGAAGAACGTTTCATCATGGAGGTGGAAAGTCACAAAGTGATTTATGATGCAGCAGATCATTACTATAATGACAGCACTGAAAAGGAAGCTGCAATATGTCCTCTTATGTGTGTTTTTCTGGCAATGATATCAAACACATGACTTGCTGACAACTTTGTTTTTATTAACACACAGCGCTAACAACACTTCCTCAACCTGTGGCACGTCACTATAGCGTACACTTTAGGGTGCCTGGGAAAACATCCAATCAGAATATTAAACATGGAACGCCATAGCAAAAGCTATGAGGATGGAATGGGAGTTTTTTTATGCAAATCATGTAATTTATAACGGTAATTAATTAAACAGTGTCGCAAACTCATGGTAAAAGCAACAAAAAAAATCGGGAAAAAAAAATGTTTAATCAAATCAAGTCCACCTCTCTCCCTCTGCTCCTCTGATGAGTACAGACTGTACTGCCTGTTTTTTGCGTACTGCGGGGCGCGCAATCAACACAGAGCTGTGCCGGACCCGTAACGAAGATGCGCCCGATGTACAGTACTGTGCAAAAGTTTTAGGCAGGACACCTGCCTAAAACTTTTGCACAGTACTGTATATATATTTTTTTAATTATTAAATTTATTAGGATCATGGAAGCTTCCACTTAGGGAAAATATATACATACAGTATATCCTGTATATACATAATATAATAAAAATATACAGTACTGTGCAAAAGTTTTAGGCAGGTGTCCTGCCTAAAACTTTTGCACAGTACTGTATATGGGCCCTGTGTCTCTGCCGCGTCACATGGACAAATCAACATTACCGTTGCGTGCGCTTCAGAGTGCCTCGGAAAACATCCAATCAGAATATTACACATGGAACGCCATAGCAGAAGCTATGAGGGGGAAAAGTTTTCATTTGCCTAAATGCTTGTTATTAAGTGCTTTTTTTTTTTTTCTTGAAAAAGACATTTATTCTGTGTTTCTGTGTGGTAATAGTGTTGTCTTAAAAGAGGCATGGTCTTGTTTTTAGATGTGATTTCTTAAAAAATATTTTTGAATTTAAGTGTAAACATTTATCCCGTTTAAATGGGTGTACTTGATTTATTAATATATACTGTATTCTCACTGTGTCATTGTAAATTGGTTTAAGAAGAAAAAAATTTGGGGGGGGCGCAATAATATCGCATGTCACATTAATTACATAAATTATCGCACACTAAAATTTGTTATCGCGACAGGCCTAGTGACTTCCTCATATCTTTACTTGGATTAGTCAATAGAGTAGGCAGTTAGATTGGTGTGTCAAGAAGCACAGGTCAGAATGTGGTCATAAATAAATTATTATTTCTGTGCGGCTCGGTAGAATATGCGCTACGGATCAGTACCATTCTATGGCCTGGTCGTTGGATACCACTGATGTACACTACTGTGCTAGCACTTGTACTTGCCTGGTTGAATGAAATGCTGAACATGCAAACCAACCCTTACTCTATAATACTGTGTCACTCCCAAGTGTTTTGTGTGTCTTTCCCACAATTCAGTTTTGATTTCTGACCCGTTTAACATTCCTGCATCACTCAATTTTTTTTTTCAGGCACAAAATCCTTCAACATGATGTCCCCTACTGGTGACAACTCGGAATTGCTGGCAGAAATCAAAGCGGGAAAGAGTCTAAAGCCTACACCTCACAGTAAAGGCTACACCACAGTATTTTCAAACAGTGGACCAACAGGCAACAATGTAAGCCCACATTTTTCAACTAAGCATAATATTTAGTCTTATGCCCAGGAATTATTGAGTTATGAAGCAATTATTGGTCATTACAATGAATGTAATTTTTATATTTCTTCAGGGCAACACCATATCTCCACCAGAGACTCGCACTTGTAGCCCACCACCCAAAAATTCATCCCCACAAGCGTCTAATACGTCAGTCACCTCTCCACCCACAACGCCGAGTCCAACTCCCAGTCCGCCTGGGTCAGGAACCTTCAAGGCAATGTCGGCATCAGCGAGTTTTGAGCAACTGCACTTCAATTCCGCAATTAATGGGAGCAGTGCTGCAGGGACACCGGGACAACAGTCGGGGAGAAAGTCGAGCCTTGCAGATGTAGAGGCGCTCGTGCCTACCCATGACGAGCAGGGAAAAGCTATTCCCGAATGGAAGAGGCAAGTGATGGTGCGAAAGCTGCAAGTCAAAGTACAAGAGGAAGAAGAGCACAAACGCAAGGTAAGTTGACACATTTTAGCTATATCCCATTTGTATTGTAAACAATTTGAAAGCAGATCGTTTGATCTGCTTGTTTTGCATTAGAAGAATGGAAAACGCAAATGGGATATGCTGCATAGCTTGACTTGAAAGTGTTTTTTTTTTGTGTGTGTGTGTGTGATTACCTGCTGTTGTTGTTGCTCATGCATGACATCTGACTTAAAATTTATTAGAAATTGTCGCAGTGGGTATAAGTAAATGAGATAATGCATAACTAACACAAAATAAAAATATGAGTATTTTTTTTCTTCCCAATCCGAAGTAGGGCTGCCACTAATGATTATTTATAATAATTGACTAGTTGCTGCGCTTAATCACGTCAAACATAATTTGCGTGTAACTGGCTGCCGATTGACGGTGCTAGACGTTAAATCCAAATTGTCTGTCAAAATAGATTAGACATCTAGCGCCATTGATGGCAGTGAAATATGATTACAAAGTCATCCAAGTTCAAATGAATTTGATGTCTATGACTGTTATGCTGCAAATAAGTTAAGATAATCATGCATTGGATTTGATCATTTCTAAAGCTTGTATGAACATTCCCGATGTCTTCTGATTTTTGTAAATTAAAGGGAACATTCAAAATTAAAGCAAAGCACTGGCCTTGTTTAAATGTTTATTAAATTTTAAACTGAACCAAAGACTACACAAAATGGATTCTGTATAATCATAACAGTGGAAATGAGGCGATGTTAGAATATTTTTGACCTGTTTTTTGAAATCTTGTATCTTGTACATGCTATGATGTCGGAGGGAAATGAAAGTGAACCTCAAAAAGTTGGAGAATGGACAAGCTATGACTCATTTTCAATTGACATACATTGCGTTTAAAAAGAACCCCACCAATATGACCGCCACTTAGGACATGTTGCTAACTGGGCTGCTACAGAGAGCTGGCATATTTTGTTTTCCATTAATGTTTATAGATGATTTGAACGTTACATCAAACTGTTGTGCTGACATAAAAGCAAAGTTTTGTCTCGCAAGTCTTGCATCGCACTCCTTTTAACTATTTTTGTTGAAAACCTTAAACTTTAGGGGACCCTTGCTAACGCTAGTCAGACACGGTACAGTTAGGCTAGGTTCATACTACAGGTCGTAATGCACAAATCCGATTTTTTTTGCCATATCTGTTTTTTGGCGTGCCCGTTCAGACTGCCTTTGTCCATGGAGACAGTTCAAGTATCACGCATGCGCACTAATTCGCAGTCCAAGATGCGCTCAGCAAAGAGACCCGCATGCGCAGAAGCATCAAAACAAATTACACATGCTAGCTGTATGTCATTCCAGAGTGATCATATTTTGATTTCCAAAAAGAGGACACAAATAACACATTAATAATCCCCGTTTAGTCTTATATTCAAAGTTTATACAGTGGGGAGAACAAGTATTTGATACAATGCCAATGGGTTATGGACTGATAGAACGCATACACGCACACACATGAGCCTTGACGTGTGTGCGTGAAATGACGTTAGTGCGTCAGTTTGCCCCGACTCGACCATGTGTGCAATAATAAAATATTGGTCATTCGGCGCACAGAATGAAAATCGAAAATTGTAAAGCTTATTCTTTTCTTTTTATTTTTTTATGACTGTGGTCAAGCCCGCATCGTGCTTAAAAGCAGAGTTCAAGCTAGGCGCTAATGCCTATATGGCTGCCGTCCTCCGTGCCTCTTGCTCTTTGCTGACGTAATTGCTGCATGAATTCCGATTTGGGAGTCTTGACAGTTCAGACCGCCAGTCACGTTCTGAAAAAATGTGGCCCAGATCGGATTTGAACCACATACGAAAGTGACTCAGTTCGGATTTGAAATGGTCCACTACTATGCGACTTGTCCCGTTCAGAACGTCAAGTGACTCGAGTCGGAAAAACACGAAAAAATCGGATTCGTGCATTAAGACCTGTAGTATGAACCTAGCCTTGGTCACAGCTTTCCTGTTACATCACAATTGACACAGATTGCCAAGTACAGAAGATGGACAACATTGACATCACATAATATACTGTTGATTAATCTTGGCATATATTTTGATGTGAAAAACAACCCGCAAAAATATTTGGAGTGGCCGTGTTACGTTTCACAGCTAAAATTCACCTGCACTTAGCGGGTAGCCTGGTACTCCAGACTCACCGCTGTTCCAGCAATTGAGTCTGGCCACCATTAAGCGGATAAAATTTCTAGGGCGGAGCAAGCCACAGCAAACAGACAGCGGAGTGGACGAATCAGCGATGGGCGGGACGAGGGACTTGCGTGCGGAAGTAAACATACGAGGAGAGCGGAGTTTATTCAACATGGCTAGCGCGAGACAGACTGTTGTCAATGACTTGTGTCGATGTGTTTTTGGCAATTTAAAACTGATTTTACCGTGGATTGGAACATATTTTCGCCTTTCCTGTTCGCCATCTGTGTTGTGGAGACGACTTCCGACGCGGAAGAGTGACGTCGTTCGTTAAGAACACGTCACGCAAATAAACGAATCTGATTTGTCAATTGATTTAGTACTTACTCGAGAGGCCGTTAATGGGCTGGGTCCCAGACTATTCTCTCAGTGTTTGAAAAACACAGGGAGAACAGTCTGGCCGTGCCAGGCAACTTGGCGGGTTCTACTGTATTTCAAGCCCTGGTTAGCATGACCTATCATAATTGAGTTTTATCAGTTTGAGGATTTTTTAAAAAAATGTACAATGAACTTAAAAGAAGGAAAACTTGTCAAGGTTGTATAAATGAAACTAACAGCTATTGTACTGGACTTACACTTCCACAAAAGACTGTTGAGCGAAAGAAATGCTCTAACTCTCAGTTAGTTTAGAATGCTCCCGGTGTTTGATATTTCTGAAGGATGATGCATGTATCTTTTGCATGTTACGCATTTTTAAACTTTTCTCTTGTTGCAACTTTGGAGTGATGTGAAGACTTGTGTCCAAGGCCCATCACAGCATCAAACATTTGATGAATGCATTTCAGAGTGATTCGGTGTTGGATGGGGGGCTGCTTTTTGGTTTCAAGCTGCTACATGCAGGTTCAGTGGTGTGATGTCAAGCCCATTCACACTACAGTTCAAACACTCTTATTAAACAAAATATTAAAAACGGCAACTAAAGGTGCACTTTATGTCAGTACAGTGTTGACATCTATGTATTTAATCAAAATGTTGTTTGCATACAGACTGTTGAGTGAGCCGTGCTTAATCATAACACAGAATACTGTATGTCAAGCTCCGTTGCACTCCCAACCACAAAGCCAGGGTTTTTTAATACCATGGTTGGGTGTCAACGTTGCACTAATGTTGGGCTTCAACAGTGACTAAATGTGTGTGTAAAGTATCTTCAAATGGACAGTGATTAAAAATAAAACAATAGACAGCCATGTCTAAGCTCTTTTTAGGACATTGTTTAAATAACTAAAAACACAAAGGAATGTAACTAAATTCCATAAAGATGACACTTGCAAATGTACACACCATAAACACATCATTCAACTCTATTGGATAATAAACACACTAACACAGACTGAATTTTAAATAAAGGGGCAACACGCATTGTTCTTTTTTTTCCCTTGAAATGAAGCATGAAAAGAGGCAGTGCCATTGCACCACTAAATCCATGTAGATCCAGTGTGTCCTAAAGGATGTGCAATGTTTATACAAGGAATTCAGTGCTGAAGGAATCCATCCCCTCCTCTCCATTTTCTTGTCTCTTGGTCTCCTTTGACCTCTGATTTAGTTTGCGACGAGTGGCCACTACCATCCTCAGGAATGGCATTACTCTCACATCCACAATGCTATTTTGGGACCTTTTGGGGAACTGATGACTGAGGGTGATCTCAACCGCATTGAGAAGCAAATTGAGAACCTGCAGGTAATGCACAAGGTCTCAGAAGTTGAGAAGGAGCTGGAAGAACTTGAGCAGGAGCTTCATCAGCTTCTACCGGTTTCTGCAGCACTCACTCAAGGACATTTTTCAGTAAATCCAAAGCAGGTGCACGGTCAAGCTGAAGACCTTCCAGCCTGGTGCAGCAAGATTTCTACCTTACTCAAGAGCATGGCCATTCTTCTTGCCACACTCGGGGGCAAAGAGATTGACATCCTGGAACTGATAAGCACTGGATACTCTCCACAAATTGCAAAGAATGTGTCAGTAAGTCAGCCAGACCCAGTTACGGGAATTATTGGACGCTCTCAGTCTTTCTCTACAAAGGAAGATGTGGAGAAGGAGATGAAGCAGTTTGGAGTATCAGTGAAGAACCTCAAGGCCAATTATGAAATTCAGTCACAGTTTGCTAATAGCAACGAAACGAGGGTGTATAAACGTCAAAGCTCACTCCCAGTTGTAAGCAAGTCAAGTAATAAACCAGATATGGTTCATCGAGATGATGCGTGTTCCTCTGTTGACCCACGTCAGTCCCACACAAATGGTACTTTGCCTGTGGTGGAGAAGTCGGTCTCGATATTTGCTGAAGAGCCAGTTATTGCGGCATCTTGTGTTCCTCAAACCTTTGCAAGCACTGAGATAATGGCTCAAACCAAGATTGACGAATTTACCCAAGTTCTTTCTGCAGACCCCATTTTAAACAATCATCAGCTAACAAGAAGTTTGGAGGTACAGACAGATCTCAGTTATGTTCAGGAATGCATTGAAACACGGAAAGAGAGGATTGTCTTCCTGTTCCTTGAACACTGGCGCAAGTACACCATCTCAGAATCTTATAGAACTGGCAAAAGGGTAAATAATTTGGATGTGAGCTGGGAGAGCTTTAGTCAAATTGACTTGGAGGGGGGGATTGTTGATTTCCAAAGTGATGATGATAAGCTCCTACTTTTCATGAAGTCCAAGCAGGTAGTGGGCAAACTGATTGGTCATTGGAGGACCATTATGAGCCAAGTGCCCAGTCGCCAAATTCGCAGGTTGAGTCGAGCCCAGATGATCTACTGGCCTGAACACTTCTTGCCACACATCAACGGCTCACCTGTGAACTACGAAAGCCTGACGCTTGATCTTTTCATGCTAGGATACTTCCAACTGTTGGAAATGAACATGTCTCGCAGCGAGCGCAAATTCCGCCACCTCTTGTGCTATGAGATGTTCGATCGCCTAGGTAGGCATCAATGGGAGGTCATAAAGCAGTTTCACAAGGAGGTAATGGGGGAAATTGAGAAAGGAAAGCGAGACTGGGTGGATGGATTCGAGGACATCAAGGTCAAGTACTTTGGGGACTCCGATGACAAGGGAGGTGTAATGACAGCCTCGCTGCATTCTATGTCTCCCGAGGCCTTCGTTCCAATGGAAGAGCAACTTCCACCACCACCTGGTCATCCGCCGCCGCCGCCACCTCCAAATATACACCCCACTCCAACATCTACTGCACCAGCATCACAATCAGATTCCCCATATTCGTCACCAGCTGCTGCTGTGGATGGTGTATTGGACTACACTCAATGGGGGGAACAGAGAATCCAGCAAGACCCACTGACAAATTCACTCACGGATTTAAAGGACAACGAGCACATGCCATTAAATGAGCAGAATGCTCAGCAGGTTGCGGGACAGAGCTTGACGAACATACAAAATTCTAATGTAATAATAAACCAAGAGATGGAAAGACAAGCAGTTCCAGTTGAAGAAATTAAAACCACAGCAGAACCAGTTAATAAAACTCTAGCAAATGATAAAGACGATACAATTAAAGTGATATATGAACTCAAGGAGTTTAGTAACGAGGAAATCATTAGTTACATCGATCGAAGTTTTGCCTTTTGGAAGGAAAAGGAAGCTGAGCTTTTTGTCATTTAACAAGCATGAAAAGTAAAATGAACATGCAATTTCCAATAAGTTGAGACAGGAAAGTAAGAAGTTGTGTTCAATTTTAGGCCATGTCACATGAGGTATTTCACAGTCACAAAGTAAATCTAGTACTTTGCTGTACAGGATGAAATAAAGGCTATGGTGTCTAAAGTCACAAAAATGTCACAAATAGGGTTGTCCCAATCTGATCATGTGATTGAAATGCGGCAATGATCACATAAATTTGAGCTGATCGCTATTGGCGAACAAGATCGGATTTTGTTTTTTCTTTTGACCTAATACTAAAAAAAAAAAATGTAAGTACAAAGATCTTGCCAAATGAAACACATTTCTTGTGGATTGTTGTCTGATTGACCGTAACAGAGCCACTCGAACTCAGACTGTGTGCCTGTCAATTGCAGCATCGGAACTTTCATGCAACAACTGTGTGTGTATGGAGGGACAGAAAAAAAATAAGCTTTTGTGCTCGTTATAATGAAATGAGACAATTACTTTGTTTACACAACGGACAGTCAGGGCAAAGTGAAAGATATTACAAATTCATAAGTCTGCAAAGGCTCATTTAAAAAAGGCCTAAAGAGTTGAAAGAGTAATGGACCGGTTAGCAATTTTAATGCATTCAAACAAATTGTTTTCAAATGCCTGTGAAAGTGTGTTTGAGATCATTTAGGAGTCACTCTTTAAACACACTGCCGAAATCAAATCTTTGAGCTGGCAAAAATTAAAGTGACCCGGGTGCAGAAAAACTGTGATTGGGACATCCCTAGTTGTCAACATTTGGAATTTTTATTGAACAAAAAATATATTAAACAAGAAAATTGCCATGATGCACTTTTTCCTGTTAAAAGTTTGAATTGCCATTTATTTACTTGCTTAGGTTGTTTCTGTGAGCATGGCTAATAACAGAAGAGGTTGCTTGTTTAACAATGTGGCTGCCATTGACAGTAATAGACGTCCAAGCCATTTTGACGCCAGGTTAAAATGGATTAGAAATCTATTGCCATTAACTGGTGTTAATGATAGTTGTTTTTTTTTACTAACACGATGCATGCACTGTAAATACTATAAATATATACCTGTCCTGGCAATTATTGCATTACGATATCCACTATTATGATTACCTCACTCCCCATCATAGGAAAGAGTTTTTTTTTTTTTTAAATGTCTTCTTTGACAGAAAGAAATAAAAACGGAACATTTCCACTTTGAATTAACAATATGCAAAGAGGGCTTCAAAAGGGTTTTATGGCTTTTAAGTGAGCATAGAGCTTTTTAAAGTCAACTTTTAGTTGACTTGTCAGACCTCAAAATCCTTTTTAGGTATGGAATAATAAACAGCACCATTTAATGTTCTAAATATCTTCATTCAAATTACAAATCTTTGTGAGTGTTTGTCACTGCACTGTGAGATTTATTATTTCATATCATTTGTGTGGTTAGAGATTCGGTCATTTAATCTTGTATTAGTATCTTGCTGTTATAAATAAAGTTGAGTACATTTTCTGTGAATATGTAATCTCATGAGCTCTTTTGGTATAGCCCTAGATGCAATGCAGTCATCACTTACTTAAAATAATGTGGTAATACATTTTTCATTCATTTTCTAAAAACAAAAAACTGAACCAAATTTCGAAAACGTTTTCAAAAATATAATTCATAAAAGTAAACCTGCATGATCTGTTCAACTCTGGAAGAAGTGATTTTAGCTTCGGTGGCCAGCATCATGTGAAAAGATGACAGTATTGTGTATTACTTCCTGTTCTCAAAAATGGAAGCCAGATCAATACCAAGAGACAAAAATTTATTGTGTAATCCCTGACAGTACAATGTAGAGCTAAAGATCCCACACTATTGTCATTATGTCTTCCAGCATCAAGATTACCTCTAAATAACCCTCTTAGCAACTCCTGCTGTCATGCTCCCTTTGGCTTAGAAGCCCCAAGGAGGTTACAGCAAGTCTTTATCAACTGCAACTACACAAATGACCAGTCAATTGTGATAATAACACATGTACAAAAAAAGTTTTGAGTTAGTTTTGTAAGTTAAGTTTTGTTATGGTCGTATCACCAAAATGCCTTGTGTTTAAAAATAATAATAGTGATCCTTAGTTTTTCATGGTAATGGGGACCAGAACCCGCCATGAAAAACCGCAAAGTAGCGCCCCCCAACCCCCAATTTTTAAAAAATTTATTTATTTATTTATTTATTTGTGTGTGTGTGTGTTTACTCAGATTTAGCATAGGAAAGAGATACACACAAGCGTGTTTATTTCACTTTTTTCCCCCAAAGTATAATTTATCATATTCATATATATACAGTACAGTAAAATATGCCATATTTTTCTGTAAATTATTGTTGGAATGGGAAGATGAGACACAAGATGGATATATACATTCAACATACGGTACATAAGTACTGTATTTGTTTATTATAACAATAAATCAACAAGATAGCATTAACGTTATTAACATTCTGTTAAAGCAATCCATGGATAGAAAGACTTGTAGTTCTTAAAAGATAAATGTTAGTACAAGTTATAGAAATGTTATATTAAAACCCCTCTTAATGTTTTTGTTTTAATAAAATTAGTAAAATTTTCAATCAAAAAATAAACTACTAGCCCGCCATTGTTGTCAATAATTACACAATGCTCATGGGTGCTTAAGCCCATAAAATCAGTCGCACCCAAGCACCAGCAGAGGGTGACAAAACTCCAAAAAACACAAGTAACAAGTGAACATTGAACTGTGCTGTCATTTTAATCTGTTTGAGCGGGGCATGTGCGTTAATTGCGTCAAATATTTTAACGTGATTAATTTTAAAAATTAATTACCGCCCGTAAACGCGATAATTTTGACAGCCTTAATATACAGTATATATATAAAATGGTTTTTAAGCACTTCAAATGTAATAATAATGATCATTTTAAAACATGATACTGTCCCATCGAATAATTTTGAAACAAGAAAAAAGTATAAAAATGCTTGGCTTTATTAAGTGCTATATTGAGTGAGTCCACTCAAATCCGCTCAAGCTGCTCACTTACACACAATGAGTTGCCACAGCAACTGTTTAACAAGTTGAACGATGATTGACGCATGCATGCGGCGCTTTGAGGTAAGCGTCTCTGGCAAGATCAAACCTTAGCAGTCTGTCAAACATCGTTAACTTAAATCAGCAACTCCAGTGCACTGCCAGACCAGGAAAGAGCAAGGAGAGGGAGGGAGGGAGGGAGGGAGAGTGAGACTACGCGATAGGCTTGGGACAGCTCATTTGTATCCATTTTTCTTAATTGAAAAAAAAATCCGCAATGGACTGAGTGTGCGAAGTTTGAAGCGCAAAGTAGCGAGGGATCACTGTAATAAAAATAGCACTTACCTGTAAATCTTTACTGAATTTAATTGTCCTGATTTTAATGGATGGACAAACAACATCACAATTGGATTCCAAAATGTACTCATTTGAGACTGCTGGCAACGTCAACTGACTCACACAAGAACAGTAAGTAGTGTTGATCCACTGGCCACAAAATATTTGCATGCTAATGTTTTATCATATTAACTGCAAATGCATCAGGTCATTTTTAATTTTTTTTTTTTTTTTTTTTTGCGGCTGTTTAATTCCCAGGGGAATCATGAAACATTTATGACATAGATAATCTTACCTGAATTTACCTTTGCCAAGACAAGTGAAACACTTCAACAAGAGAAATTCATTGGGGTAATGTATCTAGTCAGGTCAAAAAAAGAGAATTGAAGATGGCTGCCCTCTATGCTCCTCACATTACAGTTTAAAAAGAGACAACAGGCTCCAGTTACTCGTCAGTGCGGTCAGAGAAAACGTCATGTGTAGATTCAGAGAAACAGGAGAAGAATACTTAATAATGTGCACTGTTTGCTACATGCGTAACACACATTACACGCAATTCTTTGAGCACTAAGCTGTTTAATTTTAGAGAGAAAATGTGGTTGAACACACTGGTTAAACATTGCTACCATTAGTTGATTCTTCTTAATGTAGAGGCTTAACATAAACATAAGCCTCTTCATACACAGAGAAGAAAAGGTGGCTTTTCAGGTCACGGAACAACAATACCGGTAAGTGTACGAGCCTAAACATTGAAAAGTGGCATCCAATTAGTATTTGACTAGGAATTATATGTCATAGGTTTCTAATTGATCAACTGGTTGAAAATGGCATACAAATATGCCATTTATTTATATAGTTGGCTCAAGGAAGGGACTATAACACTGCAACATAACGAAGTACGTTTTTTACAAAGGGCACATTTGTTAAGGGCTCTTTCATAATTGTGACGTTTAAGCATGATCCGTTTAAACAGCTACCATGTACATTATGAAAACGAGCATGGCGGGGACACAGCTTCAGGTGCTATATTGCATCACCTTTCCTCCTTTCAGTATTAGCCCCTTTCTGATTTATACAATACAGGTTTGATGGGATGGAATCAAATCAGGTGAATAATTGCATCATTAAACTATTTGCCTGCAACAAGCAGTTACCAAATCAGTTTCCGCTCATCTGTCTTTTCAAGTGTATGCCGTAGTACCATTTGGAACTGTAGTTGAAAAATTACCACTGTGAACAAATGAACCATCATTTCTTATGCATGGTATGCATTTTTTGGGATAAACAAAAACGACTGAATCTCCAGACGCATATATTAAATACTGTATGTAAGTATACAAACGAGATGTAACATTTTGAGAAGCACATACGGGCCAAAGCTGAGTGTTGACAAATGAAACTGTTATCAAGGAAAGAGAACTCTTATACAGTATGACACACAAAAATGTGTCTGAAAACACGAAATCACAGAGAATTCATAAAGAACAATTGTAAAAGAAAATTCACCTTTAAAGGTTTATTTTGAGGGTGGGTATAATACACGACTGCTTACTATACATGAAAATTTACAGTAAATACAGTAAATTGAAATAATTGTATTCAAATGTATTGCATTTCAAAATTAAAATTCTTACTCCAATATCAATCTCCTTACGTAGGTTATTGAAAGAGACTATAAGATGGCAACAGAACTTGAGCTTCTACTCTCTACTCTCCCCCACCCTTCAAAAAAAAATAAATAAATAAATAATTGGATGGGGTAAAGCAAGGCATGTACATTAAAAGGACGTACTCACACAATATTTGCCACTCTGCTGACCCTGGCAGGCTGACGAGGAGGCAGCGCGTCTGGCATCGATGCCAGCCTGGCGGAGAGACATGATGAAGAAAAAAATTGATGAAGAGAGGTGAGTAACTACGATGTACCTCTGTAGATTAGTAATGGCAGATGGACCCTAATCATGCCCTTGTCGCCACTACTTGGTAATTACAACCCCTAGCAAAAAGTATGGAATCACCAGTCTCGGATGAGCACTCACTCAGACATTTCATCATGTAGAACAAACTCAGATTAAAAAGCTTGAAGTTCAAAAGTGCAACTCTTTAGCATTCAGAAACACTAAAAGAAATGAATAAAAAACATTGTGGTGGTCAGTAAATGGTAATTTTATAGAGCAAGTGCTCGGAAATACATGTGGAATCACTTCTGAGGAAAAAATATGGAATCATGAGAAACAAATAACAATCAAAACACATCTCTAGTATTTAGTAGCACCACCTCTGGCTTTTATGACAGCTTACAGTCTCTGAGACATGGACTTGATGAGTATTCTACATCAGTTTGGTGCCAACTCTTTGATTGCAGTTGCCAGATCATCCTTGCAGGTTGGAGGCTTGCTGTGGACCAATTTTTTTTTTCAATTACCACCACAGGTTTTTAATAGGGTTGAGATCTGGGCTATTTGTAGGCCATGACATTGACTGAATGATTCTTTCGCCAAGGAATGCTTTAACAGTTCTAGCTCTGTGGCATGATGCATTGTCATCTTAGAAAATGACAAAGGTAATTCAATTTAAGGGATAAGAAAGCTGTCTAAAATTTCAATGTAAACTTGAACATTTATTGAAGATTTAACCACAGCCATCTCCCCAGTGCCTTTGCCTGACATGCAGGCCCATATTATCAAGGACTGAGGGAATTTTGATATCTTCTTCAGGCAGTCATCTTTGAACACTTTGAACATCACTGGAACAGCAGCAAACAAAAGTTCCAGCATCATCACCTTGTCAAGAGTCAATAATCTGCATTGGACAAATTGATGATGCTGGAGTTTACATTGGAAATTTTAGACAACTTTCTTATCCCTTAAATCATGGGCGTAGGTTTGGTCTCAACATTTGTAGTGACGATATAACAGCATAACCTGCATGTACACTTTTTGCTGGGGACGGGACATTAATAAGACCAAACAGATTGGATGAACGGGGCAAAGGGCCACATTTCTCAAGACTATGAACCTAATTAATTGATGGGCTAAATGATCAATGCAAAATAAATCCATATCGACTGATAATAACTTTAAGGTGCATTGGTTCAGGTGTTCACTGTTTGATTCAAACCCTTGTTTTCAGAAAACAATTTTTGAAAACTTCCAGAATGTCTGTTTTTTATTAGCAAACATAAACATAATGAAAATAATTCGCTTAATATTGGTAGGGTCAATTCTATCCTTACAACATATGAGAAGACAATCTAAATTCCCTATATAACTGAACTCATTACGTATGTAATGCAAATAAGGTTGCTTCAAAGTTGGTGGGGACAATTTTAGCATCCTGAAAAGCTGGTAGTGTTATGTCTCGACTCCCTACAGTCCCTATGCAAATCTACGCCCTTGCTTTCAATTGAAAATTTGTTTGTGATTTTCCAAGATGACAATGGATCATGCAGCTGAGCTAAAACTGTTAAAGCATTCCTTGGAGAAAGACTCATCCAATCAATGCCATGGCCTGCAAATAGCCCAGATCTCAACCAACTGATAGCCTGTGGTGGAAATTGGAAAAAAATGGTCCACAGCAAGGCTCTGACCTACAAGGATGATCTGGCAACTGCAATCAAAGAGAGTTACCAAATTGATGAAGAATACTCATAAATTCCATGTCTCAGAGACGGCAAGCTGTCATAAAACCCAGAGGCGGTGCTACTAAATACTAGAGATGTGTTTTGATTGTTATTTCTTTGTTTGTTTCTCATGATTCCATATTCCTCAGAATGGGGTGATTCCATACCACCACAATGTTTTTATTCATTTCTCTTAGTGTTTCTGAATGCTAAAGAGTTGCACTTTTGAACAAATTCATTATTTTTCAAGCTTTTTATCGGAGTTTGTTATACATGATAAAATCTCTGAGTGAGTGCTCGTCCGAGACTGATGATTCCATTCATTTTGCTAGGGGTTGTACTATCATTGTGTGAGGTGGTAGGTAGATCATCTAAGGCTAAGTGGCATGTATATTCTCTTTCAATAACATAATTATCACTGAAAGACTTATTAACATTGCTGTAAGTGAAATAATTGGCTGCCATTGACGGAAATTGATGTGTAATCCGTTTTAACTGACAGTTCTAATGGATTGGATGTCTACCGCAGTCAGTGGCAGCCAATAAGTGAAAAAGATGGAAATGAATGTGTTCTGACCAAATTATGAAATTATCATTTGTAACATTGTACATTCTTTTTGATATTTACACCTTTTCCCCTTGTGCTTTTGCCCTCCTGATGTGACAGGGAACAAAAGAGGTAAGAAAATAACAATTGCCATCAATACATACTCGATCATTTAAAATGATGTCCATGTTATTGTTTGACAGGTCTGACATTTTGGGAAACTGAGAGTAGAAGTATCGGTATTTGGACACATGTCCCCGCAGTATTTTTTTTTTTTTTTTTTGTCTTCATCAAAATCTAAAAATATTTGATTAAAAAAAAATAATAATAATATGATTGGATACAAAGCTATGTACTACATCAATATTTCATTTGAATTACAATTTATGTTTAAGCCATTTCCATTTGTATATGCCTTAACAATATAGACTTGGTGAATGTGTGTGCTGTGTTTCTGCGCTCGTTAGAAAGCAAAAAATAACTACTTCATTCTTCCCTTGAAATACATCTGCAGCATACTGTATGTAACCTTTTAATGGCCAAATATTATTTGCATTAGCCCTTTCACGCATGAATTATGATTTTTTTTTTTTTTTTTTTATGCCTTTGCAGGGCAAACATTGAACTTTTCAGCTGCCATTGACAGTGCTAGACGTCTAGCGCCATCAATGGCACAGAAACATGTGCGTTCACAGCCCGTTTCAATGAATTTTCAAGGGTATAATTATATAAAATATGGAAAATGAATGAATGAATAAACAATAAAATGATAGTTTTTTTATCACCATAATAATAATAGCTAATATTTAAGTTTTTTTTTTCTACGTTAAAAAAAGATGACAAAAAAATGGTCAATTGCTCAATAAAGTGTTAATAGTCTTAAGTAACTTCTGTATAGCTGACCACTGTCCTTGAAAGGGTTACTAGGACACCCACCTGCAAATGTTGGCCAACAACGATGGCTTTTCTCTGGCATCAAGAAAGTGATGTCATGTTAGATGTGCAAGATAAAACTCCGCAATGAAGAATATTGATTCAAGTCAAGGTGACCTTTCCACCAGTGGCCCTAAAAAAAATGAAACATCACAAGTGTATGGATATTTTAAAATAATGAATAATAATTTTATAACATGATGATCTTACACTTGTGTGGCAAAATACCGTGGTTGGGAATTATAGGGCTAATTCATAAGTAAGCCACTTACTGTATATTCTTAAAACAATTTTAACCTTTGTCCTCTTCAATGCATATAGGAAAGCAGAGGAGGAGGCCAAACAGGCCAAGGAAGTAGAAGAGAAGACAGAGCAGGAGCGACTAAGGATCCTAGGTTACGACGAAACCAAGCTCGCACCTTGGCAACGACAGATCATCCTGAAGAAAGGAGACATAGCCAAACAGTGACCTGGTCTTCCCTCTCTTCTCTTCTGTTCATTGAGCCCTTCCTATCATCAACACTGCCACTACCAAGGCATTCACTGATTGCTTTGCGCCCTGATTTTTGGCCGTTGCTTTACCGATGATGTCCTGTCTTTCTCTCTTACCGTCAAGACACTGAAGCGATGCGGACGATAGAGGCTGGGACTTTCCTGGGCCCTTTTTGAAAGTCTCACCGAGACTAACTTTAGGCTTTAGTATAGCTTCGGAATGCACTGATTGCCCTCACATAAAACCTCTTCTTTGAACTGAACGTGTCCTTAATCCAGACCACTTTGCTTCACCGCAAGTCCATCGTGTTAATTTTGGTCTTTCTCATACAGATAATTAGTGAGGGAAAAGGGTGCTGTTTGTTAGCATTGTTGCCACAGAAAGGGGTAAAGAGCTGTCATATTTTTGTGTTCTGTACAGTACCCACGCTCACCATTGTATAACACCATTGACAGACAAATTAATGAGTCCCATAACATTTTGTATAAACCTCATAGATGCTTATTGTTTACTGCCACAATTGTCATTCTTACAATCTTTGTTCTACCTTTCAAATCTCTTTACCTAAACGTACTGTCGCAATGTTCTGGATCTGAACATTCACGCGAAACTCCACGTTCATTTCTAAATCAGCACTGAAAGAATTAAAGGCTACATTGATTGTAATTCCTTTTTCTATTTGTGTTAATGGTATGGTGATCATGAATGTTGCGTAATTTGTATCAAACATGTTATAACGTATTACTGTATGTTTGGATAACACTGCAGGTTGTTTGGATAAAACTGTTTATTTTGACAGAACGCACTTTGTCAGCACACACTGGTTCAGTAGATAGGATGAATCCATACCCGGATGATTATTATCATCATTATTGTCATTGCATCATGTGAATGATTTTTTTTCCCTCTGCAGCAAGAAAATTCATTGATATCTAAGAAACTGTTAAATATTTCTCATACAATGAGGATGACAAATTAGACTTAAGCTTATCATGAAGTTATTTAACACACATCAATTTGCAACATATAAATGCAGTACAGACTAGATTTTTAAAATGTTTACAATAAGTAACCATTTTATGAAGCCTGCACTGCACACATCATTTGGAAATAGTTACTGACTTTCATCAGCTGCCATATGATATTGAAATTTCTAAATGATAATCGCCATTTGATTTTTTTTTTCTTTTTTTTTTTTTTTTTTTCATTTAACCTTTAGTCTGTACTACTCACACTGATCATGATAGTTTCAGTGTTTGCATACTGGATCTCAGCCTTGATTGTATAGAAGTGGGCAAATACATGCAAGCATGATTGTTTTCAGACTGCTCAAAAAAGGAGGAAATAAATCATAATTACGTGAACTGTCTCAATTGTGCTTTTGTTAACTCAAAAAAAGGGGGTAGCAATTGAATATTTAAAGTGTGGGGCACTCATTTAACTCACTGGCTTCCATTGATGATGCTAGACATCCAATCCATTTTGACTGGAAGAGGCTGCTAGTGAATAGTCACTGCCAGGCCCTCCCAGTCAAAATGGATTGGATGTGCAGTATATCGACGTCAATGGCACCGAAACAAGAATTCACAGCCAGTCTTTCCATTTTAAGTTAATTTGACGTTTATTGTTTTAAATGGCAGGCAATGGGTTAAATACTATGATTTTTATTTTTTTTTTAATTGTAAAAAAGGGTGGGGGTGATTTTTTTTAAAAATTCATTTTGATTTTTATTTAGTTGAAATTATATATTCATCCAAATCTCAAAATTAACAATTCAAGCAAAAAAAATAAATAACTGGCAAGGATGTATCATCATTAAAACACCAGCATTCAGACCCGTGGTCCTCAGTTAGCAGACCGCGGTCCACGACCGGAATACGGCACACCTCTCTGCGGACCCACGGACGTACGAAAAAACGAAAGAAAAAAACAACATACAGCATTTGTATGAATCGCCGATCTATCGCTATGTGCTACTATTCTATCGCTAAATTTTGTTTGAGTTTTAGTTAAATAGCTTACGTTTTCACTTCTGTTGTCATCGTTATGACAACGTTGCGCTGATTGGCTGAGAGAGCCTGCGTGGATGCGCTGATTGGCTGAGAGTTTGTTTGTTTGTTTGTTTGTTTATTTATTTATTTATTTATTTATTTATTTATTTTTATTTCCCCGTGTTACCCCTACAGGTGTAGGTTCACTATCCTCGTCCCCTCACTATCCACTCGCTCTCGCTATATAAACTATATAATTGGCCGAGGAAATGCTGTCCCGTGAAATGCCTGTTTAAAAATGTTCCCGTTGTTACTTCTTGCGTTCGCTTAAAAGTGCCCATTTAAAAAGGAAAAGCACCGGCACTCTTGCTGCACATTCAAGATCACAACGTTAAGCAACGTTCACTATCTCCACAAATGCCACCAGTAGAAGACCGAATCTAACAAAATGGCATGCTCATAATTGACCAAGAGAAGAAAAGTGGACAATGAAAATTGCCGTTTCAATGAAGAATGGAATGACAAACATAAAAACCGTCCTCTGAAGGAGAAATAACTAAAGATTGTATGAAATGATGACAGCAATGTTCGAAGGGAAAGAAAAGGAGGAAATGAAAACAAAAATCAAATCTCACTCTCAGATTTATCAACTACAAGATGCACTAAAGTACTGGCCGATGATGTGGGTAAACAGCTTTGTGACCCCCAAATGCCATTTCTCTCACTGAGCAGTGTTTTACAGTTAAAGTTACTGTCAACAATTGTTATGTTTGCACCTTGATGACAGAGCTTATCATTTATATTCTGAACAAGTAATCATGTACTGTACTACTTGCACGTTTTCTTTTTTGTCCAGCAGTGTTTTAGTTACAGAATGTACTGTCAATAGTTATTGTTTGCACCTTAATGACAGATCTAGTCAATTATTTAGTGTACATGTGTAAACATAGTTCTTGCATGTTTTTTTTTTTTTTTTTTTTGTAATTTTAAATCAAAAATGTTTTGTTAATTTATTTTTATTTAATCAGAATGCCCATTGTATTGTCGTTTGGTCCAAGGAAACCCTCCTTTACCACCTTCGACCTGCCTTGTACTTGACCGACATTAACAAATGGATCCATGCTTAATTGTGGACCTTCAAGATTTGTATTTGAGGACCCCTGATCAGTGTTGTTAATAATGGCGTTACAATATAACGGCGTTACTAACGGCGTTATTTTTGTCCGTAGTGGGTAATCTAATTAGTTACTTTTCTCATCTTGGCAACGCCGTTACCTTTACTGAGGACGGAAAGGCATGCGTTACTATGCGTTACTATATTGGTCGAAAAGTCTGAGGGAGACGGACTCACCGAGACGACAGAGCAGAGCAGGAGTAGGGAGGAGGCAAGAAAGTCGTGACGCCGAGCAAACGCGATGCTAGGTAGCTCCAATAATACATGTTGTAGCCGAAAGCCTACAAACTACGCCCGCATGTTATGGTAGATATGGTAGACATGGTAGATATCACGTGTACTGTACATAGATATAACTAGATGCAAAATGACAGACATAGCACTAAATGAGTTAGTAGACAGCCGCCATCTTAAAGCAGTAGACTTTTTAGGATGGCTCTGTTGTAGAGAACCTTCCTAGCGAACCTAAGTAACTTTTAATCTAAAATACTTCTAAATCGGCAAAATCTCGACTTGAATCTATCTTTAAATGATGAAACAGTTTTAAAACTTTCATATGTCGAAAGTAGAGGGAAGGGAACTAATGCAATAATGGGAGCAATTTTAACAACTTTTAACAGTTGATTCAGGGTAAATGGTAAATTAGGGTAAAGAATTGGGCTCGGGCCAATTGTACCAAAAACCTTCACAAAAAACTTCCCATCGTGTGGCCAATGTTTTTTTTTTTTTGTTTTTTTTTGAGAAAAAAAAAAAAAAGTAATTATCACCAATTACTTTGCCAAATAACTAATTACTCTTACATTCAGGTAATTGAGTTACTAACGCAATTACTTTTTGGGAGAAGTAATTTGTAACTATAATTAATTACTTTTTTTCAGTAAGATTAACAACACTGCCCTGATTTAGACGGACGGACAGGACGGGACCGTTTTATTGTGTTGTAGTACTAAATATTGGCCACTAGAATGCGCTAACAACATGTTGGAAGTTGCCGATCGACGAACAAACGCAAAAAAAAGAAAAAGAAAAATTACAGCATTCAGATTTAAAATGACCGCATCAAATACGCAAAGCGATTAAATCTCTGCATTACATGTGCAGAAGGCTTTACATTCAGGGGAAATAAATAATCGTCAACTGAAACTGGAACTAATCTTTCAAAAAGTGAAGTGGTCTATCTGCACTTTTTTGTGATTGGTTGACTTGACGCTCACCTGTAACAGCGCTGTCAGCAGAGAGCTGCCAAAGCAGGAAGTGGCGGTTAAAGACCAAATATGTGAAAACAACGTTACGACCAGCGGTGGACACAACTGAGGTCTCATTTCCTCTCACTCTCTTTCGGTCTTTCATTTATTTTGCCGGTCATTAGGAGTTTTGAAATTTCACCTCGATCAGGTAAGACAGCCGTGGGGTGTTGCAGCAATTAATTGTTTGCTCTGTTTCCTGCAACCTCGCCATAAACAACCAAGAGAACGTGAGGCAGACATTTTTTCTTCCACTCTAAACCGTCAAAGATTGGGGCTGCGACTCTGGCGTGGAAAACAGTAAATATACTCTTATGTAAACGCACGCATTGTTTTGCATGCGGGGTGAATTGATTTAATTGATTGAATTATGCTTTCTTAATGCGGGAGAAGTAAGGTTAGAATGCCTACATACCTTTAACCCTTTACTTAACTAATTGGTTGTCATTGACGCCGCTAGACGTCCAATTGATTTGGACTGTGAAAAGGCTGACCCCGAATTATCGCTGCCAGCCATCCGAGTCAAAATGAATTGGACATCTAGCGCCGTTAATGGCACTGTAACTTGAGCATTCTCAACCAGTGATCCCAATTTAAACGAATTGGACACCTATCATTGTCAATGGCAGTTAAATATAAATTTGAAAATAAAATTAAAAAATAGTGTAAAAAAAAAAAAAGTTTGTTTCTATTCATTTTGGTTTTATAATGTTTTTAATAATATTGTATTAGGCATGTGCTTATAACCAGTTTTAAGGTCTACCGTGGTATGAATACGTCACATTTTCAAAACCGCAAAAAAAAAAAAAAATCCGTCATACTGTCCCTAAGGTATTGGCTATTTTTATGTCCCAAAATGAAGGGAGAAATCCCTCGCTTGCAGCTGCAAGGCTCAATCTCCCATCGAAGAAAACGAAATCGCTGATATGTGAATACTTCGGCTACAGAAATATGATTTCGCGTTCATACAAAATTTAAAGATTAGTAAACACTATTCCCACCATTTACGAGAGTTAACTCCAGCGTGTTTAGTGTGTCTAGCGGTTGTAAAACATGTTTTTTTAATCTCTCTGGCAACTGTCTGTGTTGACAAACAGAGTGTGTGTCTAATGTAAACGTGATACGAGTCATACACATGTGCTTTTTATGGAAAGTACCGGTAATTCAATTATTTTTGTTCTGATGAAAATAATGTTAAGCTGTGGCTGTGGGTTTCCCTCACCTAAAGGACTGCATTTATTTTAATTTTATTTGGATTTTTTTTTTTAAACTTAACATTATACTTATGTTCCAATTTGCTAATGTTTTGAAAAATAAAAATCCTGTTCAATGGAAAAAAAGTTATTGTTTTTTACCCAGAAATCTCAAAGTAACACAATTTATAGCTGTAGTGGCAATACCGTGATATTTTTGCTTAAGGTTATCATACTGTCTGAATCTTATACCGGCACATGCCTAGTAAATACATAAAGTGATTATCGAAACATTTGTGAAAAATAAATTAATGATGAATAAAAGAAGAAAGTACAGTAATAATTTTCCACATACTATATGTTGTTGACATCACATTTTGAGCAATATAGGCCACACTTGTCTACCAAATGTTAATATTGTGGCCTACATGACCCACATTTGTGGATGCTAGTTCTTAGGAGGTTAAGTTAGTTTAGCTTTTTTCCCCCCTAATTACCAAAATACGCTGCCCTATAAAGCGTTAAAGTTGCAGCTAATGTCTCACTTATCCGATAGAAATATTTTGTAAAATATAAAATGAGAAGAGGATTATCATTTCGAAACTTTTCACAACAGGAGCTAAATGTGTTAAATATTGTGTTCGGAGTCAATCAAATGCAAGTTGGCCTTTTTGCCATAATTCCTAAGAGTATGTTTGACGCAAACACAATGCATTTCTCCAAAAGAAGTGGTGGTCGCAGCATCATGTTTTTTGGGCTGTATTTCTCAGCAAAAACATATTTTTTATAGGGCTGTCAAAATTATCACGTTAAAGGGTGGTAATTAATTTTTTTAATTAATCACGTTAAAATATTTGACACAATTAACGCACATGCCCTGCTCAAACAGATTAAAATGACAGCAGAGTGTAATGTCCGCTTGTTACTTGTTTTTTTGTGTTTGCCGCCCTCTGCTGGCGCTTGGGCCCAACTGATTTTATGGCTTTCAGCACCATGAGTGAGCATGGTGTAATTATAGACATCAACAATGGCGAGCTATTAGTTTATTTTTTGATTGAAAATTTTACAAATTTTAATAAAACGAAAACATTCAGAGGGGTTTTAATATAAAATTTCTATAACTTGTACTAACATTTATCTTTTAAGAACTACAAGTCTTTCTATCCATGGATCGCTTTGAGAGAATGTTAATGTTAATGCCATCTTGTTGATTTATTGTTCTAATAAACAAATACAGGACTTATGTACCATATGTTGAATGTATATATCCGTCTTGTGTCTTATCTTTCTATTCCAACAATAATTTACAGAAAAATATAGCATATTTTATTGATGGTTTGAATTTCGATTAATTACGATTAATTCATTTTTAACCTATAATTAACTCGATTAAAAATTTTAATCGTTTGACAGTCAGTGTTAGCTCGAAAGCTTAAGGTTTCTAAGAGAAAGTGATAATGGGTGTGAGCTAACTCCCCTTTCGCAAGAGTTTTAATGTGATGTCAAACTTTTCTACTTTTCCACAGAGCCCTCCAATGTTGTAAGTGTTGAGGAGGTCAGTGGACGGGGCCGAGTTGACAGAGCCAGGACGCTATGTCTCATACCCAGTCAGACGGCCGTGCGGGTGACCAGGTCCCTTTGATTTTGGAGAGCCCTTTTTCCACGGTACTCCATATTTCTGAGCCTGGCGATGAATGTTGCCAGTCACAAAGCTCCCACACTGTACAGCAAGAGGCCTGCAAAAGCCAAGAGGATGGTAATAGCAGGCTGGTGGTGCCCCAATCTCTTATTTTGAGCACCCAAAGTCCAGTGGCCCAGAAGCTCGGCAGTCACCAGATCATCCCCAAAAACCTAGCGGTGACCAGCCGGCCCAAAAACCGTCATCACACCACTGTGGTGACATTCCCTGTTGGACTGGAGAATTCCTGTCACGGATCCCGAATCCGACACTCAACGCAGGGGCCTGATGTGAGCTGGGAGGACTATGACAGTGATGGAGATGGCTTCGCTTTGAGGAGGAACCGGAGGAACAAGTCCTACAGAGCAGCAGTGACCAGCCTGGACATTGATGCCATGGCGAGGGGAAAAGAGGCTGTTAACACACTCAAACCTGTAAAAGAAGGCCGAGCATCCAGTCCCTGTGCAGCTCGCAGCCCTGGACGGAAGGTAAAGCTGTTATCCGTCCATTTCTTCTGGCTAAATGTAAATAATGGCACTTCAAAAGTCGTACACTACTGAACATGTTCCAGAAGTGGTATTGTCTGGATGAGTTATTTTGGTCCCCCTATAGAAATGCTTGAACTTGACAGTACGGTGGAGTGGAAACTTTGCTTTAGCTTCAGTAACGCTGACTGTTAGGCATGGAGATGACTAAGCTTGCATATCAGGTGCTATTTAGAGTTCTCTACTGGACTGGACTGCTAAAAAAAAAAAAATCAAGAACAAACTATTGTGAGATAGTAAAAGACCAAAATGTGTATACCGGTATTTCTCAGCAGTGTTGTTCTCGTCAACAATGACTATAACAAAAATATTCGTCGACGAACAATTTTTTCAGGACAACGACGAGACGAAAACTAGCTTCAAAACGTGTTTTGGGAGACTAAAACATAATGAGCCTAATGCCAGTTTTCGTCTAAAGAGACAAGAACGAGAGGAAAATGCGAAATGGTTTCCGTCACATGTTCACGATATGTGAGATTTATGTGTAGTTATCCTTTCGTAGCACCGGCTAGGCTCAAGCCGCATGTATTAATGCACAATTCCGATGTGTATTGATGTCCATTGTCCATTGAGCCAGCTCAAGTATCACGCATGCGCACTAATTCGCACTCCGAGATGAGATGAGCAAACTGACCCACACGCGCAGGAGCACCAAAACAAATGACCACACATGGCAATCTTGAAATATTGCTCAATTGGAGCAAAGAGAAAACCGAGCATTCTCAGGCTTATCCTCATCACATTTTATTTTTTTATAAATGTTGTCAAGCCCGCACCTTCCCCAAAAGCGGTGTTCAAGCTAACGCTAATGCACAGCTGCACCGCTACCATAGCGCCCTGTCACACACCCGCTGTGCTGACGTAACTGCTACACGAATTCCGATTTGGGAGACTTGGCAGTTTAGACCGCAGCCACATTCGGAAAAAATGTGACCCAGATCGGATTTTATCCACATACGAAAGTGACCTAGATCGGATTTGAAATGGTCCACTTTCATGCGATTCGTGCATTAAGACCTGCGGTATGAATCTTGCCATTGTCACTCATGTGACGTGGTGTGCCTCCCACCCCCACTCACCAGTGCAGTGTCCTACCCAGTCTCAAAGCTTGCGCACACGCACACACGGTAAGATTTTTTTTTATCTTGGCCAGAGAGAATATGCAATGTTATGTTGCTTTAGCCTTTAAAGGTCTGTGCTGAGTGATCATCACACACTAAATGTAACTCATAGCATTAGCATAACATTCGTGTTCGAATTAGGCTAGTGCTAACAGCGAGCGTCCTCTTAAACTCTCGGACAACTTTGTTTTACATACAGTTCGTAACGTCCAGGTGGGTATAATCAGGGGTGAAAGTGGTTAGAATTTCTTGCCGGAGCTCCCCGACGTGAAGGATGCCACAGATTTTTTTTTTTTTTGGGGGGGGGGGGGGGGTCAAAACTACTGAAATGCAAAGAAAACTGTTTTGGTCAGTTATTTCTCTAGCACATACAAAATCTGATTTTCATTCAAAATTGTATTCTTTCAATGATTTGCAAAATAAAAGTTAACAAAAACAGCTATAACCCCAACCTCCATCTTCTAATTTTTATTTTCATTTCCTCACATACTAAATGCCAAATCTCAATTTTAACTACTTAAGAACATGGGATGTATATTAATAATGGAAACATTTACTTTTTGTTGTGTTTTTTTAATAATAAAGATATAAGTAACATACATTAAGAAAAATAAGTGCAAATGACTTGTATTATGCAGACTGAAATGGAATTTATTTTGAAGATCACACAAACATTGACTTTTTAAAATCATAAGTAAATCAATAAGTAGCCTAACATAAATGAACAAATATAAGTCCAAAGTGCACATTGACAGCTAAGATGTTTTGAACCTTCCCATCAGAGCAAATAAAACTAAATAAGATAAATAAGCCTCCTTAACACTTTGCTTGCTCTTAAAGATTTGATCCATTTTCTGTTGCATTGCCCCCTTTTTTTTTTTGCTTTTTCAGAAAACATGCCCATTTGAAACAATCAGAGCTAACTATCTCTGGTGAGCACATGTCAGTATGTCAACCAATTCAACGGATAAATGAGTCCAGGCATTTTGCTTTGCTGCGTGCATTCGCACATTGACGTGACTCATCATCGTCAGACTCAGATAACTGCAGCAGCTGGGGTACCTCCATGCCGTCTTTGGAATAAAATAAATAATAAATATCGGTGGAAACGGATTAGCTACACAAGCACTTTATTATGCTTGTTGTTAACACTTGTGTATATAAATCTGATGTTGGTAGATTGTTTTCTTCTTGGAGATGAAATGCATGTGTGGCAGCTTTGTATTTTTTTTTTAAATAGCGTTTTCACAGTTGTCGTCATATTTTCTGAATCAAAGCACCGTATACAGGAACAGTGCCCTGAATCTTATACCGGAACTGCGTTCCTGACCGTTCTGGCCCACTTTCACCCCTGGGTATAATTAATTGAAAATAATGTACTGTTTTTCTGCTGGGTGTGTATTATCAGAAAGTTGGCATTGTCCTTGTAGTACAATATGTGCTCGTCTGTCAACGTTCATTCAAAAGAGTTGGGAATCTTTTTTTTATATATTTTTGGAGTACATTTTTTAAATTTTACAGACAAAAACATTTTTACTAAACGTCAACCTTAACTCAAGACTAAGTTGTAGTTTATTGTCAGCAAAAACTAGACGAAGACACATTTTGAGATGACAAAAATATAACTCAGACTAATAAGTATTATTGTCAAAAAGAATAAGAAAATTTAAAGGGCTGTTCTCAGTGATAAAATGTGTTGTTGTCATCCTTCCAGCGAACCCTAGGGAGAAGGAGGAACCGCAACCAGCGAGGGTCATTCAAAGATGGTATGAGTGAGTCATTGTCCACATCCCTTAAAAGTAGCCAAAACAGTACAAATGATCAGATGTTGGAGAATATTTTAGAGTATTTTACATCTTGTAGATGATATTGAATTGCTACCCCAATGAAATTGTGAATGCCAAAATTTTGCCATGTTTTCTCTCTTGGAAAACAATGTCTTAAACTCTGGGAGCTCTCTGCATGCTGAATGTAGCATTGTTGAGTTCTGATTATTGAATTGGAACATCCTGCAGACTCAGCTACTCAGCCAGTCATCACTGTGCGTTGACCAGAAGAAAAAGCTCTCCTGATCATTTATTCAGTATTCTAAAGTTACACCACAAACATTGTGATTTTCACGTAGAGCTGATCTCCAGCAATTGTTTATTCTCTCAATGTTAGGCCATTGAATAATAGGGTGAAGTGGCTGACTTTCCCGACCTAAGAACCCCGAAATGATTCATATGTGGGTTTGCTCCCCAGCAACGCCGCGCCTCTACCAGGAGATCCGAGAGCGTGGTTTGCACTCCACCAATCAGGATGAGCTGCTGGATGACTTTGTGGTGGTGGAAGCGCCGGTGGAGGACCAGAGCATTGTGGTAAAGAGCTACAGGCCGGCGCAACTCACCTGGAGCCAGCTGCCACAGGTAACCCCCGTTGAAACCGTACCCGTGCAGGCACAAGCTGAATTGATGCTTCAAATGCACTTTTGTCTTCCGACTTTATGAAGGTGAAGGACAATGGGATCCTGAACATGATCTCACCTCAAGAGAGAAAAAGACAAGAGGTAAGTAGCTCATCTCTTGATTTACTGTATGTGCCATTATGTTTGAGTGGTCTCCAGTGTTGCCTCTAAGCTGCGCGCGTGCGCAATCGCGCACTGCTGGCACCTACTCTGCGCACAAGAAAGTCTATGCTGCGCACACAAAAAAAAAAAAAAATCAACAGAAACGTATTAATTGCGTTGTAACTCGGTGAGTGACAGGTGTACAGCAAATGATACGATAGGGTTCACATCCGCTACGCAGCCAATCATAGCATTGACATTGCTTGTGTATTGCCCAGCCTACACGCGGGGTGTAGGTTAGCAAGCTGACAACAGTGCGTGAGTGCGGCGGAGTTGAGAGACGCAAAGGCCAACCCCTTTTATCATGGCGAAACGAACGGGCAGCGACACATCCACTCACCAAGCCAAAGTAAAAAAGAAATGCGGTTCATATAAAATGGATTGGCTGTCGGAGCATGTGCAAATAGACGAACAAGCGGTGAAACTGGGTGATATTTCCCGCAAAGCCAAAGTACCAAGTGAGTTTTCAGAGGGAAAAATGTGGACTGAATGGAAGTTGGACTACCTCAAGCGTCATATTCAGCAGAAAAGTCATTTGAAAGCTGTTGAAAATTATGAAGACTCAAGATGGGACAGGGGATTGGTACATTATTGCGGGAGAGTGCAATAGACCGACAGAAGAGAAACAAGCTGTCCCACAAAACAAAATCTGACCCAGAGCAAGTTGAAGTTCTCATTGACAATATTTTACTTGCCATCGAAATGAATGCGTCAGTGGTGTCAGTTCAACAAATCTGCAATCAAATGGCAAAGTATGTGAGTATACCCGAAAGATGGCGAAGTAAAAACTATGCCTTTGAATTTGTAAACTCAATCAATGAGATAGTGGAGAACGAGATAATGTGCAGTGTTATAAATGCACCCTGGCATACACCGATAGTAGATGAGAGCACTGACATATCAGTACACCAAATGCTAGTCCTATATATTAAGATGTGAAAAATAAGGTACAATTTAAGTCAGATTGGTGTGTATTCTAGTGACATGTATAAAGATATTTTAATTATGGGTATTAATCATTAAACGCTACTACTAGATAATTTACAGGCAGTAGAAATGCTAATAGGCGTGAAAAGGCGTGATACTGGTGTGTGGCCGCCATGTACCGTATTTTTCGGACAATAAATCGCAGGTTTTTTTTCATAGTTTGGCAAAGGGTGCGTCTTATACTCTGGAGCGACTTATATGTGAACTTATTCACACATTATTATATCATTGTCGCTAGTTAGCATGTTCTTTATGCTATAGTTATCTGAATAACTCTAGCTATGTTTCATTAACATACCAGGCATGTTCTCAGTTCGTTGTTTATGAGTCATGTAATGTTAGCATACCGTACGTACACTTATTCAGCCTGTTGTTCTCTATTGTATTTTTATTCTAAATTGCCTTTCAAAATGACATGTCTGTTCATGGTGGTGGATTCTACCGAATAAATTTCCCCCAAAAATGTGACTTATACGCTGGTGCGACAAATATGTTTTTACCTTTTCGTTACGCATTTTTTGGCTGGTGCGACTTATTCTCTGGTGCGACTTATAGTCCAAAAAATACGGTACACATCTGATGTTGCTCACCGTGGGCTGCACTGTGCTCAGGGAGCTTGTGTGTTTGCTCAGAGACATAAAAAATTAGAGGGAACATTGGTTGTCTCTATGACAGGACACCGTTAACTTCTGATTTAACACTTGATATGTTTTTGGAAAAATACTGTCAGTGTGTGTAAAGTAATCCAAGCATAGAATGGCTTGTCCCTTTTTGTTATTGCATTCATTTTGTGTCAATAGCAAAGGTCCACCCTGTTTGCATTCTAGTCCCTGAGTCAACCCCCACCCTGCCACGCTGTCTGCTGCTTTAGTGCTTCCCACTTTTATAGTAACCTCGTGGCTCTTTATCATATGGCTTCAACACTATCCATGACAACGCCTTTTTTTTTTCCACCAAGGAGCGTTTGCTTTTGGACGTACATTCAGCATTATAAATAACACCACTCCCAAATGAGTATTTCAAGCCCACCCATATGATTTGCCGACAGTGTGTTGAAATGTTTACTTGAGACTGCTGTTGGTGATACTTATGGGCTCTGTTTTGATTTATTTGACAGGCAATCTTTGAAATAATCACATCAGAACACTCCTACCTGCACAGTTTAAGCATCCTGGTGCGACATTTTAAGGAGAATGAAGCTCTGAAGAGGACCATGACAACAACTGAGCACCATCACCTCTTCTCCAACATCTCTGTTATCCACCAAGTCAGCAAACGGTGGGAACAATACACTACTCCTACTCCTATGTATGTTTTTATTCATACACATTCATGGCTTTTCGCAGTGTGGTTTTAGAAGTGACTCAAAATGTCAAGCACCCCCCCTTCCCCCCTGCCTTTAGGATGGATAAGTATCTTGTAGGTCCCATCGACATGTTAAAACATGCTTGGCAAACAGGTTTTGCTGCCTCGCTATGCTGCGTGGTGTTCTTTGGGTTTTAAAATGAGTATATGCTGCATTTAAGAACTCAATACTTACAAAAATAAATGTAAATAAAAAATAGCTTTTGTAGTTTGCGCGTATGAGAGGACGTGTGATAGAACAACACCTAATGAGTCTAATTTGTGTAGTTTTTGTTATCCTCCATTCTGGACTTCATGGTGTCATTTTCCCTTTTTTTGTTTTGTTTAATAGCCTCTGCAGGGGTGTGGCGGAAATTCATGTATCGACTGTTTGTCGTGCTGTTGAGGAATGCACTCAATGCTTTTATGCTGATGTTTTTTATTTTTCTAATTCAACAGAACAAATGTCAACTTTTAAGTTTCCTTTGTCTAATATAGTATTGTATACGGTAGAATCTCGATTTTCGAGTGTTTGGGTATACGACCTGCTGCTTGATCAATTGTTTTTCCCACTTTGACTTACAAAGGATAAGTTCAGACATGCTAGCTTCAAAATATCACATAATACTTGATAATAAGTAAATAATCAAATGAAAGCACAGCCTCTCTTCTCTCATCAGTAAAAAAGTTTGTATTCTTTTCCAATCTTTTATATTTCAAACTTGGTCAGAAAAACTTCAGCTATTAACTCAATGTCTATAGCAGGGGTGTCCAAACTGTGGCCCCAACCCGTGGCGAATAAAACTGAGTTCAACTTACATTCTGTTGCACTCCTCGGCTTCAACACTAGATGAAGTTAGTGACTTAAACGGTGCCGCTCCATTAGCCCAGGTTTCAAAACCTGATACGTTGGAATCAATGCAACTAATTTATGACAATTGACAGTCATCAAATCCATTTCCATTCAGAAGGCTGGCATTGAGTGATCATGTTTCACTGCCAATGACGGCGATAAACGCCCAATCCAATTGGACTGGGGGACTTCCAATGATGTATCACATGTGCATGTCAGACAATTTTGAAAGTTGGCCAAATTGGGGGTCTCAGAGCGGAACTTCAAGTCACCTGAGTGTTTTCCGCCATATATATAATTTTTTTACATATATATATAATTATATACATATGGTGGAAAACACTTAGGCGACTGGAAGTTCTGCTCTGAGACCCCCAATTTGGCCAACTTTCAAAATTGTCCGATATGCACGTCTGATACATCATTGGAAAGCTTAAAATCTCAATTTTCTGGGGGAAGAAAAATTTTGAATAGGAGGGCATTTAAAATTTTTTTTTTTTTTTTAAACAGCAAAACCCTAATTGGAGGCGAGAGCACGCAAGAGCAGAATTAAAGACACCACGATTTTTACGAGATATTATCACGTACTTACCTTGTTTTGATCCAAAAACTCCATGCAGCATGTATCACCGTGTGTCAGGACACAGCTGTGAATGGCCACAGCTGGATTTTTCTGGGATTTTATGGGTGAAACATGGTCATATAACAACGGTCGCGATGCAGAAATCGCAGACATCAAGGAGTAGTCGAGATTTTCTTTCTAATATATTTACCCTTGTAAACGATATTTTTCCATTTTTCTTTGTTTGGATCTAATATTTATCATCTATCATATCAGGGAAAATGCAACCGTAACAAAAAAAAATCAGTTAACCGATAGTTATGAGGTAGATATCCGTGACTTTTTTACAGACGCCATTTTTTTCAATGTGACGTAATTTGTTTAAAAGGTTAAAATATGCGAGTGAATAATTTTTTAAAGTCGTTTATTTTTTTTAAAGGAAATATTAGACATCAATTAATGATTCTAAGATAAAAATGACAGACATTTCGAATAATATAACTACTTACGTTCTTTTTATGGCTGGGTTGAAACAAAAGCGGTTGCGCGACGTCTGTAAACGGGGTTTTCCAGGGTAAAACGGACAAATTAAAATAGTTCGGGGGCTTCATGCACCATGAATCTGCTATGGCAGCATATAGACATATTGTTCTATCAAACACAACAGTTGTTTTGGCTTAAAATACAGCAGTTTCTTTTAGAGAGGACTGCTAGAGCAGAAACTGCTTTTTCAGTCTTGTCTGTGTTTTCCGCCACATACATAAATATTAGTGCAGTACAATATGACGATATACTGTATATCGTCAGTTTAACAAATGAAAGTCCAAGGATTTCAAGTTGGCTCTTCAATTTTTCTGAAAGCAGCCCTCTGAGGATAGTTTGGACATCCCTAGTTTAAAGTTACAGACAACGCCTAGAGGGCCTTTGTGTGAAAGCCGATTGCACAAAGTATTTAAATATGCAAATTGCACATTTTTTAGGCCTCTGATATATGGAAAAAAATATTGTTTAAACTAAAAAAAATTAACACCACTGACAAGCGCAGCCATTGTGTGATGAACAGGATGTCAGTCATGTCATGCGCGTACAGCAAACACTGATACTTGAAACGTGTAAAATGTAGCTAAGAAAATGGGCACTTACTCTTAGTTTCTGTACCTGCTCAGACTGTTGTCGTCTTTATCCTTTTTCCGTCTGAGACTCGGACGAAGCCGGCAAATAGTACAGTAAGTTTAAAATGTCTGACAGCAGCGATTTCACCTACTTCCCGGAAATATTGGCTTTTATTTACATTTTTCGCCACCATTACACATCGGGAAAAAATCTTCTTTGTGTCTTTTGACTTTATTAAGATTGTTTCCGCTAGTCTGCACATGATCAAGGTGTTTCCCATACCTATAACTAATACTATAAAAATAATTTTCGAAGTATACAGTGGAGTGTAAACGCTACAATACACAAGGGACCACTCCAAAGGAATTTCTGTTCACTTGAATTGGCGATTTACATGTATTTTAACTGAGAATAATGACATTTAATGTGTGGGAGTGTTGCCATCATTTAAAACCCCCTTTCATTTTTGCAGCTTTTTTGAGGATCTCGAGCGACGTCACTATGACAACCCTGTAATCAGGGATATTAGCGACATTGTTCAGAACCACGCCGCCCACCACTTTGACCCTTACATCGTCTACTGTTCCAATGAGACCTTTCAGCAGAGGACATTGCAGAAGCTCCTGTAAGTGGTACATTAAAGTGTGAATCATTGTGAGGGCACAGCCTCTTGGAAATGTTGACCTAAAATCTTTTTTCTTGACTTCCTTTTAGGAGCAGTAATGGTGCATTTAAGGACACCCTAAAGCAAATTGAAGGGAGCAGTGAATGCGGAGGCCTTCCAATGATCTCTTTTCTCATTCTTCCCATGCAACGGGTTACCAGACTGCCACTGTTGCTGGATGTCTGTTTGACCTTTACATTGACAAAAATTCTCTAATTATTAAGAAAATATGAAATAATTGTAAAAGATGGAAAAAACTGTTGTTCCCCTAGTTACTATATTAATAATAATTGTTCCATTGGGGCGGTCTACCCACAGACTATTTGCCAGAAGACACCTGACAAGACCGCTGAGTATTTTGCTGCGGTCTGGGCGTTGCATGCCATCAGCAAGGTAGATTTATTAAAAAACAGGCGTATTCCATTCCTCATTTTCTGATTGGTTGCATTAATCATTTCACCATTCCACAGTTGGTCAGCAGCTGCAATGACGGTGCTCGGCGGATGGAGAGAACAGAGCAGATGTACACCATTCAGAAACAGATGGAGTTTGGTAAAATCAAGGTTAGACTTGTTATGCTTTTATAGTTCCTTTTTTTCCCTGTCAAAATCTTAGTCATATGTCAACATCAAGGCCTGTGGACCATATGTGACCATGACCATCTTATGGTTGTCTTAAAATAACTATAGTCTCGAATTTTATTAGAAAGAGTTTCCTCATAAACTCTGTTATCTATATCATTTGAACAGACAGAAAAAAAAACACCATCAGGACATTTCGGCGAACGTTTGCTCAGTTTGCTTGATCAGACGCCCAAGTTGTTCATGGAAAAGGAATGGAACTCAAAAAAAGAGTTGTTGTTTTTTTTTTAAACAAGAACAAAAAAGTAAGTTGCATTACTGATGCTTCATCGTGCCCACAGCCATTTCCACTGGTGTCGTCATCACGCTGGCTAAAGAAAAGCGGCGAGCTGGCTGTCGGCGGTGAAGAGCTAAGTATCTGGAGGGCCTTCAGTAACAGGAGCAACTACGTGTTTCTCTTCAATGATGTACTCATTGTCACCAAGAAGAAGAGGTCAGTCACACTGAAATATTAAACATGTCTTCATTATCTCCTACAGTATGTTTTAAAACTACAGGTCTGTAAGTAGTGTAGATGTGTCATACCAGTTAGCTCATACGCAACAGCAATCATTTTGAATCTGGGTGAGCAGGATTCGAGTTTTTGTGCAACCTAGTTAGTTACATGCTTGACTGATCGGTACTCAATCAATAGGTGGAATGGATAACCAGGGATTTTTCAGTTGTTTCCTAAGCACTGTCAAAAGATTCAGACTGCCAGGGAAGAGGAGACTGATAAATACGGATGCAGTCCACAAATACTTGACATTCTTCAGCTTAGCATTCAGATGGTCAGCCTGAGGGAGATCTGCATTCTGTTTTTTTGACTCGGAGAGTAAACAAACAATGCCTGTTCATTCATTGCATACTCTGAGCAGCTAATGGTATAGTAAAGGAACATGAAATATGGTATTGTAGGAATTAATTTGAATTATGTAAAAGCGGCATGGAAAATGAATGAATGAATGAATAAAACTGCATTTGCACCCTCCCAAAAGCTGTTTGTTCCCCCCCCAGTGAGGAGAGCTTTGTGGTGATGGACTACGCCACCCTAGAGAACGTGGAAGTGGAAGTCAGCCAGGAAACGGACAGTCAGACATCGTCACCCGGCAAGAACAGCGCCAGCCAGTATCTGTCCTTCAGGCTGCTCATGAGCAAGAACAGCGAGGGCCGACCAGAACGCATTACCCTTGTGGCAGAGTCGAGGTACAGTGCATGCTTTGGGTTTAGCTCCCCCTGCTGTAACAAGTTGAAGAAGGCAATTTGCCAAAGTGAAGTACAAACCCGATTTTTTTTTTTTTTTAATTCCCAAGTGTCTGTGTTAATTGACTATTCATTTTGCAGCTGCTTACCTTACCCACATTTGAAAACAGAAACCCGGGCTGCGTTTAAATAAGTTTCATTCGCCCTCGCTCACTTGCTCTTGGGGTCACTTCAGAGCTCCCTATATCCCACAGTGCATTGCAGTGGTGCACAGAAAATATATCCTTGCAGTGATGATAATCAAGCTCAAACACCGTTGGCTGCTGTCTATTTATCACCAAAGAAGAAGAAAATTAATCAAGCCGCCAGCACAGTGTTTCATTGTTATACCAAACTGTTTTTCGAATTGTAAAATTCATCGTTGTTGTTAAAAAAATTGTTTTTAAAAATAGACTGTATTTGGCAGAACCTATGGAATCACAGGAGTGCCAAAATAAAAAACGCATGAATACGTATAAAAAGAAATAATTTAATAAATAACAAGTAACATTTTTATTTACTTTCACTTTTGTCAAAAAAAGGAAAAAACTGACTTTTTTTGATGTTTCTATTTCGCTTGCTTTTTCTATTTTGCTTTTAACAAAAGGAATGGTCTGTCAATCAAATGGCGTTGGGAGGGACTGAAGCTAAAAGTAGGTTAAATTTATTTACACAACAAATCTGTCTACAAATCATAAGGTATAGACAAATAAATACTAGTCCTTCTTAAAAAAAAAAAAAAAAAAAGCATATTGTGATAAACTTCATTATTTTCTGTAATGTACTGATAAACAATAGACTTTCATATATTTTAGATTCATGACACACAACGAAGTAGTTCAAGCCTTTTATTGTTTTTAATATTGATGATTTTGGCAAAAAAGTCAAGAAAAAACAAAAATCCCTATCTAAAAAAATTAGCATATTTCATCTGACCAGTACAAAAAAAGTATTTTTAATACAAAAAAAGTCAACCTTCAATTAATGATATCAGCTATGCACTCAATATTTGGTCGGGAATCCTTTTGCAGAAATGACTGCTTCAATGCGGCGTGGCATAGAGGCAATCAGCCTCTGGCACTGCTGAGGTGTTATGGAGGCCCAGGATGCTTCGATAGCGGCCTTAAGTTCATCCACAGTGTTGGGTCTGGTGTCTCTCAACTTCCTCTTCACAATATCCCACAGATTCTCTATGGGGTTCAGGTCAGGAGAGTTGGCAGGCCAATTGAGCACAGTAATGTCATGGTCAGTAAACCATTTACCAGTAGTTTTGGCATTGTGAGCAGGTGCCAGGTCGTGCTGAAAAATGAAATCTTCATCTCCATAAAGCTTTTCAGCAGATGGAAGCGTGAAGTGCTCCAAAATCTCCTGATGGTATGCTGCGTTGATTCTGCCCTTGATATAACACAGTAGACCAACACCAGCATCTGACATGGCACCCCAGACCATCACTGACTGTGGGTACTTGACACTGAACTTTTGGCATTTCCTTCTCCGCAGTCTTCCTCCAAACTCTGGCACCTTGATTTCCGAATGACATGCAAAATTTGCTTTCATCTGAAAAAAGTACTTTGGACCACTGAGCAGCAGTCCAGTGCTGCTTCTCTGTAGCCCAGGTCGGGCGCTTCTGCTTTTTCGGGTTCATAGTGGCTTGACCTGGGGAATGCGGCACCTGTAGCCCATTTCCAGCAAACGCCTGTGCACAGTGGCTCTGGATGTTTCTACTCCAGACTCAGTCCACTGTTTCTGCAGGTCCCCCACGGTTTGTAATCGGCCCAACTCCACAATCTTTCTCAGCGTGCGTCTCACCTCTTCTGGTTGTGCAGCGTTTCCTGCCAAACTTTTTCCTTCCCACACACTTCCCACTGAGGTGCCTTGATACAGCACTCTGGGAACAGCCTATTCGCTAGTGATGGCTAAATGAAGCAATGAAGCTTTGCAGCCAATTGGTTTTCACATGTAGCAAAGCTTCATGGAGTTTCATTTACTCCATGGCGCCATCAAGTGGTCTAGAAGCCCAAGAGGTCAACATTGTTAAGAATTCAATGGCTATTTGCTTAAGACAAAGATATGAATGTACTTGTGTTAGTAATTTAGTATGTGAAGAAAATACAACAAGTGCTAAGGATAATTTGTTATTCATTTTTATTTAGAAATAATAGCTTTTCCACAGTGGCTGGTTTTAAACGGTTTCTTTTTTTGGACAATATTTCACCAGCTTTAGAAAATATTCTTTCACAAGGCACAGACGAGGCTGGGGTGCAGAGAAATGTGAGTGCCAGTTTATATAAATTTGGGTAGGTATTCTTTTGTGCCTCCCAGTACACTAATGTATTGTTCATTCTGTTAATGTTTGGTTCAAATAGGTACTTTTGGACCTCCAGGGTTGCATCAGCTAGGGTGTTTGGGGTCCTGGTCCTCTGAACTGTCTCAGCCAAGCGTTGCCACAGTTTGCTCCTTATGATAGACAAACAGGCTGTCAGTGAAATACAAGTTGTGCAGCAATACAAGTAATGTGGCACACCGGCTGAGCTGCTTCTGATGTGTGCGCATGTGAAGAAGTGGAGGTTGAGTTGTATTTTCTCATGACAATGACAGCATCACATTCTGCGGCAAGTCTTTTTTTCTGCATTAGATGCTTTGTTGGGGCTGAAAAAGCCTATCTTTTTAAATCGTGGATCAAGTAGTGTTGTGAGTGACATGATGCTCATAGATTGAAATGTGTTGAGCTTCTCTCTTAGCTGTCTTCTCAGATTTTCAGCCATTGCTGTTGTATTTGGAGTTTGAAGAGGTCCCAGTTGCTGCTGTTCCAATGCATGGTGTAACATGGCTAAAAGTGGAATTGACCTTTGATCCAGATACCCTTTTCTCTTCTGAGAGCTCCACTGTGGCATCATTAAAAGGGGCGAGTACCTTCAGACTTTCGGCAACAATTGAGTACTCTTGTGAGGAAATTGGAGTCATATCAGTGCGTAGGCCTGCCAACGCTGCTCCAACTGGTTCCCTCAGGTCATAAATTCGTTGAAGCATTAAAAAGGTGCTGTTCCATCTCGTCTCAACTTCTTGTATTAGCTTCAGTGCTGGCTGGCCCATTTGCTCTTGCACCTGTTTCAGCCGCTCCTGCAATAAAGTAGCAAATTCAAGTGTCACTGGGGCAGCAACTTTCAACTACATTGAATTTAGAAGATATAAATGAAACTCACCTTTGCAGTACTGCTGCTCTTGAAGTAGCCTACTGTTTTTCGGGACTTCTCCCTAATTTCACTCAGCACAGAGTTTTGGGCAAGGGCCTTTTTTATGCGGAGATTCAAAGTGTGCGCCGCATATGCAGCTCCCTCACACAGGCACCCATATTTGCTGCACCATCGCTTACAAGGCAGATAACAGACATGAGTGCAGTTTTTGCTCGAGCAAGATTTTCAGCAGTATGTGTCTCGGGGAAATGTTCTACCCCCAAAACAATACTGTGCAATGATGTTTGTTCATCAATAAAATGGCAGGTCACAGCTAGATATGAGTCTGCGTTCATGGATGTCCACATATCTGCTGTAAGGCTAACTGCAGAAGCCTCTGACACCATTTCTTTGGTGTTTTCTTTGGCCAGCTTATACCTGTCGTCCACCATAGCTTTTAAAGCCTAAAAGGGAACAATATAAAACTATTGGAATTGCCACTATGGGGAAATGAGAAGAAATACTTCATGTGTTCACATACATACCTTCCTTGTGGGAAGAACATAGGTAGTAGGGTTCAAAGCTGTAACAAACTTTCTGAACCCCTTGTCTTCCACAATAGTGAAAGGCTGACAGTCCTCAATGCCCATGTTGACCAAGGCTTCATCTACATCTTTGCTCTCTTGCAATCAGAAATCAATTATAGGTTATGTTAGTAATGCAGTATTTAAATGGTATCTTAAAATTGTTTATGCACTGTGTTATTTTGCTTACCTAAGCTTGGCCCAGTTTCCTTGCTCTCATGAAAGGCTCTATAATGCCTCAACATAGACAAGGTGTTATTGTTGTATACAAGTTCCCTTGCACACAACAGACACTTCACCTGTGTTATAACAAAAGTTAGACACAAGAACAGGCGAAAAGCTGCAATGTCACATTTATATTAATGTAATTTTTCCTCCCTTGCCTTATTGACAGCAATCAAATCAAAATGTTCCCATACAGGGGAGGATCGCTTTTTTTCGCGCAGGTTCCATCGCAAGCAAAGGAAAAGGCTCGAAAAATGATTGCACTGGTTGCACTGTTGCGCGCGGCACACAGGTGTAACAAGTACAGGAGCCCGAAATCCACAAAATGTGAGATAACAGGCGATCGCCATTATATTTTGCAACCAATTTATACCGTAGTCTAGTCTGTATTGTGTTTGCAATGCGCGCCAAACGTCGGATCACTTCCGAAGTGCTCATGTGATTTAGCCGGCCGGCGAGGCTTCTCACGTCATCATTACCGGGTTTTGCAGAAATGATGCGTGCCTCGCTACAAGCTTCGTGGAAACGCCCCTCCCATTACGCGACACAAGCTTCGGAACCTCGGCCCATTTCGTCCCATCACTACTATTCGCTCAGAAATTTCTTTGTGTGTCTTAGCCTCTTGCTTGAGGGTGTCAATGATGGCCTTCTGGACAGCAGTCAGGTCGGCAGTCTTGCCCATGATTGCGGTTTTGAGTAATGAACCAGGCTGGGAGTTTTTAAAAGCCTTAGGAATCTTTCGCAGTAGTTTTGAATATACAGTGGGGAGAACAAGTATTTGATACACTACCGATTTTGCTTGTTTTCCCACTTGTAAGCCATGTAGAGGTCTGTAATTTGTATCATAAGTTCTCTTCAACTGTGAGGGACGGAATATAATACAAAAATCCAGAAAATCACATTGTATGATTTTTAAATAACAAATTTGTATTTAACTGCATGAAATAAGGATTTGATACATTACCAACTAGTAAATAGTTCGGCTCTCAGTTCTTTTTTTAAGAACCCCTCCTGTTCTCCACTTATTACCGGAAGTAACTGCACCTGTTTGAACTTGTTACCTGTATAAAAGACACCTGTTCACATGCTCAAACAAACAAACTCCAACCTCTCCACAATGGCCAAGACCAAAGAGCTGTGTAAGGACATCGGGGATAAAATAATAGACCTGCACAAGGCTGGGATGGGCTACAGGAAAATAAGCAAGCAGCTTGGTGAGTAGGTAACAACTGTTGGAGCAATTATTAGAAAATGGAAGAAGTTCAAGTTGACGGTCAATCTGCCTCGTTCTGGGGCTCCATGCAAGATCTCACCTTGTGGGGCATCACTGATCATGAGGGATCGTGAGGGATCAGCCCAGAACTACACGGCAGGACCTGGTCAATGACCTGAAGAGAGCTAGAACCACAGTCTCGAAGAAAACCATCGGAAACACATTACGCCGTCATGGCTTAAAATCTACAGCGCACGCAAGGTACCGCTGCTGAAGCCAGTGCATGTCCAGACACGTCTGAAGTTTGCCACTGACCATCTGGATGATCCAGAGGAGCAATGGGAGAAGGTCATGTGGTCGGATGAGACCAAAATGGAACTTTTTGGTCTAAACTCGGCTCGTCATGTTTGGAGGAAAAAGAAGGATGAGTACAACCCCAAGAACACCATCCCAACCGTGAAATATGGAGGAGGAAACATTTTTTGGGGCTGCTTCTCTGCCAAGGGTACAGGACGACTGCACCGTATTGAGGGGAGGATGGATGGGGCTATGTATCGCCAGATCTTGGCTGACAACCTCCTTCCTTCAGTGAGAGCCCTGAAGATGGGTCGTGGCTGGGTCTTACAGCATGACAACGACCCAAAGCACACAGCCAAGGCAACTAAAGAGTGGCTCCGTAAGAAGCATCTTAAGGTCCTGGAGTGGCATAGCCAGTCACCAGATCTGAACCCGATAGAAAATCTATGGAGGGAGCTGAAAGTCCGTGTTGCCCAGCAGCAGCCCCGAAACCTGAAGGCTCTGGAGAAGATCTGCATGGAGGAGTGGGCCAAAATCCCTGCTGCAGTGTGTGCAAACCTTGTCAAGGACTACAGGAAACGTTTGGTATCTGTAATAGCAAACAAAGGTTTCTGTACCAAATATTAAGTTCGATTTTTGTGATGTATCAAATACTTATTTCATGCAATTAAATGCAAATTTATTATTTAAAAATCATACGTGATTTTCTGTTTTTTTTTTTTTGTATTAGATTCCGTCCCTCACAGTTGAAGAGAACTTATAATACAAATTACAGACCTCTACATGCTTTGCAAGTGGGAAAACCAGAAAAATCGGCAGTGTATCAAATACTTGTTCTCCCCACTGTAGTAGTATAAAAATACAATATAACACAATCAGCCGAAGTATAGCAGTAGACCTTTCCTGAGGTCTTTGATAGTTTTCTACTGGCCTGTTTATTATTACAACATAGTAAAAACCTGAAATTATAGATTTATTTTTTGGTGAGCCACCCCAAGATTTTAAGTGGCCCCATGTGGCCACCCCTATGATGAATTTCTTGAGACGCAACTGATTTGGAATATGCAGTATAACGCCACCTCAACAACATGTGGTTGAGCCATGATTGTCTGGCCTGTAAGTGAACGAGGGCAAGTGTTTCATTTACGTCTTTCACTACCCCTCCGCCCTCCAAATTGCCTCCATGTGACGTCCTAGCAAGGGCAACTCAAACGGTTATTGAAACGCAGCCCTGCACATTGTGCTCCTTTGTCAAAATGGCTTTTTTAGCATCCCAGGACAGAGAGTTTATTTTCTACCTCTGCCTCGGGAGTTTTGTTTTTATTCTATTTCTCCCACTTGTTTTACTAAGGGTGGATCGGGCCCGTTGGATAGTCGCGCTCACTGAACACAAGCAGACAGAGTTTTTCTCCTGTAAAGACGGTGAGCATGACAATTGTTTCATCTGCTTTGACTCTGATGCATCTGCAGAGCTGGGAAAGGCTGCTATAAAAGCAGTGTATAATGGGACTTTTGTTTTCTTTTAGATCTGTCCCAGTATGAGGCCACCAAAGCCTACATGCCCAAAGAGCCTGACGAGCTAGGACTACGGCAAGCAGAGCTTGTTATTGTCCAAACGAAGGAGGAAGGTGAGGGGACCCTCTCCTTCCCAGACTCCTGTGTTCACTCTAAATACCCTGTTCTCCCATCAGACTGGTGCTACGGGGAGCGCATGCGTGACGGCGAGAGAGGCTGGTTTCCCACCAACTGTGCCACAGAGATCACCGACCCCACAGCCATTGAGGACAACATGCAACGAATGAGGCGCCTGCGCAAAGAAACCAACGTTTGAGAATAGGATAGGCCTGGAACATTTATCTGCAAGAACGCTTGGGAAGTCAAAGGATTCTCTTTCAATCTCATACAAGCAGTAAAGAGGACCTTGCTATTGTGGCAAAGATGAACAACCTTTGAGATGAAACAGTACGTTCAGCCCAGCTGATTTGATTATATCCATGAAGATGTACAATGAAATCAGTTGTTCATTTGGCGAAGCCATTTTCAAAATTGGATCGATTTTATTTTTGGACACAATTGTACACTGTGATGTTGAAAAACTTCTGTTTGCAAATTTAAGTAACACATGGTAATCACTTTTTTTTTTTTTTTTAATCATGCAGTGTTGCCTGTAGAATTTGAAAATTTTGTTTTGGAATAAATCAAAAGCGTAATTCAGAACCTTCCCATATTTATTTCCTTATGAAAACAACTGAAATACTGTACCATTGTTCCAATGACATTTTTTCCATTAACCAAATAATTGTAAAAGCAAACATTTCGAGGATGATGCACATGATCTCTCGCTCAAGGGCAAGAGTGGGCAAAGTATGTCCAAGGGGCTACAGACAGCTCTGTTCTAGATCTCAAGTCCTGGAACATTAAAACACATTCGAGGTTGAGTAAAATAAAAATGCATATTCATGAGTTCTTTTTAACTGGCCGTTTAAAAATATTTTTATTAGTGAATAGTTTGTTCAAACCTGTATCAAATTTCACCTTTTTACAAATTGAAAATGAAATGTAGCCCTTGAGCATTAAAGTTTGCCCAGCCCTGATCTAGCAGAATGCTAGTTTAGGACAATCATTGTGAGGGTTGCCATATTGTTAGCAACTATAATAACCAAGATCAGTCTAAGTATGGCTTGTGTACATTTGTGAAACCTTGAATTAGCTTCTGGCTGCCTACTTCCAATAAATATACACACAAAAACAAAACACTCAATAGTCCCTGGTTTTTGGACTTTTATTTGAGCTTGCATTTTGTTAAAATGTTTGAAATAGATAAAAAGTTATTTAAAAATGTCAAACTGCCCAGATATCAAATTTATAGCTTTTTTCTTGAAAAATCATTTGGTGTAAAAACTTAGGACAGATTTAGAAAAACATGTCGTTTCCCCAAAAGGTGTTGTAGCTGTCACGTAAAAAGAAGGAAAAAAACAAGTCTGCATAGAACCTGCAGGCAATTGGTGGTAAATCTGTTCAAATGCGTGGTGCAAGCTTGTGACGGTCATCAAGTCAAATCTTTTATTGCTCTGATCTTGTTGGATGTTTCTTGTTGTCAAAAAAACTGCCGGGGGTGGAGAGAGAAAGTTGCAAATTAGTCTAGCGCACATCAGCAGGCCACACACTCTTGCACGTTTCGAGACGCTCACCCGGACGATGGTAAAAGATGGTAGGTGCCGGTGGGCAGGTTGCCCCCTACTCAGCCCCACCCTGCTGGGCCTCGGGAGCGGCCGCTTTCTCTACGGAGGTATCGCCTCCCGCCTTGGCCTCCTTGGTGTCCTGTCCGGGTTTGCCGCCGGTGGGCGGGCGTGGTCGGCGGCGGTAGTTGACGTTGCGACGGTAGCGGCGCTGGCGGGGCTGCTGGTTGGGACCCCCTTCGCCGCCTTGATTCTCCTTGTCCTCTTCGCCATCCCGCACTGGTCTGGGACGGGGTGGACCCCTACAGTGGACAGGTTTTTAAAAAAAGTTTTGACAGCCCTAATGTATACAATCGCGTTAACGGGCGGTAATTTTTTAAATTAATCACATTAAAATATTTGACTCATTTAACGCACATGCCCCGCTCAAACAGATTAAAATGACAGCACAGTGTCATGTGATCTTGTTACTTGTGTTTTGTCGCGCTTGGGTGCGACTGATTTCATAGGTTTCAGCACCATGAGCATGGTGTAACTATTGACATCAACAATGGCGAGCTACTAGTTTATTTTCTGATTGAAAAATTTAATTTTTTTTAAAACGAAAACACAAAGAGGGGTTTTAATGTAAAATTTCTATAACTTGTACTAAAATTTATCTTTTAAGAACTACAAGTCTTTCTATCCATGGATCGCTTTAACAGAATGTTAATAATGTTAATGCCTTCTTGTTGATTTATTGTTATAATAAACAAATACAGTACTTATGTACAGTATGTTGAATGTATATATCCGTCTTGTGTCTTATCTTTCCATTCCAATAATAATTAACAGAAAAATATGGCATATTTTATGGATGGTTTGAATTGCGATTAATTTTTAAGCTGTGATTAACTCGATTAAAAATTTTAATCGTTTGACAGCCCTAGTATACATATGTTGTTACAGTGTCATCGTATTGGTCCTATGCAACAGACGCCTTTTACTGCCCACTGCTGGAGTAGCAAGTGGCAAGCTACAATGAGGATAAATGCAGTAAATTGTGTGCTGGCTCGACTGAGTCTTATTTTTGCACGGTTTTAAGTCAAAAGATGTTCACAATATATTGATGACTTGTTAACATTCGTTAACTTGTCGTTAGTTTGGCCTGGTGCAAACTCATTAATTCACTCTTAATTTGAGCATACAAAAATTCATGGCATTAGGCTCATGTTAATATCTACACGCAATTATGTAACTGCTGACTACATTTTTCAGATGAGCTAATTGAAATATTTGTCAGAAGAGAAAGACACCGATCCAGACGCCGCTAGTCAGGCTTTTCCCCGACTCATGGCTCAACTACACAGCATAGGGGTGTGGTAATATATCAAAAAGGTGATTGATATATTCCCACCAAGAATCAATATACCGTTTTATAAAAGTGTAATCGTTTAAAAAAAAAAACAACAACAACAACAACAGGAAACAACAGGTTTTTACCAAAAACTTCCATTAGAATTGTTTGTACGTTAGATCACTGGCTGCCATTGACAGCACTGGACATCCGATTCAGTTTGACCGGATCGGACATCTAGTGCCGTCAATGGCACTGAAACCAGAGCATTCACAGCCAGTCTTGTGGGCAGTTACAGGTCACTTCCTGTTCATTTCAGGGCATTTAAAGGTTACATATCCTGTTGAATTTGAGTCAATCCCTATTTATTTGGGGAAATTCTTGAGTCACTCTCCTTTTCAGTAAGCTGAAAATGCCCCAAAATCAACAGGAAGTGACCGAAAATTGACTGCAAAAGACACGAAATGCCCCCAAAATGAACTCATTGTCTGGCATTCACGGTCATAAGGTTTCCAATCCGTTTGAAGTGGGAGGGATTTGTTCATCCACTGCCATCCTTCCCACTTCAAATGGATTGTACATCTAACAGTGAAACTCATTCCAATTCACAGCAAAAGGATGAAAAAAACACTTCTGTTCATTAGTTGATTTGTAGAATATTCTAGAATGATTTCCTCACCAATGTATCGCTAATTGTTGTATCGCCGTATCTTGAAATCATCGTTATCGTGAGCCCTTTATCGCAAATCGCATCGTAAGGTACCCAGAGGTCACGGAATGTGTTTTTCCAACCTGTTTTTCCCTTTATTTTTTGCATAATACTCATGATGTTCAATTAGTATTTTTTATGTAATTAAGAGGATTATATGTAATTTACAAAAACATTTACGTAATTGTCATAAATTATAATTTAAATTATGAAAATGCATTTCTGCCCCTTCTGCTGAAAAAAAAAAAAGAAAAAAAAAAAGAAAACTCAATCACAAGTAGGAAGCTACGTGTGTACAGGTCTTGCTGACTAATCTAAAGTGAGTTGCGGCTTGAGGAAAGCATAGAAAAAGTTATTTTTTTATTTGACATTAACGGGGTTGGAAATGGCTACAACAGAACAAGTAGCAGTGTTGGAACGATTAATTCCCAGGACAGACAGTGAGTCTGACTTTTGGGAGTAGACTAAAGACATGTACCAGAAAAATTACCTTTGCAGAAATCGTTGCACTAAGGCATTGGGGATTGTGACTAAAATCTTAATATCTGCTAGAAAATCAAGATAACATTTTTTCTTAAAATCAGTCAGTCCTAGTGTATTAGATTGTATGTTAGGATTAAGATATCGGGCGTGTTTCGAAAATTAAATATATTTTCTTTTTGAGCCTCAGTATGTTTATTTTCCTTGTCTGCGTAATTCTGCAATTGACATTAACTTAAGTATAATAAAGATGTATTTTTATTTCCTTTTTGAGGGAAGAAAAAAAACTGGTGGCCGGCACCATAATTGGTGTACCAGTAACTATGCAAAAAGTGACAAAGGTTCTGCGTTACTCGGAATGCAAACTGCAAAAAAATATTATTTTTAGCTAATTTTTCTTTTTCTAATTAACTCAATATGTTAAAGTCCTGTCCTCAACACACACTTTAAAAACTTTTTAAATAAAGACTTTCAAATACATACTTTAAGGAAGCAATGATGGACATTGGAGGTTTATATGAACAATCATTGTGCTTTCATGTACTAGCTTTTAGTAATGTTTGTGCTAGATGTGTTATCGCTAGGAATGTCCCGATCGCATATTTTTTATTCTTTTCCTTTTTACACCCGATTTAATAGATCTTGAGAATCTACCAATGCAGTCCCTATCCGATACAGATTTTTTTCCCCGAAACAAAAATTCCAAACATATTACAGTACTGTACTGTTTCCAGTACTTATTTTTCCGGGAGTGTTGCAGAGTATAAAACGTATACATTTTGTTTCTTTTGGCAATGCCATTGTATTTCTGGATTATTGTGTTCCTTTTTATCCCTTTATATACTTGATCCTCATCACTCGATTCCAATTGGATTTGTCCCCGAACATCCCTAGCCATCACTAACAATTTACATGTAAGTAATACATTTTTATATTTCAGGGACTGCATGAGCGCATACCTTGGCCGGAAGCCTCTGTAGTAGTTCTGCCTGGCAGGTTTGTTTGCCTGGTCTGGACCCCCCTGGTTGTCATCACCCTCATTGGCCTGAAGGCAGACATGAGACATGATTCAGTGAGGGCTTCGCACTCGAGTTGTACGATGTTGAAAATGTGATCGCATTTGTTTAAGTCAACAAGTCCTCAGATACACCAATATTTTTCTTCACAGCCATGAGAATATTAAAAAAAAAAAAATCTGGACTGGGTTATGAAAATCAGTGTACATTTCAGGATGGGAGCCATGTGACTAGTATTGCTAATTTGCTATGACACCAAATTCTGTTCGGTACTTGAATAAAATACCCAGATACGTAGCAAAAATCTTACAAAATGATAAGGAGGTGGAATCAAAACATTCATTCAAAATATTAGGCTACTCGTGATCACCAAAAAACAGTACGACTCCCCATTTGCACACAAGAAACTCCTTGTTAGTTTGAAACAATAACCTTTTAAAAATTAATTCACACTTCCATTTGAAGGGAAGAGTGTCTCAACTGGTCGCTCTGTTTCATGACCAGTCTGCTCGGTGTTTGAAGTGTTTTCTACCTTATGTAGTCGAAACAAAATTTAGCAACACAATGTTTTGCGACTGTCAGCCATGTAAGCAAATCATTGCCGTAAATGCGTTTCGCTTTTCAGGAAGAGCCATATGAGGAGCTAGCATGTTACCCTTAGCCATCTTTCTCAATGTGTGTAGAGTACACCCAGCTAATTTTTCAAGCAGAAAAAAAACACATACCTCGCACAACACTACACGTGATAGCAAACCTCACTCATAATCCCTCTACAATAAATGCGTGCGAGTACGGGGGCCGGCAGCCAAAGCATCTACGTACAAAGTATGGCGGGTAGCGCCGTCTGCCGGGGTAGGCGGGCCTTCGCGGCTGTTGCTGTGAGTCTCCTTCGGGGGCGCTCTCTCCGCCATCCCGACCGCCCTTGCCTTCGCGCCCTCCGGCGCCCGGCTCGCCCTCTCCGTCACTCTGGTAGTTCTCTGGATAGTCGCCGCCACGCGGGGGACCCCTCCTCCTGGGGTAGCGTCTATAGCGGTTCCTGTCAGCAGCGTACTTACTTCCCTGGACCGCAATGCCCCCTGGGCCGGTGACATTTGCCGCTTCTGCCCCCTGTCGCCCATGGGATTAAATGCGTTAGAGCACAGGCGCGCATTTAAAAGGCAAAGAGTAAAAGTAAGTGACACTTACCTTCTCTCCCTCAACTACGTCGAACTCCACAGTTTCGCCATCACCAACACTGCGAAGGTATTTTCTCGGGTTGTTCTTCTTGATGGCTGTCTGAAATGACAAGAAATACAATGAGTGTTCATATTGCTACATCTACCTTGACTTAAAATACTAATCTAACTTATAACTCAATTGATTTGTATTTTGGTATACATTGGCCACTGAAATAAACAATGGTGTATTACTTTATGCAGAAAATCCTTTAAAAGACTAAAGACAACTGGCTTTTAAAATGTAAATATTGTTCAATGGTATGTGGCAACCAGGCATGAAAGACAACTATTTTGATCAACAATTTGTCATTTTGGAAACCATGTTTCAATATTTTCCAAACTTTAGGAATTTTATCCACTGAATAGAATTTTTTTTTTTTTTTTTTTTTTGCCATCCTCCTTGGAAGCAAATAGATTCTCTAAACCAGGGGTCCCCATCCGCCAGGCCGCGGACCGGTACCGGTCCGTGTCGCATTTGCTACCGGGCCGCACAGAAATAATATTTTATTAACGACCGCATTCTGGCCGACTTAACTTTGCCCTGTGCCCCCACTTAACACATCAATATCCCTGTCTACTCTAGATATAATACTACAGTTTAGATTAGAATGTCGTCATAGAAATCCATTGATTGGACTGCAAGCCATACATCTTGTACTGCTTGCAGTCCCAAAAAGACCCAAATCACACCGGTCTGTGGTGCAAAAAAGGTTGGTGACCCCAGCTCTAAACCAAATACTACCTATGACATTAATCATTGATATAATTTCTTTTGGGTAAACGTTTTTGTTTGTTTGTTTTTTTAAAAACAAGACATTTAACATTTCAGTACTAAAATGGACAACAACGTTTTGAGTGTTTTATTGCATTTTATAATCACATTAAATAAGATTAGGCCTAAACTCTCATTGCATAGCAGTGAAGGTTAAAATGGTACTTCAGACATTGTACTCATGGTTTTGTGGTGGTACACATTTTGAACTAAGAAAAAAAAAATGAAAATGTTTCATGTGATTTGTTTCTAAACCCAAAGATGCAAAGATGAGTGCAATTTAGACATGCATTGTACTTTTTTCTTTATACATTTAACTAGTCCAGATTTTTGAGTAGAGGTCAAAGTGAAGTTCACAGATAAACAACGGCTTTCTACAACCCCTAGCAAAAAGTATGGACGAGCACTCACTCAGACATTTTATTATGTAGAACAAACTCAGAAAAAGCCTGAAAAAATAATGAGTTAGATCAAAAGTGCAACTCCTCGGCATTCAGAAACACTAAAAGAAATGAATTAAAAAAAACATTGTGGTGGTGAGTAAATGTTACTTTTATAGAGAAAGTGCCGGGAAATACATATAGAATCACTCCATTCTGAAAATATGTAATCACTTTATTTTGAGTAGAAAATACAGACACACCCAGTCAATTTCCTTTCCTTAATTGGGCCCCTGCCTCAGATTAGATCTGCTGGTTAGTAAGCAGTTAAAAGCAGTGCATTTATCACACCTTGGAGAGCTACTGGACCAAGTGGATTCACAAGAATCATGACTCCGACAAGAGAGATGTCTCTTGAGACCAAGAAGAGGATTATCAAACTTCTTGAAGAAGGTAACGCTACACATATGGTTGCCAAAGATGTGGGCTGTTCACAGTCAGCTGTATCCAAAATCTGGACCTAGCACAAACAGCATGGCAAGGTTGTTAAAGTTAAGCATACTGGTAGACCGAGGACATCCAAACGTCATGACAAACAACTAAAGGCCATATGTCTAGAAAACAGAAGACGTACAACGAGACAAATGAAGAAATGGGAGGACGCTGGAGTCAAGGTATGTGACAGAGCTGTGCAAAATCGCCTAAAGGAAATGGGATTTTCATACAGGAAAGCTAAAATGAAAATCATTGACACTTAAACAGAAAAAAATAAGACTGCAATGGGCTAAATGAGAGGAAATCATGGAATGTGAATGACTGGATGAAGGTTATTTTCAGCGATGAGTCAAAAATCCGCATTGGACAAGGTGATGCTGCTGGAACTTTTGTTTGGTGCCGTTCCAGGTAGATTTACAAAGATGACTGCTTGAAGAAAACAAAAATTCCCTCAGTCCTTGATGATATGGGGCTGCATGTCAGGCAAAGGCACAGGGGAAATGGCTGTGGTTAAATCTTCAATAAATGCACAAGTTTACATTGAAATTTTAAACAGCTTTCTTATCCCTTCAATTGAAAATATGTTTGGGGATAATGAAATCATTTTCCAAGATGACAATGCATCATGCCACAGAGCTAAAACTGTTATAGCATTTCTTGGAGAAAGACTCATCCAGTCAATGCCATGGCCTGCAAATAGCCCAGATCTTAACCCTAATGAAAACCTGTGGTGGAAATTGGGGGGAAAAAATGGGTCCACAGCAAGGTGCCGACCTGCAAGGATGATCTGACAACTGCAATCAAAGAGAGTTGGCACCAAATTGATGAATACTGTTTGTCACTCTTCAAGTCCATGCCTCAGAGGCTACAAACTGGCATAAAAGTCAGAGGTGGTGCAACTAAATACTAGAGATGTTTTTTTGATTGTTATTTCTTTGTTTATTTCTCATGATTCCATATATTTTTCCTCAGAATGGAGTGATTCTATATTCATTTCCCTTCACTTGCTTTACAAATAACATTTACCGACCACCACAATGTTTTTTATTCATTTTTTTAAGGTTTTTTCGAATCCTTAAGAGTTGCACTTTTGAACTAATTCATTATTTTTTTCAAGTTTTTATCGGAGTTTGTTCTAGAGCTGAAACGAATACTCGAGCAACTCGAGTAACTCGAGTTTAAAAACTGATCCGAGTAATTTTATTCACCTCGAGTAATCGTTTATTTTGACAGCTCTAAGCATCACGTTTCGCTCGGACTACTTTTAATGCGGGACAACGTGCTGACGTCATGTGCGTAGAGGAAGAAGCAATAAAAAAATATAAAAAACATTTCCGCAGCCGACAGCCGCTCCAAACTACGCCGACGTTGCTAAAAACTAGCCCGCATGATGTTAAGTTGGTAGCAGGTAGCATCTGAGGAGTCGCATAGAGATCACATGTATGTTGAACTAGATGCAATGTGATAGACTCGGCCGCGTCTGGGCAGCGTTAATAAACAGCGGCCATCTTAAAGCCGTAGAGCGCTAAGCGCTAATAAAGAGCGCTAAACGCTAAAAAATAAGATTAACGTTACTGTCTGAGTCACTAGCTCACGTAACGTTAGCCCTGCGGAGGGCTAGGTTTCTATTAACTATGACCACTTTCGATGCGTGGCTAACGTGTCTTACATACAGGCTTTAACATAACATAGCTTTGTGGAGTGATAAGGGTGTAAAATAAAAACTCAATAATGCTAACTATCAATTTTAGCTTAGTAGTCATTGCTGGATAAAACACCAAGTAGCACTGGTCCCTAATGTGCTCCAATACAGCCTGTATCATACATTTATCTTGAACACTGCAAAAACACAAAATCCTATCAGGACTTACAGTTTAGAGTAGCGTAAAACTTAACTAGAACTCAAAAATGGCTTGACACAAATAGAAATTCAATTGAAACAGGTGGGGAAAAAATCCTAACTTTTAAGTGATGTGTGTTATCAAGCGTAATGGCATTTTTAGGAATAAATATATATATTTTTTAATAAGATCTAAAGGTTTTTTGAGTGAAAGCAGTGAATTTGTCTTTTTTTTAATTCTAGTTACATCTGAGATGCAATTGTTGGCTGTTTTCAACAATATACATCGAAAATAAAGACTGATTGACTGAAAATGGTTCAAGATTAGATGAAATGTCTTGTTTTCTCATGTATATTTATAATTGCTCTTCACCTAAAAATATATTTGTTTTATCCGATTACTCGATTAATCGATAGAATTTTCAGTCGATTACTCGATTACTAAAATATTCGATAGCTGCAGCCCTAGTTTGTTCTACATAATAAAATATCTGAGTGAGTGCTCAGACGAGACTGGTGATTCCATACCTTTTCCTAGTGGTTGTAGCATTTCTACTACCACCCTCTCTATACAAGCATTGAGTGCTGTCATTCTTGAGAGCCCAGGCACCTGTGGGTCCGCTAGCTACTGAATAGCTCAATGTCCGATAATTCTGCTGCCTCATTTTGTATGCATAGCGTTTTTTATGGATTAAAACTTGCTAGATTGAGTTTTTTTTTTTTTTTAATTTTTAAAAACGTCTGTGGTGGGTCAATTTTATTTTCACTTTACAGGGTCCTAAATAAAATTTGGAAATTTCCAACGGGAAAATTTGATTTGAAATCAAAGCAACTCTGTTTCTCGCAACTTCTTAAACTAGTGTGTTTGGGTTCTCAAATATGACTTAAGTGGTTGTCACGGGATGGCCATTGTGAAACAGGGGTCTTACACTTACCTGGTGTACAAAAACATCCTCTTTAGTGTCATTCCTGCACAAAGAAGATTTCATTTGGTTAGTGAGACATTGCAAATGGAACTTTTCAGTCTTTGAATAGACAGCAACTAAAGCTGCAAGTGTGAGGATTAATCAAGCAGTAAAAAGAACAGCAGACAAAACGCCCCATCAGCTCCACAGGCAAATTAAAGCTATAATAGGATTGCATTTGGCCCTTCAAACACACTTCCAGGACTTCTTAAGAGAAACAGGTGGAGAGTCAGGGAAAAATGACGATCCACTTACCTATTGATGAAACCATATCCGTTCCTGACATTGAACCACTTCACTGTACCCAGAACTTTTGTGGCTGCCGAGAGAGTAAAAACAGATTGTCAAGACATGTTTCTGAAGAATGATTGTATTTCAAATTCTTCCCCAATCATTATTCCTTTTTCATTTCTTAATGCAACACTAGGTAACTTCAGTTTTGGTCGAGTGTAGCGACACAGGTGGACAAAAGCGAGCGTGTTTTGCCTTAAGGAAGACTGAGTTTGCCATGAGGACCAGCGCACATTGTTGTGAAATCATGCTCTCTCGGTCGCCTGGAGATGAATTTAACGACATTTTTGTTTCCAGCGGCTGTGTGAATGATGAACAGCAATGAATCCAGGTGTTGCTAAACAATAGCATATGACAATGTTGACAATGAGAAACGTGTGCTTATGCGCTGTATTCAACCACCGGCCCTCTGACCCCCCCCCCCCACATTTTTTTTGTCTCCTCAAAGACAAAACCTTTTCTCTCCTGTTGCCCTGGCATGTTTGCAGTATTTGCGCGAAAGCGTTCGCATAGACTTCCGTCTTTATAACATAAGGAGGAAGTGACATATGCCGTAAAGCAATCAGCACATTTGTATTTTTTTTGTGTTACAAGGTTCCTGCCACCCTCCTAAAAGTTAATTAGTGCCGGTGAAAACGATACAGATCCCCTCAAGATATAAAAGAGGTGTGACTCAACTAGTTGTCAGTCGACATATCACAAATGCTATGAAAATATTTTATAAAGAATGAAAAGTTACCTAGTGTTGCTTTAAGAACTGATTTTAACAGATTTTTTTTTTAAAGACGTCCCGCGATTTTCACGTAACAGAAATGTAACAAAAATAGGTGGATTTCTTCAACCAATGAAAACGGCCTTATCTAGAGGCTTAACTTTTAAATGCCTTCTCTGATTCAGTTTCCTCAGCATGAACACAAAGAAATGCAAGCAAATGGCAGCTGTGGGTATAGCGGGTCTGCCCGGTAGTACAACACTTGAAGGCGCCAACCGAAAATTCAGACTTTCAAAACAACAGCTAGATATTTTTAAAATAACAGCAATCTGTTCAGGTGTTCAAATATGAGTAAGTGGGTGAGTGTTTCATTCTATTTTTACACTGAAGTAAGCTGGATTTTGCAGCCCACATTTTTACATGCTAGGCAAGCCCACAAGACCTTTGCTGAGGGGAGGCAGCAATGGCATCAAATAACTTTAGCAAGGTTGCCTGCAAGTTATATTTAACTGCCAACTGCCACACTCTTTTTAGACCTAAGGGGTGCCCCAGTGCCAGCTGCACTCGACAAGCAGCACCATGAGACAATCTTGGTCATGTTCTATCCAGCTACACAGTCAATTGTATCACATTTGTTTCTTAGAAACGGTCATTAAATAACGAAGGTAGCTACATGTCACAGTTATACTAGAGACTGTTAGCTTGTGAATTAATGCTTAAATTTATCATTACAATTTTTTTTATATGATATATATATTTTTGTTTGAAGAGCATGCTGTACATGTCTTTTATTTGGAACCATTTCACAAGCCTGTGTCGGATCCAAAGTACCTTGATACAGTATGAATGAAATGTGGATGTATTTTGTTTAATAAAAATGTTCTAAACGGCACTTTGCGCATATACACACACACCTTGTGGTGCAAAAAAGTAGTTAAGTATTTTGAGATGCTATTCCAAAACCACATTTGCTTGATGCTGTTGTAGTACTTTCAACTGTACTAAATGTATTGTTTCTGATTAAATTTAACTTATTATGGACTATTTTTTATAATATAATACTAATGATTTTTTTTTTTTTTGTATGCATGTTTGTGTGCCAAATGAAACCACGCATCACTTGACTGGCCTCTTTAAACTACGTTAGGTTTTACTATTTGCAAACCTGGACCCTTGGTTTTCTAGAATTGTTTTGCCATTATTCATCACTATGCCATTCGTTTCTGGGTTTAGCCAGCTTTCCAATGACACCAGCCTTTTAAAAATACAGCCAAGGCTTAGAAAATTAGGAAAGTAACTCAAATTCAAAAAGAAAAACTAGCACTATTAACCTTTCATTCAACTGCCATTAACAGTGCTAGCCGTCCAATTCATTTGACTGGGAGATGTGACAGCCAGTCAGTCAAAAAACAGGTACAAGTATCCATTCTATTTCGACTGTGAACTACCCTCCTTCATAGCGTGGATTGGACGTCTACGGGGTCAATGGCAGAGAGTGAGTCAATAATTATCAGGAAAGTAACACTTTAGTCATCTTAATCGTTTCTAATTGACCTGTCTGATAGGACAGAACGCAGCGCTGCGCACGTGGTAATGTCGCGCGGTGACATGTTAGCAAGGCTAACTAGCCTAATTGGCCTCAACCATGTGGTTGAAACGGGGCCAACGAGCTCCAAGTACCACGGTTTTAATGACGGCAAATGTCTCAAACGCATCGAAAATAACACTTTTTAATCACCGTGTTGCGCGCTCGGTCGTCGAACGAGACGGCAATGAGTCGAAAACTAAGAGTTCGGCCGACATTTTGGGTGTCCCCTTCAACCGTGAAAATAACCCAGCGAGGCTAATACTAGCTTAGCCTGCCATCACCCACAGTCGCCGTGAAGTAGCTTACGAAGGCCGCGAGTGACAGCGCCGAATTTGACAATAATGTCAGGCTGTGCTGCGTTTTGGGATGAATTGAAAGCCCCGTAAAGGTGCCGTGCCTCGTTATGCAGATTGAGCACCAACGTCGATTTATTGCGAAAAGCAAACACGAGGAGCAGAGGATTTACTGTGAACAAAGGGACGACCACTCTGTTAGCATTAGCTCGTCTGCGACGGTCATGGCTGGTTGCGGTTAAGCGAATTGGTGGGTTATAAACGACTGCAAAATTTCATCTCATCTATTCAATGGCAAGAAAATTCACATGAACTGGCCACCGGGTAACGAAGTGGACGAGGGAGAGCAAGGTAATTGTAGAGTATGCCGTTGCCGCATGTTCGAATAATTAAGCCCCCCCCCCCCCCCCAATCCCCGTACATTAGAAATAATAAGGAAATAAATATATGGAATCGCGCATTCATTTTACACTTCCGTTAACATTTAAAACTTACGTCATACGTTCTAGTGCGTACACACATGTCAGATCGCCAAGATATCCGGCAGATTCACAATTTCTTACTATGTACGTACTGTACAAGTTCTATAGTGTTGTTATATATTCACATGTGACTTGGCGGCCAAATAGACACCTTGGCGAGTTTAGCAAATAAGCTCATTTCCAGCTGTAATCTTACCGATGACCTTTTTATCCCCCGCGGAAGCTGAAACTACCGGGCTGGATGGACTCTCCACGTCGACAGCAGGCTGCTGCGGCTGTTGTTGTACCTCGGCCTCGCTGCTCATGGTTACTAGTAGTTGGTAATGCCTTCTGCCGGCGGCGGCTCTCTGTTGTCTCTCCCGGTGCAAGATGGTAACCTGGGCCGGCGGTGGTGGGGGGCTACTGCCTTCGGGCTCTCTGCTTTCTTCTTCCCGCTCCCGTTGCCGATCGAACTGGGCAGACGGGAAACTATTCCGGGGAAAGTTCCTTGACTGTGCACCGCCTATACAAAGATTTGATTGGCTGTAATCCGTCACGGAAATAAACGCTATCTCTGATTGGCCACGACAACTGTCAGCGAAGGTGAGAGAGAGACGTATGTTCAACTCTAATTGGCTGAAGACGAAAGTACCTGTCAATTTACACCGCCCCGTAGTGACGTCAAAGACAAGCGTACAAACTGTGACACTTTTGGAACACGTTGATGTGATAGAATATGCTGAATGATTAAATTATGGGAGAACAAGGTATCAACTTCATTATGCATAGGAAATCCAAACGTTTAAAATACTAGGTACAGTATTTCGTTTTTTCAACCGCAGTTGTTTATAATTATAAATGTATTTATCAATTGCTTTTATAAAGGCCAATGAGATAGTCAAGAGAATCAAGAATTTAAAATCACACTCAGGTTAAATTGAATGCACTTCACCCACTGGTACGGGAAATTATTTTTATGGTTGTTGCACAATGACCTGAATTAACTCGCCCTGGATGCAAAGAAAAGCAACAACTTTCACTGGATGAAAATGTTTGATTTTTTTCCACCTCTCAATTTATACAGTAGATGACATTGTTGTAAGGCCCAGAGTACGGATACGTTCATTTCATATAACATAGTCTAACTAACTCATTCACTGAAATTGACAGCGAGACATAAAATCCATTTTAACCAGGATGGCTGGCATTGAATGATTTTGTTTCAGTGCCCTTGATGACGATAAAGGTGCAATTCATTTTCACTCGGATGGCTGACAGTGCTCGATTGCTGCCACAGCTCCCAATCAAAATGAATTGTCTATCGCTGCTAATGCAGCTAATGAAAATAATCAAAAACACTAATAAAAGTTATTTATATTTTATCAGTTTGTGTTAACATTGGGAATTTGAACAAAATTACTATCAATGAAAAAACAGCTAGTTTTCAGAGTAACTGGTTCATCTATCGACGTCAATGGCAGCCAATGAGTTAAAATGGCACAGAATCAGTATACCCACCCTCTTAGGAAAGGCACAAAAATAAGCATATACCGCATAATCACTGTTTAAATGCAGGAATTACTTGCAGGTAATCCAAACTGGATGTCCAGTTTGGCGCATGCCAGACAGACCCAGACTGGGCGTGAGACAAGCCCACTGCAGCCCTCCCATCCATTGTGATGTTAATGCTCCACTGACACTGTTTATGAGCATTGGCTGACGTGTGAAGAGCTCCTTGTTCACGTTCTCCCACACAAAGATGGGCTTTCGCATTGACCTCAGAAAGCCTCCTCATGAAGCTGCCCCTCCATCTCTACACATGCACACAAAACTGGGAACAGAAATCCTTCCTCCAGCCTCCATAAGAACAGTCCTCATCTAAAAGGATTCTTTTGTGCCAGTGGAACTAGGTCCAAGGCAGAACAGCGAGAGTGTGGATGGGGGAGGGGGGACGAGCTTGGATTTGTATGGATGGCTGGGATAAGAGGGAGACATAAGTTCAGCTAAGGATTCCTCCCTCTTTCTCCTTGGTTTTAACAGTTTCGACCACCATTATTGAACCATTGCTCATCACGTCACCTTCAAGCACAAATGATCACAGACTATTTCTTTCCACATTACCCCCGATTTGAGATTTTCAATTTGGTTTGGTTTGGTAGTGAAGGGTGGGGGTGGGACGGGCTGGCAACGGTGTTAATAAAATACTGGGAACACAATGTTCTCACAGTATAAACATTACAATACACCCCAGTCTTACCACACAAAAAGAATGAAACATTAAGAGTAAAATGAAGATGCTTGACAGAGTTGCAATACCTTTCTTAAAATATTAAAATAGGTGCATCAAAACTGATATGTTTTGTGTTACTGCAGGCAGTATATCACCAATGAGTATGTAGACCCCTTCAATCCAAATAGTGTACTGTACGGTTATGAACAAAACAAGGTCTACTTGAAATAGTTTGGCCGTCCAATACAATTTAATGTGCAATTTATCCATACTATTAATCTGTAGTGGCAGGAACTGTGCCAAACAAAATTTGCAACCGGCTGTGACGACCTCTTAAGTCACAGCATGAAAAAGAAGCATATTTTCAACCTTTTCTGACAGTACATGAATAAACTGGGAATTTCATTAACCTAAAAAATGTCAAAATGTATTTTTAAAAGAATTTATTATCCGTTTATGGTACAAAGTGAGACTGAATGGGTGCATCAGTCAACATTAGGGAAATGCTTAATTTCACTTGCACGAACCATTTTTCCTCACATCTCTCCACACTGTGCAATAAGGATCGGGAGCTTGGGTTTGTTGTTGGGTCCCGTGGGAACGTTCTGTTGGGGGAGCCGGGATAAAGAATTCATTAGTTTTGTAACATTGGGACAGAAATAAATGTGCCACACTGCACACTTCTGCAAAGACTCGAGCTAAATCAATTTAGATTACAGACCATTTACCTCAATCTTTCGCATAATCAGCAGTCCATCCACAACTTTACCTGAAACAACCATAACTAAGATGATTAAAGCCATAACTTATGCATTAAATAGAACATTTCAAATCCATTCAAACTCATCAATGAAATTTTAGAAGCATACTCACCAAAAACGACATGTTTTCCATCTAGCCAGTCACATTTAGTGCAAGTTATAAAAAACTGGCAACCATTTGTTCCTGGACCACTGTTTGCCTAAGAGGAAAGAATGATTGAAGTGAGTCCTATTCAAACTAAATTAAAAAAAAAAAAGTTGGCTAAAGATATGCCTGCCTTCACAGAGCTGTATTGAGTATATAGACCCTACTCACCAACGTCACAGAATGATGTGTCGCTGTATCCGGCCGCCATATTGTCCGTCATTGTTTATCCGTATTCTCAATGGTTTCAATTTGTCGTGCAATTTATAGTGCAATTCATGGAAGCCCCGGTGCTTTCAGAAGCTGTAAACTCATTGGATGCGTTGCATGAAAAGCGTTATGTGGAAAAGCTTCAGTCTATCCATTCGCCAGATCCATATTTGATGCCTAAATCGATATTATTCGACCCGCTGTCTTCGCCATCTCTGCCTGACATCTGCTACCCTGATATCTACAACTATGTTGTCCACAGAAAATCAGCCTATTCTCACGAAAGTTTTAAAAAATTTAAGAGCAGCACTCTAAGCAACATTATCCCGTGTGACCCTTTACTTCCAATTTTCTAAAATGGCGACAATCAATCAAAAAAAAAGTTGACTGCGATGGCCGACGCTTCAAGGATAGGTGGATATTGGACTATTTCTTCAATAAAACACGCAACAACTGTGTCTGCCTCATTTGCAAAGAGACAGTCGCTGTTTTCAAAGAGTTCGATGTGATGCGATAATGATATTACCGAACAAGAAACGCTGACATGTACGACAACATTACAGGGAAGATACGCAGCGAGAAATTATAGCAACTTGAAGCTAGTTTAATTTCACAGCAGCAGTATTTCGCAAGAGCCCGAGTGTCGAAAGAGAACGCCACAAAGACAAGATTGTTGAAATTATAAATAAAAAAATAATAATAAAGCAAATGTGACACACAGAAGGGCTTGCTCAAATTTGTTTAAATATATTGTTCTATGTAAATCAGCCAAGGTAGCCCCCCGCATTTTTACCACACCAAATCTGGCCCCCTTTGCAAAAGGTTTGGACACACCTGTTTAACTGATGATCCGTAGACGAGGCCAGCTTCTTCACTTGGTACCAGCTAAATATTATTCAAAATATAATGATGGTGGCCACACACGCCTTCACCATTATGATTATTAATGTTAACGAGCAGAAAAACACGCCATAATAGGAGGAATTTACGTAGCGGTAATGCGTAAACACGACGACCTGACGGACAATATGGCGCGGATGCGTGGTTGTGACGTCATATGAGTGGGGTCTATACAGTTGGGTGAAGTTAAATTTTGCTTTGTGCTCCATCAAGAACTGACATATCCACTTACCATGGAAAGAAGACCAGGCGCAGAATGTTTCACCCGAAAGTTTTCATCTGCGAAAGGACCTCTGTATATGCTGCAGATGCCAGTGCCGTCACCCTTTTAAGAAACAACATATAAAATAAAATACACAAAAACTGTTTATAAGTCCCCCAAAAAATGTTTACAACTTGGTCATTTTACAGTATGTGGAAAAAAAAAATTAAGTATAATTTGTGGGACAAATCTACCAGAAGTCAAAGCTGTCTACATTGCAGCATTCAACACAGTAATCCTTGCAAACGACTTTTGAAAATAACAAATATACTGGCGCTCTTTAACTCACATTCACAAAGTCACCTCCTTGGATCATAAAGTCTTTTATCACTCTGTAAATCAACAATATAACAGGTATGTTATAAGCGATTAAATTTTTTTTTTTTTTAAATAGTATAACTGTATAATTATTTTTTCATACCTGTGGAATGTGCAGCCCTTGAAACCAATAGGCACACCGTCCCTTCTGTGGTAAAGATTTACTATTTTAATACCTTATAAAAGGCATGCATATACAGTATGTTTACACATTGTAAAAAATAAGTAACATTTATGTATTTTGACTCAGACCCAAAGATGACAGAATATCTAACAATTAGTGTTGCGACGAAAAAAAAGATTTGACCGGATAACTGTTTGTGAGAACAAGAGATAGAAACGTATCTATGGCAAGCACCTCAATTGATACAAAATCCTCCAGTAATCCAGAGATGCATCCATTTTCAAGATGGTCTCTTGTGAGGGACCAACTTCAAAATACAAGCCATGTCCACTACAGCTCCTACGTTATGCTAAATATATTTTTAAAAGTTTTATTAAGGTATTTGTTATTTTTAAGCTATTATTAAGATTTATTTTTAAGCTTGCCAACGTGCTTCGGAGTGGCGTTGTGGCGGCATGCTTGACTTTCTACTGAAACTGGTTACACTCGTAGGGCATTGCTATTGAAGATATTGACGTTCCGAAAATACATTACCTACATACAGTGGGGCAAAAAAGTATTTAGTCAGCCGCCAATTGTGCAAGTTCTCCCACTTAAAAAGATGAGACCTGTAAATATCATCATAGGTATACCCCAACTATGAGAGAGAATGAGAAAAAAAAAAAATCAGAAAATCACCGTCTGATTTTAAAAAATATATATTTGCAAATTATGGTGGAAAATAAGTATTTGGTCACCTACAAACAGGCAATATTTGTGGTTCTCACAGAGCAGTAACTTCTTTAAGAGGCTTCTCTTTCCTCCATTCGTTAACTGTATGAATGGCACGCGTTTGAACTCATTCTCAGCATAAAAGACACCTGTCCACAACCTCAGACAGTCACACTCCAAACTCAACTATGGCCAAGACCAAAGAGCTGTCAAAGGACACACCAAGAACACAATTGTAGACCAGAACCTCGCTGGGAAGTCTTAATCTGTAAGCAGTTTGGAGTGAAGAAATCAACTGTGGGAGCAATTATTAGAAATGGAAAACATACAGTAACAAGACCACTGATAAACTCCCTCAATCTGGGGCTCCACGCAAGATCTCACCCTGTGGGGTCATAATGATCACAAGAACAGTGAGCAAAAATCCCAGAACGACACGGGGGGACCTCGTGAATGACCAGGGGAGAGCTGGCACCAAAGTAACAAAAGCAGCTATCAATAACACACTCCGCCACCAGGGACTGAAATCCTGCAGTGCCAGACATGTCAGTACACGTCCAGGCCCGTCTGAAGTTTGCTAGAGAGCATTTGGATGATCCAGAAGAGGATTGGGAGAATGTCATATAGTTAGATGAAACAAAAAATATAACCTTTTGGTCGAAACGCAACTTCTCGCGTTTGAAGTAGAAAGAATGCTGAATTGTATCCAAAGAACACCATACCTACTGTGCAGCATGGGGGTGGAAACATAATTTATGGCATTTTTTTCTGCAGAAGAACCAGGACACCTGATTCATGTAAAGGAAAGGATGAATGGGGCCATGTATCGTGAAATTTTGAGTGAAAACCTCCTTCCATCAGCAAGGGCATTGAATATGAAATGTGGCTGGGTCATTCAGCACGACAATGATCCCAAACACATTGCCCGGGGAACAGAGTGGCTTCGTAAGAAGCATTTCAAGGTCCTGGAGTGGCCTAGCCAGTCTCCAGATCTCAACCCCATACAAAATATTTGAAGGGAGCTGAAAGTCTGTGTTGCCCAACGACAGCCCCAAAACATCACTGTTCTTGAGGAGATATGCATAGAGGAATGGGCAAAATACCTTTAATAGCCTGTAAAAACATTTGAAGACTTACAGAAAACGTTTTGATCTCTGTCATTGCCAACACAGGAATATAACAAAGTATTGAGATGTAATTTTGTTCTTGACCAAATACTTATTTTCCGCCATAATTTGAAAATAAATTCTTTAAAAATCAGACGTGATCTTCTGGATTTTTTTTTCTCCTCCTCTCATAGTTGAGGTATACATATGATTGAAAATTACAGGCCTCTCATCTTTTTAAGTGGGAGACCTTGCACAATTGGTGGCTGTCTACCTTTTTGCCCCACTGTCTGTTGTTCATGTTTAAATTTTTCATTAGTTACCTATATGTTGTGTTCAAAGCGCTACACCATAATCAGGTTGAAATGTTGCAGTTTTTACCTGTTGTGTTCAAAGAACTACACAATATTCAGACCATCAATTTGTATCACTTTGTTTCTATATAGCTTTAAAGATATCAAACTTTTATTGATTAGCAACCATTGCACCTATGTACTTATCAAATCAGCCTAATGCCAAAGATACCGCTGTCATGATGTTGGCAAACCGAGACCGATTCAACAGCACCTACTCTAGTTTGCTCGATTCATCAATAATCCGTTCAATCAAGTTTAATTGTACTTCAAAACTTGTTATTGCCTAAATTTTAGAAAAAGTCAAAAAGTTGAGTCTGCCTTACCGGAACTCCCCAGTGCAAAACTGCCTGGAAAAAAAAAATGAAAGAATGAAAAATGAATATTTTACTAACTCTGAAACATACTTATCTATTCACTCATGGGCTATGTAATGGGGATACACCACTACTTCTTAATGAATAAAATGAGTGCAGGACTGTACTTGCATTGAGTATTCCACAACAGAAAGTACCGATAGACAATAATGACAATTATGTACCGATGTTAGTGGGATTTTTAACATTTCCCTGAAAAAATATTTTCAACTTTTAATGAAATATATTTTTTCAATATGGGAAATTAAACAGGCTACGTGCATGGTGATATATTTGATTTTCATTGAGACTAAACTATTATGAGGCATAAACCGTTCAATATACAGTAAGTGTTACTATAAGCTTGACTGAAAAACAGTCATTACTCTTAATCATTTTTTTAGTTATGTATCAGTAACAACCAAGTAGTAGTCAGTACTATTGGTGGTGGATGGCAATGGACATCTAAGATTGATTCTTATTAGTTATACTCTGATAAATAGCAAAGACCTTCAACAAAGCATGGAAACATACACTGAACATTGATGTATTCATTTATAGCATATTTTTGCAACATGCATATTGCACATTCCATGATTGTGATGATGATATTTTCCGATGATTTGTGCAGCCCTGCTACAATTCATGCTCAAATTAAGGTGACAACATACCGGAAATTCTCAGCCGTCTTAGGGACAACATCAGCAAAGAGTTCAACCTTCATTCGCCCAACATCCTGAAACAAAATGGAGAAACAGCAGTGCAAACACCTGAGTAGACATCGACAACTGATTAATCTTTAGAAACAGCCGTTTACGCGAGCAAAACCGGAACCTTTGGAAAGATATTGGTGGCGAGACTTGAAAATCACATTACAACCTATATAACCACTGATCATGATCTGGCGAATTCTGAATGAGTGATTTTCTTTCACAATGTACACAGATTCTCTAGAGACCTTTCCACCAAGTCTGGAAACTTGTGAAGTTGACATTATTGCACTATATGCAGATATTAATTGATTTTGTCAGTTTGAGTGAAACATGACAGAGCTGAAATGTGATGATGTAAGCAATACCACAAATCTAGTTCTAATGAGCCCTTTAAAGCATGCACATTACTTGTAAGGTGTAACGTTCTTGGGCTTAAAAATCACACGCAAATTTTAGTCATGTATCTTCAGCTAGTTGTTTTGAAGCAAGCCTTCAGTCGCAGTCATTCTTACTCGACTTATTATATACTGTAGGTCCCTTAAGGCAATACTTCATCTACAAGACCTCTCCCCCGAGTCTTCCCTCTCTAATATAAGGTCAGCCACTTACAAATTCATAGTACGTAATTTAGAAATGAGAAGGACCATCTTCTTTATTTTACTTCACTTTCCGAATATATGTAATCATGAGTCTAAAAACAAAGAATAAAAATGTGTATATGTCAGGCATGAAAATGGGTCAGGGGTTAAAAAGGTGAGATGGGTGTGGAGGAAATATGTCCCGGTACACTGTACAACTAGGGCTGTCCCAAACGACTAATTCTCCCCATTAGTCAGCAGATTATTTTTACGATTAGTCGACAAATCTAATAACTTTTTTTTTTTACTAATTTAGCAATGTCATTTTTGATGACGCTTATTAATTCACAGAACATTTTGGAACACTTACATTCTTTATTTAAGTACAAATAAACACGTAAATAACAACAATAAATCACAAATAAACAATAAGGTCAAATGCTGATAACATTATCTAGTGCAAAAGAATGGAATGTAAACAGATTCAGAACACTGACTTTGTCTTTCCAACATGATTCAGAACAATTCTTAAAAAAATGTTTAGCGTTGATATTACAGTATACTACTATATATAATAGTATTATAATCATTGCCAATCATATTTTTTATAAAGGGTGTCATTTAAAAGGAAGGTTTACATTCGACAAAAAAAAAGCTGTTTTTATCATTGCATGTGGTATCAGTAATAATTTTTTTCGTTTGCAAATGCTGTTAACCAGCGATTTTTCCATGTTTCAAGTGTCACCTTTTAACCGCAAGTTTGTGTTTTGGAGAAGAATGCCAATGTTTTATAGCAGACTAAAATAGGTTGCCCTAGGTTCCCCATTAACCTCAATGTAGCAATGCTAACGTTTACAATGTTTAATACAGATGTGTTTCCTTATTTTGTATGTCTGACCTTTAATTCTACAGCATGTTGATGACCAATCAACATCTGTGAAAAGAACTGGTGTCTAATATGCCATCAACATGCACGTGTACATGCACGCACAAATGTATGCATGCACGCATGCGACAATAAAACGTGGACTCATTGCATATTGCGACAGGCTTAGCAACTTCAATAAAACATGTCGTTAGTTAGTTAGATGGACTTACAATCTGCCAGCTTGTAATTGTCTCCTGTCGCCTTCCAAAATTAAATGGTTAATGAAGACAACTGGGTGACAGCGCTTTAGGTGTTCATTCATGGCCGACATGCAGCCAAGCTTGGCATTGAAGAGACTGGACACAAGATTGTACCCTCCTTTGTTTCGTTGAAATAAGTCAATGTTTTGGTCACTCTGGTGCGCTTTTTTTGGCTTTGTGCCGCTTTCCCCGCTTGCATACAGAGTTTCCGACATTAAAAAATCTCCCGAAGCCCCCCCTTAAACATTTTCTCCTCGGATCTACACAATTCACGTAGGACACCCTTTTTGACTTCAAAACTGCAAATTTCGGCAAAAGGTGAGAGATTTTCATGCCTGATATGTATATGTGCACTCATGTCATCTGTTGTCTTTCGCTTCTGTTTTACAACGTAAAAACCCTTGTGCTCCAATTCATTCCATAAAAAGTGATATTAATTAAAGGTTTGACAGATATATGACGACACACAAATTTGGATAAGTATTATTTTAACAATTGTTCGGCCTTGTTTTCCTCAACTTTGGTATCGGCCAAAATTGTTGATTTTGATGAATCCCTTGTTTCTTTGTCATGAGTTGAATTACCATAATTTCCCGCATATAACGCGCACTTTTTTCCCCCAAAATCAACTCGTAAAATCATGGTGCGCATTATAAACGGGTACATGGATGGGGACAGAAATATATATATATTACATATATATATATAAACTGATTTTTTTAATTGACACGGCCACGTTGTGTTGAAGAAACATATGCGGCGACCCGTTGCCGACCATTACGGTACGTGACGTCACCATTTTGTTTCGGTAACACTTCACTCTAATCGACCGAATGATTTCGTCTGTGTTAAATCCTGCTTCTTTCACTCTTCATAAAGCACAGAATTTAGTTTAACTCATTTGAGTCAACGTTTATTGCAGCTCCGCAACTCCGACCATAACAAACGTAACAACACACTTCCTGTGTGTGTCCGTCAACTATATCTGTCCGTCGGGAAACTCAAATCCAAATAACAATAGATCCTATTGTTACTGTCGTGTTGACAGCGATGAGCTCTCACGGATTTCCGACTTAAACGTTCTCACTTTCATTTTACCGTATCAATCCGTGGAAGAAACATTTATTCATCATGATGAAACGAGCAAGTTATACAGCAGCCTTTAAAAGAAAAGTCACATCTGTTTTGTTTTCTCCTAGATTCTGGAAAGTTGGAGAAGTTGTCAAATCATATTATTACCGTAAATATTGTCAGTTTATGGTAATGTTTTGAACTACCAATGTGCTACACTTGTGCTGTGTTTCACCAGTCAGTGAAATGACATTTCTGTATCTGTACACGAGCTCTGTTTTCTTGTATTCTTCTATTCATTAGTGCTAAAATTAGGGTGCGCGTTATAAACGGGTACAATAATTTTCCCTAGATTTTACAAGTAAATTTGGGGTGCGCATTATACACAGGTGCGCCTTATATTCAGGAAATTACGGTAGATGAATGTAGGGTGTGCAGAGAAATGATCGGATTGCATGTAATCCCAGGTTTGACAGACACAAGGCCAGCCAACTGCTCAAAGGAGGAAAACGGCGATTCCCACGAGCTGATAACTAATGAATTTTTGCATCTTTTGTTGTTTTCCCTACATATACTCAAACGTTCAAGACCTTTCAAATGTGGCATGGCTTGTCAGCAAAGCTTTTTAGTTCACAAACGGCTGACTATAGCAATGGTAGTTTAGTCCACACATTTCTATAATCATGCCACACAATATTAAACATTTGAAGTACATAATATAGCAGGAAATTTTACGATTTAAACAAATTTCCACTTTTAGTTGAAGCACGTGAAAAATTTCAGATGGGAGGAGCACTGTTCAAATACTTGAATGTTTCAGTTCTTTTTGTGAAACTTGTTCTCAAGCAGGATTAACAGCAAAAGTTACAAAAGGGGTTGAATGTCCACTTGTATGCCTTTAGGTGACTTCCTATCACTGTACAGTATACCTGCTTCAATGGCCATGTCCCTTCTGAAACTATCCTGTTTGAACACTGTTAATTATTTGTTACTACGCATTGTTTTTATGACTTATGAAGTACAGCAAGTGGGCCAAACCGTTTGATTGCAACCGTGGACCGTGCACTGATGCCAAGTGGAGGAAAAACTTTTTTTTTTTTTTTTTTTAAATAGTAGTAAATCAAGCACTACAATAGTTGAGTCAGGGACCAGAACAGCAAATGCATTCAATAAAGGTTATTGTATTTTGTTTCACCCTGAAATTTCACCCAAAAACACAACTTTGCAAAACTTTTTGTGAGTACTTTAAGTAGTGGATATAAAAATGCAGATAAAAGCTGACTGAATCCAAAGCTTTGAGGAATATGAAAAAGGGATGTCATCTTTCCTGTTAGCTGTCACGTTGTTCTAAACAACAGAGGTAAACTAGGCCAATCAAGATAAAGGCATATAATGGCATCATAAAAGAAGGCGGTTACAATGAGGTGTTCGCTGTAACTAAAGAGACTACTGCTCCCAACCCCAGTCAGACAACTTCTAAAAAAGTAGAGAAACACAAGCACTCCAATAAGCCGTGAGGAGCAACAAAGCCAACTGGACACACAGGATAGGAAAAGGTATGTTTCACAGGACGTTTTTGATTGCATTGTCAAGCAGTACTTGCTCTGCCAGTTGTTACTTGAGGCTGAAACTAAACTCTGGAAAGTCCGGTTGTTTGTGTGATGTGTGTGTTGGGTGAAATTGGACAAAAGTGTGCAGGGGAAAGTACACTAGATATGTGAACGCTCTCAATGTGTTGTTTTTCAATAGGATTTAACAATGAAACATTTTAAAATATGCAGTGTTTTATAACATATCTTTTGTTACATTCCTGTTCAACATTATTGGCCTCCTTTTATTTACTGCATCATCTCTACAATATCTTTAGAAATAAATGGAAATGTACCAAATGTATACAGTGCCTTGCAAAAGTATTCGGCCCCCTTGAACCTTGCAACCTTTCGCCACATTTCAGGTTTTAAAAATAAAGATATAAAATTTCAATTTTTTGTCAAGAATCAACAACAAGTGGGACAAAATCGTGAAGTGGAACAAAATTTATTGGATAATTTAAACTTTTTTAACAAATAAAAAACTGAAAAGTGGGGCGTGCAATATTATTCGGCCCCCTTGCGTTAATACTTTGTAGCGCCACCTTTTGCTCCAATTACAGCTGCAAGTCGCTTGGGGTATGTTTCTATCAGTTTTGCACATCGAGAGACTGACATTCTTGCCCATTCTTCCTTGCAAAACAGCTCGAGCTCAGTGAGGTTGGATGGAGAGTGTTTGTGAACAGCAGTCTTCAGCTCTTTCCACAGATTCTCGATTGGATTCAGGTCTGGACTTTGACTTGGCCATTCTAACACCTGGATACGTTTATTTTTGAACCATTCCATTGTAGATTTGGCTTTATGTTTTGGATCATTGTCCTGTTGGAAGATAAATCTCCGTCCCAGTCTCAGGTCTTGTGCAGATACCAACAGGTTTTCTTCCAGAATGTTCCTGTATTTGGCTGCATCCATCTTCCCGTCAATTTTAACCATCTTCCCTGTCCCTGCTGAAGAAAAGCAGGCCCAAACCATGATGCTGCCACCACCATGTTTGACAGTGGGGATGGTGTGTTCAGGGTGATGAGCTGTGTTGCTTTTACGCCAAACATATCGTTTTGCATTGTGGCCAAAAAGTTCAATTTTGGTTTCATCTGACCAGAGCACCTTCTTCCACATGTTTGGTGTGTCTCCCAGGTGGCTTGTGGCAAACTTTAAACGAGACTTTTTATGGATATCTTTGAGAAATGGCTTTCTTCTTGCCACTCTTCCATAAAGGCCAGATTTGTGCAGTGTACGACTGATTGTTGTCCTATGGACAGACTCTCCCACCTCAGCTGTAGATCTCTGCAGTTCATCCAGAGTGATCATGGGCCTCTTGGCTGCATCTCTGATCAGTTTTCTCCTTGTTTGAGAAGAAAGTTTGGAAGGACGGCCGGGTCTTGGTAGATTTGCAGTGGTCTGATGTTCCTTCCATTTCAATATGATGGCTTGCATAGTGCTCCTTGAGATGTTTAAAGCTTGGGAAATCTTTTTGTATCCAAATCCGGCTTTAAACTTCTCCACAACAGTATCTCGGACCTGCCTGGTGTGTTCCTTGGTTTTCATAATGCTCTCTGCACTTTAAACAGAACCCTGAGACTATCACAGAGCAGGTGCATTTATACGGAGACTTGATTACACACAGGTGGATTCTATTTATCATCATCGGTCATTTAGGACAACATTGGATCATTCAGAGATCCTCACTGAACTTCTGGAGTAAGTTTGCTGCACTGAAAGTAAAGGGGCCGAATAATATTGCACGCCCCACTTTTCAGTTTTTTATTTGTTAAAAAAGTTTAAATTATCCAATAAATGTTGTTCCACTTCACGATTGTGTCCCACTTGTTGTTGATTCTTGACAAAAAAATTAAATTTCATATCTTTATGTTTGAAGCCTGAAATGTGGCGAAAGGTTGCAAGATTGAAGGGGGCCGAATACTTTTGCAAGGCACTGTACAATCACTTTTAATTGGAAGTCCAAAGTACATTGTTAGTTTCCCCCAAATTCCTTATTCTATTTTTTTTTAACCTGTAAAATCAAGGGTAGCCGGGCAGGACTGTACGGCCACGTTCTAAATCTCTCCGAAAACATGAATGAGTGTGTAGGTGCCAAAAGGTGAAAGATATTTACAGTGCAAAGTGAAGAGTGCGTGAGTTAAGAGGCAGGCTCTCACAGACAGGGCCCTGACCGCCAGAACCACCGGCCGCAGGGCGAGAGAAGTACCAGGGCCCTGGCCATCCTCCGCCCCAGACTACCCCCAGCGCTCACCCCTAATCGATCATTTTTGATTAGGCAACCCTTACAACGCTACACATCGGACATGGTGGCATTTAGGGGCAGTTTACATGGCGACTCTGCAACACAAAGACGCAATGACTGAGTACCAGAATTGCCTCGCGTACACATGGTGTCGGCGAAGACGAAAAATTCTTAATCCTGCCTTCAAAGTGGAAGAATCAGATTGCGGGGGATTGAGGAGAGCTTGCTCCGCATGAATATCAAAAGCCCCCGCTGCGCGAGACCGCACCGATAACGTCAGCACTCATACACGTCACATTGGGCGTGGGCAGCAGTGCAACTAAACATTAATAACAGCAAATATGGTGGAATATCGGCTTTAATTTACTATTTTATTAATATTTTTTAATTAAATATGTTGAATGTTTCCATTTTTGTGCCTTTTTGAACAAAAGAAAAATGCCATTGCTTGGGTGGGCGGGCATATTTTTTTTCGGGCTGAGGAGCTTGTTGGGGTCAAAGTGCATCATTCGCTGTCGCCTTGTAAATCTGCACTGCCTCCTAGGGCCTGGCATGAATACTACATCGTTTTCATGCGGAATTTCTACATTGTTCGAATGGAGACGGGCCCATATCAATGTATTTTTGGAGAGTCACCATGCAAACGGCCCCTTAGAGGGGAAAACTTGAGAAGTACTATGTTAACTCATTGCCTGTCATTGATTGGGTAGACGTCCAAACGACAGCCCCCCCCCCCCCCCCCCCCCCAGTCAAATTGGACCGACAGTCTGTTGCCCTCAATGGCAGTGAAACAATCACTAAATGCAAAACATCCCAGCTGAAATGGATTTGATGATGTCAGTCACTGTCAGATGCAGTGAATGAGTTAACTAATACCATGTTGTTGTTGTCTTTTTTTATAGTATTCCCTGGAACATCTTGAGCAAAGCACTGCTGGGCCTTCAAAACAAGCAATCAACAATGCATGTCATTGTCCGTAGATGGGAGGAGGACAGCGACTTGCACATAGACTACATATCGGACTATGTGATACTTCTGGTTTCCAAGTTAGCATTAAATGTCTTTGTTTTGTGCTACACCTGCAGTCGTGACTACACCTGCTGGCATGGCATTAGCAGTCTGTCCGTTGTTCTGGCTGACCTTGTGGTGGGAATGTTCATGGTCAAAATTTGGTTATTTGGACCTGATGACATTGCAGTTCCCCTCTGCTCGCTTTTGACTTTTACTTCAAAAACATATGAAGCTTTGCCACTGCCCTTGATGGGCCTGTATTTGTGGGACCTTTGGTTAGAAGACACCTGCTGCAACAATTGGAAAGCCTCATACAAGGTAGTCAAGAATATAGCACTGACCACTGTATTGTGGATCATTGCAGTTCTAAATGCCAATAGGGCTGTAAAAGTAAATCTGATAGAGCAAAGGACTGCGGCTGATAAAAAGGTTTTATTGTGTGAGGTGCAGGATGCAACACTAGTCACCTACTTTGCCTTACTTATTTTCAGTGTCAGCATTTGTTTGATGCTGCCCTACTGCTCATGGATTCCACAATGGATCAGCGAGGCTGAGAGGATGTTTGAAGCAAGGGAAAAACATAAGATGAAAAATTTGGTCACATTAAACCAATGTGCACGGATGACCCCGCTTGAGCTAATGGAGACCCCCATGCCACGACCACCACTGTGGCTCAGCCTAGTCTTGGGCTTCAGTACATTATGGATGCCATACGTGGTTATAATAACAGCCAGTCTGCTTTTAGGCTTCTGTCTACCTTCTTTTATTGGGGTGAACCTTATGTGGTTGGAGTGCACAAACAGTGTCCAAGCAGGTGTGATGTTCTGGGTAAAGAGCTGCACACGAGGGCCTTACGTGAGAGTACCGACAAGTGTGTGCTCATGGGAGGTGTACTGGCATTTGAGTCAACAAAGTGATATGAAACTCCTTTCACCTGTGTTGATCACAAAGAATAAACTTTATGTTTAATACGTTTATACAGTTGTAAGTCGTAACAGTTTCAATGTGGTCCTAAATGAATTGCAAGTTGGTTCAAACTGCATTTGGAACTATATACACTGCTGGCCAAAACTATTGGCACCCCTGCAATTCTGTCATAATGCTCAATTTCTCCCAGAAAATGATTGCAATTACAAATGTTTGGTTGTAATATCTTCATTTATTTTGCTTGCAATGAAAAAAAAACACAAAAGAGAATGAAAAAAAAACTTAAATCATTATTCCGGGCCGGACAAAAGTATTAGCACCCTTCAGCCTAATACTTGGTAGCACAACTTTTAGACAAAATAACTGCGAACAACCGCTTCCGGTATACATCAATGAGTTTCTTACAATGTTTTGCTGGAATTTTAGACCATTCTTCTTTGGCCAACTGTTCCAGGTCTCTGAGATTTGAAGGGTGCCTTCTCCAAAGTGCCATTTTCAGATCTCTCCACAGGTGTTCTATGGGATTCAGGTGTGGACTCATTGCTGGCCACTTTAAGAAGTCTCCAGTAATTCTCTTAAATCATTTTCTAGTGCTTTTTTAAGTGTGTTTTGGGTCATTTTCCAGCTGGAAGACCCATGTCCTCTGAGGGAGACCCAGCTTTCTCACACTGGGTCCTACAGTACATTATGCTGCAAAATTTGTTGGTAGTCTTCAGACTTCATAATGCCATGCACTCAGTCAAGCAGTCCAGTGCCAGAGGCAGCAAAGCAACCCCAAAACATCAGGGAACCTCCGCCATGTTTGACTGTGGGGACCATGTTTTTTTCTTTGAAGGCCTCGTTTTTTCCCCTGTAAAGTCTATGTTGATGCCTTTTTCCAAAAAGCTCAACTTTTTGACGGATGGTACGGGTTGACACTGTTGTACCCTCGGAGTGCAGGACAGCTTGAACTTGTTTGGATGTTAGTTGAGGTTCTTTATCCAACATCCGCACAATTTTTTGTTGAAATCTCTCGTCAATTTTTCTTTTCCTTTTCATCTAGAGATGTTAGCTACAGTGCCATGGGCTTTACACTTATTGATGACACTGCACACGGAACATTCAGGTCTTTGGAGATGGAATTGTAGCCTTGAGATTGCCCATGCTTCCTCACAATTTTGCTTCTCAAGTCCTCGGACAGTTCTTTGGACTTTTCTCCATGCTCAATGTGGTACTCACATGGACACAGGACCGAGGTTGAGTCAACTTTAATCCATTTTAACTGGCTGCAACTGCAAGTGTGATTTAGTTATTGCCACCACCTGTTATGTGCCACAGGTAAGTAACCGGTAGGGATGGGAATTGGTTCCATGTGTGTTTCAATTTTATGGAAACGTTTAGCAGTTTATTTAACGATTCTCGTATCGAATTACGTCTTGTAACTCACGCACGTTGCACACTTTCAATTCAACAAGTAAGACTACATGGTTACTCAAAGAGGGACCACTCAACAAGTATAATCTGAAGAGTCGTCGCCAAGTGACATTGCGTTGTTTTTTACAGGCCAGGTTATTATTCATGAAACTATTTACAGAAATGGTGATTTTTCCCAAAAAGTCTATTAATCGGTCTATCGTATTCCTCGTCAAATACTCTATAAGAAAAATACAACAAATATGGTAAATGGTAAATGGTGTTATACTTATATAGCGCTTTTCCACCTTTCAAGGCGCTCAAAGCGCTTTACACTACATCGCCATGCATCTAAAATAATCCTAAACAATTTTATTAGCAATTTTAATACTCCAGTTAGAAAGGTTCCTTGGGTATGCGTTTGTTCCCATACCAACCAATGAGTTACTTCCTGTTATTGTCCTATGTCACACGCGCTGCGTATTCTGGGACCGAGAATAGGCGTAAGGTGTGCATTTCGAGCAGAGTGTGGCCACCTGTTTATCTGTGTGCGTCTATAAACGAATATAAGTATTTCCTCTTCATGTTTTTAAATCCCAATCCAAAATAAATCACTACAATAGTTGAGTCAGGGACCAGAACAGCAAATGCATTCAATAAAGGTTATAATGTATTTTGTTTCACCCTGAAATTTCACCCAAAACCACAACTTTGCAAAACTTTTTGTGAGTACTTTAAGTAGTGGATATAAAAATACAGATAAAAGCTGACTGAATCCAAAGCTTGGATTAATAGTGCCAAAGATCAACTCCACTCTCCGCTCCTTGCGTTCTAACAGACACCCCGAGGCAAATGAACCATAAAACATATTGAACCCAGAACCTCATACAGTCCATTAGTCCAAATTAGAATAATGAGAGAACCGATAAAGAAACGAATCGTTAAGCAATATTAATAATGGAATCTGAACCGTAAAAATCGTATCAATTCCCATCTCTAGTAACAGGTGCTGTTAATTACACAAATTACAGAAGCATCACATGATTTTTCAAAGGGTGCCAACACTTTTTGTTGAGTTTTGTGTAAAAATGATTTTTTTCCCCATTCTCTTATGTATTTTCTTCATTGCAAGCGAAATAAATGAAGATATTACTACCAAAGAATTCAAGAAAAATCAAACATTATCTGACGGAATTGCTGGGGTGCCAGTACTTTTACTTTTATTTTTACATCGTCCATTTATAGAAGTGTTGCAAAACTAAAGGGACAACAAAATCAAATCAGTTGGTTAATACGTTGATGGTTAAAATGAAATGATAAAAGTCCCTCCACATTTCCACTAAGACAAGCAGTCGAGCTTTTATGGTTTGGAATGATGCGAACTACATACTAGTACTGCACTATTTGAGTCTGTTACAGCCACGTGGTGCAAGTGACAATTGCCACATTTACATGGAGCCAAATATTCCAATTACAATCGGTTTAGATGTTCAAACCGAATAAATGTGTTCCATATAAACACCTCATTCGGAATGAACAGGCCCAAACCGAATGGAATTTCATTCCGATTCACAGGGGTGGAATATTCCTTTTCCCAAACCGATTAGAAGTAAAATTATATCATGTAAACAGGGAAGCGGAATGGTGTCTGGTTGCGTTCTTTCTGCACATGCTCCGTACTGACGTGGTGACGTCACTTTGTGACGTAAGTAACGTCACTTGCAACATGGCTTCCAAGCACACGCACAGCGCACCTAATTGGAGTCCGGCGGAAAGTTTATATCCATGAATCCCTCCACCAGCCCACACAACTTTTTAAATGAACGGCGTGTCATTCTGAAGTTTTGTTTCCACTCGAAAAGTTAAAACAGCAGCTGATCTGACGATCCATCTCTATGTTTTGCAACGTGACGCTTTGTTTTGATTAATCTGCGCAAGTCAGACGGCAGTTGTCAAACGTCCTTTCGGAATAAAGGCAGACACATGTAAACGCTGGATCGGAATAGATGAAGTGACATGTAAACAGCTGATCTGAAATTTCCATTCGGAATGATTTGAATCGGTATGAATAAAAGTCAGCATGTAAACGTGGCTATTGTTGTGCAACTAAATACTAGAGATGTGTTTTCATTGTTATTTCTTTGTTTGTTTCTCATGATTCCATATATTTTTCCTCTGAATGAAGTCATTCAATATTTATTTCCCTGCACTGTCTCTATAAAAGTAACATTTACGGACCACCACAATGTTTTTTATTCATTTCTTTTACTGTTTCTGAATGCGAAGAGTTTTTGAACTTTTGAATAAATTCAATATTTTTTCAAGCTTTTTATTTGAGTTTGTTTTACATAATAAAATATCTGAATGCTCGTCCGAGACTGGTGATTCTATACTTTTTGGTAGGGGTTGTATAATGCAAATAAGGTTGCTTAAAAGTTGGTGGGGACTATTTGAGCATCCTGAAAAGTTGCTTGTGTTATGTCCCTATCGTCCATTTGCAAACCTACGCCCTTGGCTTGATTACTGACTGGCATCGCAAAGGTGAGGAGTACACAGGAAAGTGCTTGGTGCCTACAGTAAAACATGGTGGTGGCAGGGTCCTTATATGGGGCTGCATGAGTGATGTAGGTGTTGAGTTTAATATAATCAATTGAATTATGAATTATGAGATGTACTGTTGTATTGGAAAAGAAAAGTTATCATCATTCCATGGCCCTGTTTGTCGTTCAGATGTGTTTTCATTGTTATTTCTTTGTTTGTTTCTCATGATTCCATATATTTTTCCTCTGAATGAAGTCATTCAATATTTATTTCCCTGCACTGTCTCTATAAAAGTAACATTTACGGACCACCACAATGTTTTTTATTCATTTCTTTTACTGTTTCTGAATGCGAAGAGTTTTTGAACTTTTGAATAAATTCAATATTTTTTCAAGCTTTTTATTTGAGTTTGTTTTACATAATAAAATATCTGAATGCTCGTCCGAGACTGGTGATTCTATACTTTTTGGTAGGGGTTGTATAATGCAAATAAGGTTGCTTAAAAGTTGGTGGGGACTATTTGAGCATCCTGAAAAGTTGCTTGTGTTATGTCCCTATCGTCCATTTGCAAACCTACGCCCTTGGCTTGATTACTGACTGGCATCGCAAAGGTGAGGAGTACACAGGAAAGTGCTTGGTGCCTACAGTAAAACATGGTGGTGGCAGGGTCCTTATATGGGGCTGCATGAGTGATGTAGGTGTTGAGTTTAATATAATCAATTGAATTATGAATTATGAGATGTACTGTTGTATTGGAAAAGAAAAGTTATCATCATTCCATGGCCCTGTTTGTCGTTCAGATTTCCAACATGACAGCTTGATAGCTTTTGTTTTGTATGTAGGAGAGGGAACCTCTTGTTACCTCACGATACGATACGATTTGCGATACAAAGCTAACGATAACGATCTGACAATACGGCGATATAATGATTATCGATACATTGGTCATTCTAGGATATTCTGCAAACAACTAACAAACAGAAAAATAAGCTTCTGCTGTGAATTGGAATGAGTTTATCACTAGTAGACGTCCAATCCATTTGAAGTGGGAGGGATTCCTTCATTCGCTGCCACCCTCCCACTTCAAACGGATTGAACATCTATGGCCGTCAGTGGCAGCCAATACCAGGCAATGAGGTAAATGTAGGCCATTTGAGGTCATTTACCTGTTGATTTTTAGTTACGTCCTGTTAATTTTGGGGTATTTTATGGGTCAATTCCTGTTTATTTTGAGTTACAGAACAGGAAGTGACCTTTGAATCACCGAATGAATAGGCAGTGACTCAAATTCAACAGGAAATGACCTATAAATGAAAAGCAAGTGACCTGTAAATGCTCCGAAACTTGAAGAGAATGACTGCGAATGCTCTGGTGTCAAATGAACAAACATTCCCAGTCTAAATGGATTGGAGTCGAGCACCGTCAATGGCAGCTTTAGAGTTAACTATTACAGATTTTCATAGCAACTTGTTAGTTCCTTTTTTTCTTTTTTGGACACCTTTTTAAAATGATATTTCGATTCTTGGCAGGAGCATATCAATAACCTTTTGGGATACAATGTATCACGATTAGGGCTATCAAATGATTAAAATTTTTAATCGAGTTAATTACAGCTTAAAAATTAATTAATCGCAATTAATCGCAATTCAAACCATCTATAAAATATGCCATATTTTTCTGTAAATTATATATATATATTCTGTAAAATAAATTGTTGGAATGGAAAGATAAGACACAAGATGGATATATACATTCAACATACGGTACATAAGGACTGTAGTGGGCATTTCACTCTACTGTCTATGCTGTCCTCACTCCGAAGCGTCTACTTTTTCCAAAGCTAGACAGCTAGTGAACGACGCCTTAATAATCAGACTTTTTCCTTTTTCATCTGATTTATTAAAAAAATGGCCTCAAACCATTGTCCTCTTTAGACCGTCGTAAAACTACAAAAAAAAGTACACAAGCATTGCATTAGCAACAACGTCAGCTTAGCACGCTATACAGGTTCACTAAACATAAACAAAAAGCGTCTCATACAAAAAAATATAACATTTCGCTTACTAACATAATATGTAAATTTTTTACAACAACCATACTTACGGACAAATCTTGTCCAAGGATCATATAAGCGCAACATTACAACGTAGGAATCAGCCCGAGACGTCGTGCAGCCATATTGAAGAAGACAATAAACCATGTCGCAAAGCGACCACAAGAGTTCGCTGTTAGACAGCACAAAAAGCCTTGCTGTAAAACTTACCAAAAGGCAGAATACTGTGTGAGCGGGACATGTGCGTTAATTGTGTCAACTATTTTAACGTGATTAATTTAAAAAATTAATTACCGCGCGTTAACGCGATAATTTTGACAGCCCTAATCACGATATATCGCCATTTCGATATTTTGTCACACCCCTATTTGTATGTATTCACTTTTTGCACCAACTTTCATAAATAACTAATTTTGCGTGCTAGGTTCTATCAACAACCCAAGTTTCCAAGTTTCATGGTCTGAGTCAAACAAGCACTGAATAAAAGTTATCTTGAAAAATTACTTGTATTAATTGAGAAGTTGATTAAAATCTTACTGTACTGTATTCAATTACTGCATGTGCACCTTATAAACATATATTCGCACATACATATTTAATTTATATATCTATCGTTTGACGGTTTAGCCCATTATGATACTATTTTCACAATACAAGAAGATTGCACGCGGGGAATTTAAATGTGTACATTTTACATTTGACATATGTTAAGAACTGGAGTGACCGTGCGTCAAACAAACGCTAGGTCTCTCAGCAATGGAAGAGCCTCATGCTTTTCTCTTTCTTCATCTTTGTTGAGGACGACCGATAATAAAGGATTTCTCCTACTCACCTGCCCTCCAATTGTAATGTCGAAGAACACAATAGGATTGTTGGGGTTTGTCGCTTGAACCGACATTATTTCACTCCCTTTGCGATTTCAGAGAAAATAAAAACGCTGGATAACTTGTAAAGCGGTGAATTTAAATCCGGAAACTTGTACGGAAACCCTGTTAGTACAATCTACAACAAGTCATTTGGGACAAACCTACAAAAAACGCGTAAAGTATAAAGCCTTGTTAAAACGCACATATTGTTTGGTGATCATTCTTTGTTAATCATGAAACAGATTTCGCATTTTATTACTTAATAGATCGACTTTGATAGTCTTTTACTATAGTTATAGAAATCTAGACTTGGTAAAACAAATTAAACACTGAAATATATTTACACAGCTTTTATAAACACTTTATAGGGCAAGTGACTATTTAAAAAAAAAAATCCCACAAATATTTCCTCCCGTTTGTCCGAGATTGGGTCACGGAGAATACTTGTGAAACAAGTGTGGTCTACTTGACCCAAAATGTGATGTCCACATAGGCTATGTGGATGCCAGCTCTCAACTATTTTATGAATCATTATTTATAGACTTCATAATGGGAAAAATTAGCCGCTACTGCATTGGTATCATAGTTTGCAATATTTACATAAAATAAATGCTAACTGTACGTTTTTTTTTTTTTTTTTGCTTTTGACCAAGAATCGAGACTGCTTTACGTCCATATCTATAAAGATTTCGGGATTTAAGCATTTATTCACAATAATTTTCACCGGAAAAGCTCTGTTGACACGAGGCGGCCACTAGCTACATTCACTAACAGACTAGCATTGTACTTCGACATTTTTACGCAAAATAAATGCTAACTGCACAGTTTTTTGTTTTTTTTGCTTTTTACCAAGAAATGCGGCTGTTTTACGTCCATATCCATAAAGAATTTGGGGATTTACGCATTTGTTCACAAGAATTTTCACGGGAAAAGCTCTGTTTACATAAGGCGGCCACTAGCTACATTTACTAACAGACAAGCATTGTAGTTCGACATATTTACGTAAAATAAATGCTAACATCACTTTTTTTGGGGGGGCTTTTAACCAATAATCGAGACTGTTTTACGTCCATATCTATAAAGAATTCGGGGATTTATGCATTTACTCACAAGAATTTAACGAAAAAGCTCTGTTTATATAAGGGCGGTCGCTAGCTACATTTACTAACAGACTAGCATTGTACTTTGACATATTTACGTAAAATAAATATTAACTGCACGCTTTTTTTTTGCTTTTAACCAAGAATCCAGACTGTTTTACGTCCATATTTATAAAGAATTCAGAGATTCAAGCATTTATTCACACTAATTTTCAACAAAAAACGCTGTCTGTGATTCCACACGGTAAGCTTTGACGGCCTCGCCAACAATGCAGGCCCCCTATTTATCGGCCCCGTTTCCCGTCAATACATTATGAAGTCTATGCATTATTTCTATATTGTTGTATGAATAGATAAAATTTTAAAACAATATTTATACGAGTAAAAACAGGAATACACACCCAAAAAAAATTTTAACCAGTTGACGGCATGTCAAGTGGCCACTTATGTAGTTGCTGTTCCTTGTTCTCATTGGTAGAAATCTTGATGTCCAATTCATCCATTGTTCCTGAACCGATCGTCTTGAAACTTGATAGCTCTTAAGTGTGGTCTAGTATCTATCAATCCCCAGAGCCAGATTTTTTTTTTTTTTTTTTTTGTATCAGGACTGATTCATTAATTGTGGACTTATTGTTGCTTTTGATTATGAATTAGCCAGTAGCGGACATGCGTGCTTTTTGTCAAAGTCTTCAGTATTCAGCCTGGAGTGTATTGTAGCACATTCATGTTTTATACAATTCATTGCCTGAAATTGACAATGATAGACACCCAACTCATTTAAACTAGGACTCGCTGTGAATGCTCAATTTTGTCATTGCGTCAACGGAAACCCAGAGTTAAATAAGTTCCCTAAAAAGGTTTAACTTAAATACGTAAATACCAACTGAAAGTACAGTAAACAAGTTGGCAAACCTACCTGACACTTCAGCAAATTGGAAAAACTTAATTGTCCATCGTCATCTATGACTGAGTGGAACAGTATAGAATCCAGCGACCTTGTTTTATTGTGATAGAAATCGGATGGGTGAAAACTGTAAATCATTAATCAGTATATTTAAATAATATTACCTTGTATTCAAAATATATTTTAAATAACGTACAACACATTGATGGATTCTGGCACCGAGCTAGGCCCTAAATCTACTCAAATTGTAGATAGAATTCTGTATGACGCAAGAAAAGGAGTGCACATTTCTATGTTTAACGGTTTATTTAAACTTAAATTTGTGAATGACCAAAATTCAAAGGTGGTATCCCCCCCAAAAAACAAATAAACAAACAAAAATGGCTTCAAAGAGCTGCCCTAGAGGACTGTGATTGAAAATGAGCATGTTGACAATCGAGTGGGTTAGCAAGCAGGGGAAAATAAGTAAAGCAAAAGGAAGAAACATTTTATGTGAAGTAATAGGGCTTCTTGACATTGACGCCATATTCTGAAAGAGCAGGGGCCAGGTCCTCCATTGTAAGAGTATACTTCTTATCCTACAAATCAACAAGAAAACCCATTAGAACATACATTTTTGGGGAACAAAGCAAAGGTTCAAAGCAATTTTCCAAAAAGTCGGAACACTACACAAACTGAACAAAAACTGAATGCAATGATGTAGAAGAACCAAATTTCAACATTTTATTCAAAATAGAACATAGATGACATATCAAAAAACTAGTGAGACAAATCACGAATTGAAGTTCTTAATGGATAACTGCGGTGCCATGTCATCCGGACTAAAGGACAAGACGACAAGAGGACAAGGGCAACCCAAGTTGTTATTAGCGCTCAGTTCAGAAGCCTGCATGTGATGTTATGGGGTTACATAAGTGCGTGTGGCATGGGCAGCTTGCATATCTGGAAGGGCACCCGTCAGTGAAGAAAGGTAAATTCAGGTTCTAGAACAACATATGCTCCTATCCGGACGTCTTCTCTTTCAGAGAAGGCCGTGCATATTTCTAACATGATATTGGCAGATCAAACGCAGCATCCAGATCTTTTACCGAAAGAGAACATTTGGCCTATCAGACAAAGGCTGTTAGGGTTAAATAAAATTGCGCAATCTAGAACTCAATTTATTGGCATTACGTCATAGTTTAATCTACATTTAAAAGTACCCTAAATGGACTAAAGGTTATCATCACCTTTGGTCCCAGCTTTAAAGCATATGTGCAGTCAGCAGTACAGTAACATCATGTTCCAGGCCGGCTCGATGACTTCTTGTGAAAGTGAGCTTTCTACCTCCTAAGTGGGATAGTATCAGGGGTCGCGTTAACCGAATATTTTCCGTCGTTGACCGTTTTTTTTTAAAACGGTGACGGAAAAAACTGAAGTCCATCTGTCATTTTGACAGGTTGCAATTCACACCCCAGACCACAGGGTGGCGAGTGAGCATATTAATTAGCTATTGTCTCTCTTGATGCATGACGTCGTTGGCCTTACTCGGAAAAATGTCAAGGCAACTGAGTTTCCGAAGTTTCTTCAAAAAGCCCCAAAACGACGATGCTGTTGATAAAAGAGGTGAAAAAAGAGGGACTGATGCAGAGGAGGATGAAGGATGACAACGAATCAAGTGAATCGCCGGTTCACTCCTCACTGTGGCGAGCAGTTGAAAACGCCGCCAATTACCAAGAAGGGCAGAATTAGTAACACGGTGAAAGCGGCATAAAGCCAAAAAAGCGGACCAGACTAGCCAGAGCCTGAAATTATTTCAAGGAAAATATGGAGGGTACCACCACTGTGTGTAGTCTTTTTGCTAAGCTGAGCTCGCATACCACGGTAGCACGTCGGCTATGAACGAACACTTGACGCGCCGTCACCCAGGTGTATTTCGGAAGACAACAGGAAACAACAAGCTAGCGGATTGTAAGTCCATACAACTTTCTAACGATTTAAAAAAAAAAAAAAAAAAAGAAGTTTCCTTTATGTGCGTCATATCAACGTGCATTTTTATTTAATAATAATAATAATAAATTTAAACATATATATATATATATATTAGGGCTGTCAAAATTATTGCGTTAACGCGCGGTAATTAATTTTTTGAATTAATCACGTTAAAATATTTGACGCAATTAACGCACATGTCCCGCTCAGACAGTATTCTGCCTTTTGGTAAGTTTTACAGCAAGGTTTTTTTGTGCTGTCTAACAGCGAACTCTTGTGGTCGCTTTGCGACATGGTTTATTGCTTTCTTGCCAGTTCAATATGGCTGCACGACGTCTCGGGCTGACGCCTACGTTGTAATGCTGTGCTTATATGATCCTTGGACAAGATTTGTCCGTAAGTATGGTTGTTGTAAAGAATGTACATATTATGTTAGTTAGCGAAATGTTATATTTTTTGTATGAGACGCTTTTTGTTTATGTTTAGTGAACCTGTATAGCGTGCTAAGCTAACGTTGTTGCTAATGCAATGCTTGTGTACTTTTTTTGTGTAGTTTCACTACGGTCTAAAGAGGACAATGGTTTGAGGCCATTTTATTAATAAATCAGATGAAAAAGGAAGAAGTCTGATTATTAAGGCGTCGTTCACTAGCTGTCTAGCTTTGGAAAAAGTAGACGCTTCGGAGTGAGGATAGCATAGACAGATTTATATGACAGTAGAGTGAAATGCCCACTACAGTCCTTATGTACCGTATGTTGAATGAATATATCCATCTTGTGTCTTATCTTTCCATTCCAACAAATTATTTTACAGAATATATATATAATTTACAGAAAAATATGGCATATTTTATAGATGGTTTGAATTGCGATTAATTGCGATTAATTAATTTTTAAGCTGTAATTAACTCGATTAAAAATTTTAATCGTTTGGCAGCCCTAATATATATATATATATATATATATATATATATATATATATATATATATATATATATAAAATGAAATTATATAATATTTTATTATTATTAAATGTATTAGGATCATGGAAGGTCCCACTTGGGGGGGGGGGGGAATATATATCCTGTATATACATAATATAATAAAAATATATATGGAAACACAGCACTGGCCTGCTTACTGTAATCCATGACTGCACTAATGTTAGTTACTTTATATTATCAAGTATTATTGTATTATTGTGTATATACATATAGTGACTGCATCAAGATATAGTCATTTTAAAAATTTAAGTGACGGGTAAAAATAGATTATGACCGGATTTTTATGACCCTGTCAGTCAAAATGACAGACAACGAAAAAGTCTAGCGCAACCTCTGGACAGTATATTAGCTGCGTTTCACAATTCGTACAGATACTTCTCCAAAATATGTGTCTGGTACATCTCTCTTAATGTCTAGTTGTACGTAAACGACAATAAAGTGGTTAGCGCAGGGGAATAAAAGGTTCACAGGTCACCACGGTACCCAAGGAATTAGCCAGCTGCTGACATCGACGTCTGGACAAGAGAGGCACTTGAGATCACCTCATCTTCTCATGTGCTGAAGATGCTAATTTGTTCACATTTCTGGAGTATATCAGGGTGTACACTTGCTGCAGAAATGACTGATACTTCCACTTGTCAGTAAATGCTCAGAGTAGGAAACTATCAACCAGATATCCATAACTGTCGATTGCTTTATCTCTGGAATCAATACACTCGAATCAAAATGCAACTTCAGTTCTGTAACTCTTTTTTTTAAACTAGAATTGAAATATTAGTATACTTCTGCTCTCGGGTAATGAACACAACTAAAAGCTAAGTCTTAATAAGTATTACTGTTTCCCTTTTTTTTTCTCTCAAAACTATAGATTTTCTCAGATTAGTCTTTTCAGCAGTAATCCATGTTCTATTCTGAATACAATATGGATATTGCACTTCCAAATCATTGCATTCAGTTTTTGTGAACAATTTATATAATATTCCATTTTTTGATAGAATCCGGTTTATAGATGCGCATTCTGAACAGACATATGAGCCAAAGCGGAAAAATAGACCTTCGTCTTGCTCCTTGAACTCCCCGATGCTGTCCCCTTCATTTTACAGTACTGCAGGGCATCGTTTGCGATGTCGGAAATGAATTTCTGCGAGGCCAGGGAGATCAGGCGGATTCTATGAAATGCAATTTAAAAGCGTCAACACACTACCAACTTTGCATAACTGTGTCACATCGAACTTTTCATACATTCTTGGATCAGATGCTTCAAAACCAGCCCGGTTGAGGTAGTAGCCTGTCACTGCATCAGGAATCTGACCAAAAAAAAAGAAAACACAGTCAATGCAGAATCCGAGATTGAATGGCACTTGCGCAGAACAACACTACTTCTAATCAGCAGTTAACTGTATAGTTTGAGAGTGCATGGGTTTGTGCGACTGCATGTGCAGGACGGAGGTAAAGAAAGCACAACTCGCCGTGGGAGTGTACTCCTCCAGTTGCATGACAAAGTCAGCCAGTGGGGTTGTGGAGACATTGGGCTTTACGTCTCCATTAGTGATGCCTCCAGGCACATAAACTCCATTGGGCACCGACGAGTCGGATGATGATGATGACGTCACCGCAGTGGCTGGGGTCGAAGCTGCAAGACATATGACCACTTAGTTAACTGAGATGCAAAAAAGTACAGTATTATGAACCATTGCTTTCTGACAAGTGGTGGGAACCTCGGGGTATCTTCTGATATGATACGATTTGATGAAAGGCTCACAATAACAATTATCTCACAATATGGCGTTACAACGATTATCGATGCATGGGTCAGGAAATTAATCCGAGATATTCTATGGTAGAACTGTTAAAGAGAAAAACATGGTAATTCTAAATGGTAGAATATACACAACGTTATTTTTTTCTTGCAGTGTCGCAGACAATCAGTCCGAAAGTTTTGTCTTCCTCACAGATTATGTGAATATTTCAGTGCAACACTATATTATTGCAACATTTTTGTAGACAAATTAGTGTAATTACTCATTGATTGCCATTGAGAACGTTAGATGTCCAATTCATTTAAAATGGGATGATTGGCTTTGAATGCCCATGTTTGAGCACAACTGACGGTGATAGACATCCAATTCATTTTAATGGGAGGGCCGAGTACATTGGACCCTTCAGTCAAAATGAATTGGACGTCTCGCAACGTCACTGGCAGCAAATGAGTTAAGACACTATTCTAATGGTAAAATTTGGTAGCAACCTGTTAGTTCCTGTAATATTAAACATTAAGATATTTTTAAAACGATACATTGATTCTTATTATAGCATATTGATAACCTGTTGGGATACAAAGTATGGAAATAAATGAATCATATCAATATATTGTCAACCTCTCTTTATTACATCACTAAAAATTTCGAAGATAGTTATTCATCACGGCCATTAAAGGCGACAGCCGTTCAATCCATTCGAACGGTACATGATTAATTGGACGTTTATCGCCGTCAATGGCAGCCGATGAGGTAAATGTGATTATTCATCAATTTCTACGCAATTACAAACATTTTGGGAGCTGTCTAGTATTTGCTTTCATCAAAGAATCGATTAATATATTTTTAGTATTGGGTTCCACGGGTGCAGAGCCACATAAACAGTTTCAGTTACAGCATTACCGTTGCTGGTGACTGCAGGGATGCTGCCGACGTTACTTGTCGCATTTTCATTTGTAACACAATTGCTTGAAGTCAAAGATGTCGTGGCGTTAGACGATGCTCCGGTGGTGACAGACTGATTGTCCACATTCATATCGTCCTCGATCTGTGAAGTTTGGGGGAAACAACTTGGCGGCTAGCTAACACTCAAAACTCGATGAGTAGCCTCTTGAGAAGAAAAAAAGCTACAAAAGGACACAAAAACAGAAACTTGGGTCCTTAAACAGACACGCGTGGCTTAATAAATTCCGCTTACACCACTTTAAGGGTTTATAGAACGAAATTAAATGCAGAGTCACGAGCTAGCTAGCATCACAGTTGTTGCAGCTGAGCTCTGCTCACGCTGGTTATCTAGCAAATGGCGTCATGTGACCTTCGCTATACAAATATGACGAACTGAGCCGGAAAAAGCCGAAAGAGCTATCAGTCGGAAAGAGGAAGTCAAGCTAGTCGCTCTTCATTTAGTTTACAGTCTGCATTATGTACATTACGGCAGTGCAACGTGGTAGCTTCAGAGAAATACACATATACTAGTACTAGTATATAGAGCAGTTTAGGGGGACTCTGGACCACCCCAGGACTCGAAATAAAGCACTCTCGTGAAAGTCTGGTGTTGCATTTCAAAATAAAAGTGCCATGAAAATGGCTCATGTTTGCTGTAGTTTCTTCTGATTTTGGGGTGAACGCTCTCAAAAATGCAATGGTTCTAGAGTACCTCCAAGGGCGTAGGTTTGCATAGGGATGGTTGGGACATGACACTACCAACTTTTTAGGATGCTTAAATTGTTCCCTTACCTTATTTGCATTAGATAATGACTTCAATTATGTAGGTAATTTAGATTGTCTCCCCATATGTTGTAAGGATAGAACTGATCCAACCATTATTAAGTGAATTATTTTCATTATGTTCAGGCTTACATTTACCCCTTTTCACTGCTGCGTGTCCCAGTCCATTTTTCCGCTCAAATGCACGTTTGATTGGCTGGCTTGATCCCCGTACACACACTCACACCCACTCACAGCCCCATGCCACCTCCTCTGCCCCCCCTTCGAATAGGAGGGATATTACAAGGTTGTTTTTTTTTTTTTTTTCCGGTCAGCAGCAGCTGCAGCCACTGTATTTAATGTAAAAAGACGTTAATGTTGTGAAGGGGGGGAACACCCAACAAATTTTGCTACTGAAAGTCCGACCTGTATCAGCGTTAGCATTACATTAAACTGTGTGAATTTGCTAACCTGTAAAACTTGAGTAGGGAACTGCATAGAGAGAAGTGTCCTCCTGTATGTGTTAGAGGTGTAGCAAGGGTCCCCGGGGGCCCCAGGCAACAAGCAACATGTGGCCCTTCGAGCGTGTGCAAGTAAGAGGGACAGTTGGACTTGGAGCAATAGCATATTTAATAAAAGTATAATAACGCCTTGGTCTCATAGAGCGCTTTTTAGGACACTCAAAGTGCCCGGCTTCTACAACATTAGGACATAAAACTACAGTAACATAGTACACTCACCACTGTCTTGCTTTCTTTTCTCCTCTTCTGCTTTTTTTTTCTTTCTTTTATCGCTTCCAGAAGGATAACTTCTCTTCATGTTGGATATACGCCAATAAAAAAAAAGTCAAATCGCCACTTACTCTCACGCTGAGTCACGTGAGGGGGAGGGGGGGGGTGTAGAGCGAGTGAAGGGGCCCCTTCAAGGAACTCAGACACAAGGCTTTCACAGGCACTCTCGCACTTGTCGCTGTGACAGTGCAGTAAAGCTGCGTGTGCTAAATCTGTTGGCCCTCTGGGGGCCCCTGCTGGCTGGGAGGCCTAGGCAATTGCCTGGTTTGCCTAATGGAGTACTTCTCAAATAGTGGGGCAGGCCCCCCTAGGGGGGCGCAGAGTGATGCCAGGGGTGGCGTATGTGACCTCGGGGAACATATTTTTTTGCTATACTAGAACAATGTATCATTTGCAAAGTGTGCGCAGTATTTTTGAATAAAACAAGAGCACACAGCAAAGAGCACTGGAGATGTGACGAGGTAAGTCGAGGAAATATGACTAAGCGTATGTAGCGTTTGCCTTTGACTTTTAATACAGTGGGAGATGAGAAAAGACCAGTCTGTGTCTAAAAATGTTTGCAACGGACAGCAGGAAGCCACATCAAATAAGATGTCACTTAGGCCCCACTCCCATTGATAAGCCATTATTGATTTTTTTTTTTCAGCCAAGACGTGCCGAATATTGCCAACAATCGTCCCGCTTTGTTGCAGTGTTACATCAGTAAACCAGCAAGCACTGTTAGCATCATATAAGGTGGCATACCAAGTTGCTCAGTGCAAAATAGCAAAAACAAAAACTGTCCCACTGTCCAAAGACACAGTTGTTTTTGTTCGATTATTTTTGTGTTTTTACGGTTAAATGGTTATTAGAATTTATTAGTATTTATTGATTGATTTTTTTTTAAAATTTATTTTTCACTATTACGTGGTCAAAAAATGTACCGTGAATGTATTTTCACAGATTGGATGTGACTTTTTTTTTTTTTTTTAATACAGGCAAAGTGATGCACATTGTCTTTCTATACTTTAAGTTGAGCTATATATTTTTTCAATGATACAAACTACAGTGGCGGCAGAGAGTTGTGGGGGGGGGCGCGAAACGTTTACGTCTTCCTGGGGGGGCGTAACAGAAAATAATTGAGAAGCACTGGCCTAATGGGACGCGACGCCTCTGTGTATTTTCTACTGTTAACGTTAATTAAACTGTGAGAAATGTAGTGAACTAACTGAGGTTTATCCCTTTCATTTTCATTTTTATTTTATTTATGTGGTTTTAAAGCAGCCCAAAGAAGCTTTCATTTTTTTGTTGAGTTTGGCTGTGTTTGTGGACAAAAGGAGTAGTGTCTTACCTGAAGGAAGAGTTAATTTTTATTTTTGTTATTCCCGAACTAAGAGTTTTTTTTTATTTTTATTTTTTTTAAATTTAATTTATTTATTTATATATGTATATATATATGTTGTATTAATTTCTCAACAATGTTGAGTGGTCTTAAGACAAATGTTTATTTTTTTGCATTCCTGGATTTGAGTTATGTTCAAATATTGAAATATAAATTTGCTAATTAAATCCAGACATTTATTCTGGAAGTTTTCAAACTGTTTCTTTAGTAGTTTTTGAAAACAAAGGTTTGAATGGAACAGTGTATCACCTAAACCAATACATATGAAAGTTAGTATAAGTCAATACAGATGTATTTTGCATTGATTATTTAGCCTATTAGGTTTATATTCGTGAGAAATGTAGCCCTGACCCCCATTCAGCCGATCTGTTTGATCTTATTAATGTCCCGTCCCCAGCAAAAAGTGTACATGCAGGTTATGCTGTTATATCATCCCCACCAATGTTGAGACCAAACCTACGCCCTTGGGTACCTCCACTGATTTTTTGTCAGAAATAATTTTTGAAATTAGGCAAAAGAATTCCTACATCATATGATTATCAGAGGAAGATCCGTTGTCCCCGTAAACTGGATTCATTTTTGGTAATTATTTTAAATAGCGGAATTTCACCTCTGAGGCCACCACGTTGTATTACCGTAATGTACAATATGCAGACTCTGTAATTAATGAGGGTCGTTATTGCGTCATGGAGGCGTTCAAAGAAGTAGTTTAATTCAATGTTTTGTGGTATTTGAATAATTGCCACCCAGGTGACTTCTGAGTTAATCGTTTAGAATATTGATCTACATCTATAATAATACTGGAAATATTTTTCTACAATTTATTTGTTTAGATGGAGCGTGTACAATTCAAGAATAAAGCGGTGTTTTATAGTCCACTTTGAACTCATAGGACATTTCGCAGGAGTCCCTGAATCAAGCACATTATAGGGCGGGGCTTGTATATCTTGACTCGCGAGTCGCGACGCCAGTAACCAAACATGTAGGTTATGAATTGCTGGAACTAGGAACCCGCTCACAAAACAAAACAAAGTAACCCATCGACTCCTGTGGAGAAAGCACTGCAATCGTGTTACTTTGAAGAAACCATCTTGACAGGTGCAGCGTGGGGAGCAAAAGGTTGGTGACGTAACATGAGTCCACTTGTCCGGGTTATTGTGGTTGGAGCAGGATGTCGTGGGGAGATCTACTCCCGCTTTGCCATCGTCCACCCTGACCGTGTGCAGGTACGTCCATGTAAAATCCTAATAGCGCTAGACGTAAACATTGCAGTTAGGCCTGTCTTTTAGTGCTGCAACCATTAATCGATTAACTAGAGCTATCAATTAGAAAAAAAGATTCAAATTAAATTTTGCTGCCTCGAGTATTCGTTTAATTAAAGTGGCATTGTAATGGTTTAGTTTGAAAGTGTTTGCATTTAGTTTTATTGATTTGGGTGGATACACTGCCCTCTGGTCTGCCTCATTTCACATGGGTGAATCCAGTTGCTTCCTGTTAAGACCAACATAAGCAGTTTTTTTTTTTTTTTGAACTAATGTAATTTAGTTTATATGTATATTTAGCCGTTGTTTGCGGGAATATGTGTTTAAACCATTTGTTAAGAGCATTGTAAAAAAAAAAAAAAAAAAAAATTAGCATTTTATAGCATTTAAGCTAGCGTACTTTTGCGATGAAAGCTAGCCAATTGTCTTTTTGTTGTACAAAGTTCTTCATTTATTTATATTTTTATACCGTTTGAGGCTCAACTCAGTTTAAATTTTTCACGTTCCTTATCCGATTACTCGATTATTTGAATTAACTGGTTCATCGATCAATCGACTTCTAAAATAATCGATAGCAGCAGCCCTACTGTCTTTTGATATTACATTGTGTGTAAATCTTTTTGAAATTTTAAATTTCATTTCGGCATATTTTCAGGGAAAGCAAATGGGAAAAAGTTCTTTCACAAGTGATTTGGAGCTATTCTGGGTCACTTTTGCCTTCAGGTGTCCTGTTGATTTTGAGGGTTTTCTGGGTCACTTACTTTTGATTTCAACTCACTCTCTGTTGATTTTGGGGAAATGTTGAGTCATTCTCTATTAAATGTTGGAGAAATTCTGGATCAATTTCTGATAAAAACAAAAACATCAATATCAAATTATTTTAACTCATAATAACGTTCATCTTTTTTATCTTATGGGGGTGGGTCAGTGATGCTGTGGGGCTGTTTTCGCTTCCAAAGGCCCTGGGAAACTTGCATGGCATCATGAATGCTTTGAAATACCAGGACATTTTACATCAAAATCTGTTGCCCTCTGCCCAAAAGCTGAAGATGGCTCATCACTGGGTCTTTCAGCAAGACAATGACCCTAAACATATGGCCAAATCTACAAAGAAATGGTTCACCAGACACAAAATCAAGATTGTGAAACATTATAAGAGAAGATTCGGTGCTGTCTTGTTGGCAAAAGGGGGTTGTACAAAGTATTAACACCAGGGGTGCTAATAATTGTGACACATATTATTTGATGTCGAATAATTATTTTTTTATGTGGGATTTTTTTCCCCACTGAATAAATGCACTTGTATTGAAGGTTGGATTTTTCTCTTTTTTCCATTAAGGTCCCATATTATTTGAAAAAATATATATATATATGTTAGAAGCTAAAAAACACATCTTAACCAGGGGTGCCAATAATTATGGAGGGCACTGTATACAGTATAATTTAAAAACTTTTTTCTGTTTGATGACTACAATTTACTATAAATATACCACCAGTAAGGAAAAGGGTGAGTGCAACTTTGTAAATATCATACATTTTGTCTTCTTTGGGTTAATGAATAGTTTGAGATTACCGTATTTAACAATAGCTCTACAGTGTAGTAGTTGGTTGGAGCAAAAAAAAGTAAATAGTCTTTTCAACAACTTATAGGTGAATAGAACTACTACAGGGTTTATGTGGGTCATCAAAAAACATTAAAAGTCATTCAATAGATCCCCCCCCCCAAATTCAGGCCTTAAAAAGCATTAAACTAAATGTTTGAGGCATTAAAAATGATGTAAATTTGATGGTTAACTTTTTTTTTTTACACTATTAATCTAAATCTAATTTTGATTAGGCGTGTGAGTGTTGGTGCATTGGTGATATCAGTGAGCGGCGACATTGTTTTTGAGGGTGGTGGGGGGTAATAAATGGAGTGTGTTTCACTGTTGACTGCTTCTTATGGCCGAGGCATGACGATGGGGAAAATGGAAATTTCAAGTACATGCACTAAGTCTCCTCTTGTGTGATGAGTAATAATAATACATTTAATTTATAAAGCACTTTATATTTGCAAAACAAATCTCAGAGTGCAAGTGAGTAGTTTTTTTCATGATTGTACTCTCATTTTTCTGGATGAATTTGTGTGAGAGGGTGTTTATGCTTTTCAGTTTTACTTCCTACAAGAGTTACGTTATCGTAATCTCAGGAATCACTCTTATGTACTGGTAGTTATTCTGGTTGCTAATTTTAGGGCTGAAAGCAATACCCATCGACTGCTAGTGTTCCTTTACTAGCTCTCCTCCATGCATGGATGGCCTCCCTGAGCCTTGTGTCCTCACTGGAACTGAAGTTACATCAAGCTGTTTGTTGCGGTTATGTTGCATTTGTATTTTCAACGATTGAAAATATTCATTTCATTCAACGCTTACATTTTGTATGTGTGTGAAACTACCTGCAGTTGGGCAGGGACATTAGATTAGTTTAAAGTGGCATTAAAAAGCATTAAATGAGATTTGCTGATACCTGTAGAAAACCTGCACTCACTGGCAATACTTTTGTTGAAATCGTTAATATACAGGAAAATATATATATATATAACATATATTAGGTACAATGTTAGATGTTCAAGAAAAGGGGGTGAGTTAATTACAGCTGTTAGACCTGAAACACCCAAAACTGAGCTTCCCAATTAATGAAAGTCTTTGCTGTGATAAAAAAGATGACAAGCTATTCTGAGCCTTTAACAAAGCTAAGAGAAGTATCATTACATTATTGCAGGTTGTTGGAGTAGCAGATCCTAGGAAGTTCGCCCGCACAAAGTTCCAACAGCTGCATAACATTGCGGATGAGAACTTGTATGAAGGTGAGCATGGAACATCTTAAAATAAAGATGGTAAATGGATAGTACTTATATAGCGCATTTATCTACATTGTTACAATGCCCAAAGCGTTTTACATTAGCACACATTTCACACACCAATGGTGCTGCTGCCATGCAAGGCGCTGCCAACCCATTGATGCGATGTGCTTTATTCTATTTTCAATGCTGCCTTTTCTAGACTGGCACATTTTAGCTGAAAGAGAGAAGTGTGCAGATGCTGTTTTCATTTGCACTCCAGACAGCCTTCATAAGGTCACTAATATTAATATTCTGAACGAGTTCGTAGTCCATCGCTTTTTAAAGACATGAATTCTGAATCATTCGTGTTTGTGTGCTTCAGGAACCTGCAGTGGCCTTCGCAAAGAAGGGCTACCATATTCTCCTGGAGAAACCAATGGCTGTGAGTGACAACATGACAATGAAAAACCTCAATAATTGTTCAACAAATAGATGTTTGCCAGTCTCAAAAAAGCAACATTTTGTACTGCACAACAAAACCCTAAAGGTCATAAACAACAAAACCCCCGCCCATTTCATTTTCATGATGAAACTTTACCACTGAAATCAAATAAATCGAAGAGTTGATAAAACTACACATGACATGTATTTAATGTTCAAACTGAGAAACGTGATTGTTGTTAGTAAATATTCTGAGAACCTTATGTCTGAAACATGTTCCAAAATCGCTGGAAGAAGGGGCAAAAAACACAAAGTTGAAGAATGCTCATCAAACACCATTTTGGAACATCCCGTAGTTGAACAGGCTGAGGTACCATGATTGGGTATAAAAAGAGCTGCCCTTAATTAGTCAGCCATTTATAAGCAAAGATGGGGCAAGGTCTACCTCTTTGAACAAGCGCGTGAGAAAATAGTTGATCAGTTCCAGCACAATGTTCCTTGATGTACAATTGCAAGGAATTTAGAGATTTTATCATCCGCGGTCCATTATGTTATCAAAAACTTCAGAGAGTCTGGAGAAATTACTGCATGGAAGCGGCACGGCCAAAAAAGTACTGGATTTCCGTCATCTTCGGGCCCTTAAATTGCACTGTACTACAAACATAATTGTTACTCTAAAGGAAATCACAGAATTAGCTCAGCAATACTTCCAGAATCCATTGTCAGTAAGCACAATCCACCGTTCAATCTGCCCTTGCCGGATGAAATACAGTGTAAAGATGAAACCATTTCTAAACAAGACCCAGAAGCACTGACCTGGCAAGCCAACCCGACTTTCACCACATACAGTGGAGCAAATTGGTATTTAGTCAACCACTAATTGTGCAAGTTCTCCCACTTGAAAATATTAGAGAAGCCTGTAATTGTCAACATGGGTAAACCTCAACCATGAGAGACAGAATGTGGGGAAAAAAACAGAAAATCACATTGTTTGATTTTTAAAGAATTTATTTGCAAATCATGGTGGAAAATAAGTATTTGTTCAATACCAAGAGTTCATCTCAATACTTTGTTATGTACCCTTTGTTGGCAATAACGGAGGCCAAATGTTTTCTGTAACTCTTCACAAGCTTTTCACACACTGTTGCTGGTATTTTGGCCTATTCCTCCATGCAGATCTCCTCTAGGGCAGTGATGTTTTGGGGCTGTCGTTGGGCAAAACGGACTTTCAACTCCCTCCACAGATTTTCTATGGGGTTGAGATCTGGAGACTGGCTAGGCCACTCCAGGATCTTGAAATGCTTCTTACGAAGCCACTCCTTTGTTGCCCTGGCTGTGTGTTTGGGATCATTGTCATGCTGAAAGACACAGCCACGTCTCATCTTCAGTGCCCTTGCTGATGGAAGGATTTTCACTCAAAATCTCTCGATACATGGCCCCATTCATTCTTTCCTTTACACAGATCAGTCGTCATGGTCCCTTTGCAGAAAAACAAAGCATGATGTTTCCACCCCCATGCTTCACAGTGGGTATAGTGTTCTTCTGATGCAATTCCGTATTCTTTCTCCTCCAAACAAGAGAACCTGTGTTTCTACCAAAAAGTTCTATTTTGGTTTCATCTGACCATAACACATTCTCCCAGTCCTCTTCTGGATCATCCAAATGCTCTGTAGCAGGATTTGAGTCCCTGGCGGCACATTGTGTTACTGATAGTAGGCTTTGTTACTGTGGTCCCAGCTCTCTGTAGGTTATTCACTAGGCCCCCCCGTGTGGTTCTAGGATTTTTGCTCACCGTTCTTGTTATCATTTTGACGCCACGGGGTGAGATCTTGCATGGAGCCCCAGATAGAGGGAGATTATCAGTGGTCTTGTATGTCACCCATTTTCTAATAATTGCTCCCACAGTTGATTTCTTTACACCAAGTGTTTTACCTATTGCAGATTCAGTCTTCCCAGCCTGGTGCAGGTCTACAATTTTGTCTCTGGTGTCCTTCGACAGCTCTTTAGTCTTGGCCATAGTGGAGTTTAGAGTGTGACTGACTGACAGGTTGTGGACAGGTGTCTTTTATACCGATAATGAGTTGAAACAGGTGCCATTAATGCAGGTAACGAGTGGAGCCTCGTTAGACCTCGTTAGAAGAAGTTAAATCTCTTTGACAGCCAGAAATCTTGCTTGTTTGTAGGTGACCAAATACTTATTTCCCACTCTAATTTGGAAATAAATTCTTTAAAAATCAAACCATGTGATTTTCTGTTTTTTTTCCACATTCTGTCTCTCATGGTTGAGGTTTACCCATGTTGACAATTACAGGCCTCTCTAATCTTTTCAAATAGGAGAACTTGCACAATTGGTGGTTGACTAAATACTTAATTTCCCCACTGTACAAGATACATGTCAAGTCACGGTGAATTTTTTCACACTCTTGGGAATTTTGGAAGGTTTGTGTTTTTGTCTTTTTTTTTCTCCATATATCTGATGAAGATCACTCGATAGCATTTTTATTAGCGTCCTGCTTTGGCTTGTGCAACCTAAAGTCTCGTCCGAAATGCGAGAACACCAAGACAACTTTTGCACATACAGTACCTCTTGTCAGCCAGAGTCAAGGGCAGACATAACACCGCTTAGCTTTCAAACAGGCTTTTAGTATTTGTTCACTTTTCAAAAACAACAGCTGTACACGACAATACACCATGTGCCGCTATGTTTTTCCAACAAAAAACAGCGCTCATTAGATCAGACTGCATTCGTTGACTGTATGTAAACTGCAAATTGACTACAACCGACAACGGGAGTCGTAAAGCGTTTACGTCCGTCACATTTGTGCTTCTGTGATTGGTTCTTTCAGATTCAGTTTGTGTTGTTATCCCGAGTTCTAGCATTGATTTTGAAATCCAGCCCAAACCACAGAAGACGAGACTGACTGTATCTTGTATATGGCAAAAATAAGGCTGCCGTGCCAGGGTACAGAAGCACAGACATTTTTTCTGAGCTGAGATCATTTATAATGGAGTGTGTCAGGGGCGGACCTTAGGGGGACTGGTGGAGTGACCAAATCTCCCACTTCAAAGGGATTTCACATCTATCGCCGTCAATGGCAGCCAATGAGGTAATGATTATTTTCTAAAAACAATCAAGTTGATCACTTTGAACATTAAATATCATGTATTTGTGGTGTCGGCAAATAAATATAGGTTGAACATGGTTTGCAAATCATTGTATTCTCTTATTACCGTATTGGCCCGAATATAAGACAGTGTTTTTTGCATTGAAATAAGATTGAAAAAGAGGGGGTCGTTTTATATTCGCGGTCTAGACGTTACACCCATTCACGACGCTAGATGGCGCCAAACATCATTGAAGCGATGTTCTGTCATGACAGATCTCAGCTACTCTGAAGTTTAACCTGTTTGCATTATTTTATTGCAATGTTTTTCCTTATTCAGATTTTTTTCAAGCTTACAGTTACAGTTAGACTTCACTTTGATGGTTAATGCAGTTATTGCAATTTTGTTGTTTTATCACAATAGATTGGTTAATTTACATTTAAAAAACCAGAAGCCATTCATTTACGAGTGTGATTGCGCTTCAGTTTACATATTTAAATGTTCAGATATTAAGATTTGAATGAGGCAAAATAACATTCTTTTTCTCTCAAGTATATTGTTATAATCATTTGTTTCGGATGTACTGTAATTATTTTCTGTATAAAAATTAATTTGGTGTTCAAAAAGTCTTTTTTCAAACTTGAGTCTTGAAAAAGAGGAGTTTGTCTTATAATCAGGGCCGTCTTATATTCGGGCCAATACGGTATTTATGTTTAACACAACTTCCTAGCATCATTGGAATTGGCATTGTAGAACCTTACTTTACCTTAACCATAATTAGAACAAACAAATTCGACAAAGGGCTCAAGTCGCGTGCTGAAATACCATAATGTTGCTTATCTTTAATGTAATGTAAGTCATGTAAACATATTGCTCTATACCTTTTTATGACCTCAGACAACGGCCAAAGACTGCATAGAGATTGTGGGGGCATGCTCTGAGAATGGTGTGATGCTTTGTGTGTGTCACGTTCTACGGTACGATCCCACCATCAGCAAGATAAAGGTAATTTGACTACATACTTAGTTGTCTCTCTCTTAAAACCTTGGACAACAAGCTCACATTTGGGTTGTCGATCTCTGCTCCAGACCAAAACAAATTCTGAGCTTACTTTTAGAGCAAAATGTTCCATAAGAAGTTAAATGCATGTTTATTTCTATTAATCATGGAAGCTACATTATGTTTAATGTAAAAAAATGTTAATCATAAATACCTCTTGTTATGCATTTTTAAAAATGCCAAATACATATTTTTCTAGAAGCTGATAGACAGTGGCGTCATTGGTGATGTCATCCACATTCAGCACTTTGAGCCGGTAAGCAGGAATAAAAATGCACTTGTCCAAAATAGATATTTGCAGACACACACGCAACCCACCTCTTTATTCAGATTGGCTTTTATCACTTTGCTCACTCCTACGTACGCGGAAACTGGAGGAATGAAGCTGAGAGCTCTTTCTCTCTTCTGGCCAAATCTTGCCACGACATCGACCTCATCCATCTGTGGGCCGGGGAACGCAGGTAAAACTGAAAAAAGGTTATGAGTAGCAAACTATTAAGTCTGTCCTTGATTTGTGTTTTTGTGGTTAGAAAATATTAAACTTGATCCTTCCATGTTACCTTTTGCCACTATACATTGAAGGGCAAGTGATTTTTTTTTTTTTAATTTTAAAATAAAATAAAAAATACTCAACCTCACAAAGACCTGGTTCACATTTTAGGTCATTTAGGCTAAAATACGAGCATTTTGGTACACAAGTGCCAATATTTATCATTAAAGATTATTGTATTTTTAATATTTTATGAATAAATACATATAGAGATTGATAAAATGTCACTATAAACAAAATTATTTACATTAAAATGAATAAAAACAGAAAGACACTCTGGCTCTAGCTTTGTAAAGGGTTAAATAACTCAAGAAGACATTTGTTCGCCATAAACGAAATGGATAACATCAGGTATTGTTCTTAACAGGTGTTTGAAAGTGACGTCATTTGGCTTCATCAGCCACTTCACTAAAGAAAACAAGGTCTTCAACCTTTTGAGAGCTTCAACTAAAGAAATGTAAAGTTCCAATTGACACGCACACACATATGAGTGAGATTGTTTGTCACATTAGCCAGCAGGGGCTAGTGATCGCTGCCTGGACTGTTCAGTAGAGGAAAGCTGTCCATACTCGGCAAGCAAAATCTACTTGGAGAGAGTGAAACAGGTGAACATTGTAGCACAAAGTGCATGCTTGACAAGATTTTCAATTTTTTTTGTTTTCTTTCAGGGCCAAACTGGCTGGCCTGTGTCCATCATATGCCCCAACTCTTTGCCAGACATCGAGACAGTAACTGAGGCTCTAAAAATCGGACCGTACGGCCGCTGTGTCTACGAGTGCGACAACAACGTCTGCAGTAATCAGGTTGAAAATCTTGAGTTTGAAATGCCGGTGTTCTGTACTTAAATTACAGTCGAGCCTTGACATATGAGGGATGCATTTTGCATCTGAAGTTTTTTCTAGGTACAAGCAATTATTTGGTCAATTTTTGTTTTTGCTTTATACTAGGACTGCAAGAACTGTATGGTTGCAGTCAACTCACTTCAAACTTAAAACAAAAAAAATCACATTGTGATTAGTGTTGCACCGATACCATTTTTTGGCCCCGATACCGATACCTGGCTGTGCAGTATCGGCCGATACCGATACCACCCCGATTTTATATATATATTTATATATATATATATATATATATATTTTTTTTTTTCTTAATTTTTTTTTTCTCCGAAAGAGCTACATAATTGGATGTGAAATCATTGCTATCAAGGCTTTGTCAGGCTGTTGCTTACCTTTGCAAAATAGGAAAAAGTACACTAAACCCTAGTAGACAATAGTTGAATAAACCTTCCGCTCTCAAAGGCCAAAATAGTGCTAAATTTGTGAAATTAATAAAACATGTATAATACTAGCCCAACAGTAAGAAAGTAAAAATAAATTCATAATAATAAACTCTGAATGAACTGAATAAACTTTTTTAAACCTCTCAAAGTCCAAACAGTCCAACTTTCATGAAATTATTGTCACATTCTGCTGCTGGTTAGATTGTGTTCTGTTGCTGGGCGTGGGGGCGTGGCACTTGAATCCAATTCAGGCTCATCAACGCAGCATTTAAGCACGGGTGATCTCAGAGAAGGCTGCCAAGATATTTGCCTTGCTGATCGCTATTTGACATCTGGCACAATAATCTCGCTACATTTGCTTGTTATGCCTCTGCATTGGGTTTTTCTGTTAGTGTGCTGCTCTCGTTTGTAACCGCTGCCTATCGTCTTAGTTTGTTCGTCGACCTGCTGTCACGGACTCCTTTTGTTATTTCTACTGTCCCGCGATCGCGTGTTATTTTTTGTTTGCAATCATTAAACCCTTTTATGTATCCCCCGCTTGTTGTCTGCTTCGAGGTTCAACCTTGTTTCCGCATTTGCGGACGCTAACAATTATAAGTAATAATAATTGACCGCAGCATCCCGTCTCTCCTTTTTTTCGGGAGGTGGGAGTCCCTTATTTCTATTTCTGAAAGGTGGCAACAATACTTTGGAAACACTTCCCAAATTACTGCGGCATTTCTTTCAGTAAAAGACAATAAAAGTAAAGTAGACGAAGTGAACTGACCAGAGACTGTTGCTCCGGTCCAGCGGCCTTTTTCCTCTGGATAGCAGTCCTGCTCTTGCAGGCTCAAACTCGCTGTGTTCGTTCACGTTTCGTCTTCAAATGTTTTATCAAGTTCGAGGTATTGAAACTGGCCGATTTGACTCCACGTCTCCAAACTTTCAGGCCGCAAATCTTGCATGCAGCCATTGATTTTAATCGGCGGGATTTCTATTTGGAAATATTTCCCGCCCCCTTGAATCTTGCAACCTTTCGCCACATTTCAGGCTTCAAACATAAAGATATGAAATTTAATTTTTTTGTCAAGAATCAACAACAAGTGGGACACAATCGTGAAGTGGAACAACATTTATTGGATAATTTAAACTTTTTTAACAAATAAAAAACTGAAAAGTGGGGCGTGCATTATTATTCGGCCCCCTTGCGTTAATACTTTGTAGCGCCACCTTTTGCTCCAATTACAGCTGCAAGTCGCTTGGGGTATGTTTCTATCAGTTCTGCACATCGAGAGACTGACATTCTTGCCCATTCTTCCTTGCAAAACAGCTCGAGCTCAGTGAGGTTGGATGGAGAGTGTTTGTGAACAGCAGTCTTCAGCTCTTTCCACAGATTCTCGATTGGATTTAGGTCTGGACTTTGACTTGGCCATTCTAACTCCTGGATACGTTTATTTTTGAACCAGTTCATTGTAGATTTGGCTTTATGTTTTGGATCATTGTCCTGTTGGAAGATAAATCTCCGTCCCAGTCTCAGGTCTTGTGCAGATACCAACAGGTTTTCTTCCAGAATGTTCCTGTATTTGGCTGCATCCATCTTCCCGTCAATTTTAACCATCTTCCCTGTCCCTGCTGAAGAAAAGCAGGCCCAAACCATGATGCTGCCACCACCATGTTTGACAGTGGAGATGGTGTGTTCAGGGTGATGAGCTGTGTTGCTTTTACGCCAAACATATCGTTTTGCATTGTGGCCAAAAAGTTCAATTTTGGTTTCATCTGACCAGAGCACCTTCTTCCACATGTTTGGTGTGTCTCCCAGGTGGCTTGTGGCAAACTTTAAACGAGACTTTTTATGGATATCTTTGAGAAATGGCTTTCTTCTTGCCACTCTTCCATAAAGGCCAGATTTGTGCAGTGTACGACTGATTGTTGTCCTATGGACAGACTCTCCCACCTCAGCTGTAGATCTCTGCAGTTCATCCAGAGTGATCATGGGCCTCTTGGCTGCATCTCTGATCAGTTTTCTCCTTGTTTGAGAAGAAAGTTTGGAAGGACGGCCGGGTCTTGGTAGATTTGCAGTGGTCTGATGCTCCTTCCATTTCAATATGATGGCTTGCACAGTGCTCCTTGAGATGTTTAAAGCTTGGGAAATCTTTTTGTATCCAAATCCGGCTTTAAACTTCACAACAGTATCTCGGACCTGCCTGGTGTGTTCCTTGGTTTTCATAATGCTCTCTGCACTTTAAACAGAACCCTGAGAATATCACAGAGCAGGTGCATTTATACGGAGACTTGATTACACACATTTGGATTCTATTTATCATCATCGGTCATTTAGGACAACATTGGATCATTCAGAGATCCTCACTGAACTTCTGGAGTGAGTTTGCTGCACTAAAAGTAAAGGGGCCAAATAATATTGCACGCCCCACTTTTCAGTTTTTTATTTGTTAAAAAAGTTTAAATTATCCAATAAATGTTGTTCCACTTCACGATTGTGTCCCACTTGTTGTTGATTCTTGACAAAAAAATTAAATTTCATATCTTTATGTTTGAAGCCTGAAATGTGGCGAAAGGTTGCAAGATTCAAGGGGGCCGAATACTTTTGCAAGGCACTGTCGTAACTAAGGTTACTGCTGAACTGAGCTTATTTTACTGCTGCAGGGTGGCAAATGTCCACACACCAGAGGGATGTCCATTGAATTGAAACACAAACTGTTAAATTTGTTTACATCCTTCAGGGTTCTCTGCAGGCCATAAATGAGTGCAGTTTTTTTTTTTTTTTTACGTAAACATTACATTTTTGCTAAGGGACTTGAAACCAAAGTAATGTTGTAATTTTACAGACAGCCTAAGTCTCCCATAACTTCCGGGATGCCCTGATATTGACAGTGCCTCCCTGAAACTCAAAAGTGGGGTGAAATATCCCGGATTTTGCGACTATGTGTTATTCTTGTTTTTATTGACAATGCGTGTGAGAGCATGTGGAAAAATAACTCACCTTGGCTTGACGGATCACGCTGATTGGTTTAGTCAGACAAATTAGCCAATAAGCTTTCAATATGAGCAGGCTTCAATCGTCTCCAAAATTCTCATGTGGGTGTTGGGTAGGGTCGATAAACATATCCCTGAAGAGTTTTTGCAACTTGGGATGTCTGGTGTTATGAGTTTTAAGTGTAGTCATGAAACAACTGTAGAAGAACTACAAGTTTTGTTGAGAGATTTCCACTCAGCTGTCACATTAAGTTTACAGTGTATCACAAAAGTGAGTACACCCCTCGCATTTCTGCAGATATTTAAGTATATCTTTTCATGGGACAACACTGACAAAATGAAACTTTGACTTAATGAAAAGTAGTCTGTGTGCAGCTTATATAACAGAGTTAATTTATTTTCCCCTTAAAATAACCCAAAATATAGCCATTAATATCTAAACCCCTGGCAACAAAAGTGAGTACACCCCTTAGTAAATACATACATCCCTAAATGTCCAAATTGAGTACTGCTTGTCATTTTCCCTCCAAAATGTCATGTTACAGGAGTGCTGTCAGCATTGCTGCAGAGATTGAAGAGGTGGGGGTCAGCCTGTTAGTGCTCAGACCATACGCTGTACTCTACATCAAATTGGTGTGCATGGCTGTCACTCCAGGAGGAAGCCTCTTCTGAAGACAGCACACAAGAAACCATGTCCTATGGTCTGATGAGACGGGCGAGCTTTCCTGTGTACTGTCTTCAGAAGAGGCTTCCTCCTTGGGTGACAGCCATGCACACCAATTTGATGTAGAGTACGGCGTATGGTCTGAGCATTAACAGGCTGACCCCCCCACCTCTTCAATCTCTGCAGCAATGCTGACAGCACTCCTGCAGTACTCAATTTGGACATTTAAGGATCTACGTACAGTGGGGCAAATAAGTATTTAGTCATTGTTGTATAGAGTTCATTTTGCCTACACTTATATATTTGTCAAACCCTTTCTTTTATCCCAGGCAATAGTAGGTAGTTTTATTTACCTGACATGTTTCGGCGGGCCCGTAAATAAATAAAGTAAATAATAGTCAATAAAACTACCTACTATTGCCTGGGATAAAAGAAAGGGTTTGACGAAGTATTTAGTCAACCACTAATTGTGCAAGTTCTCCCACTTGAAAATATTAGAGAGGCCTGTAATTGTCCACATGGCTAAACCTCAACCATGAGAGACAGAATGTGGGGAAAAAAAACACAATCACATTGTTTGATTTTTAAAGAATTTATTTGCAAATCATGGTGGAAAATAAGTATTTGGTCAATACCAAAAGTTCATCTCAATACTTTGTTATGTACCCTTTGTTGGCAATAACGGAGGCCAAACATTTTCTGTAACTCTTCACAAACTTCTCACACACTGTTGCTTGTATTTTGGCCCTGACTCCATGCAGATCTCCTCTAGAGCAGTGATGTTTTGGGGCTGTCGTTGGGCAACACGGACTTTAAACTCCCTCCACAGATTTTCTATGGGGTTGAGATCTGGAGACTGGTTAGGCCACTCCAGGACCTTGAAATGCTCCTTACAAAGCCACTCCTTTGTTGCCCTGGCTGTGTGTTTGGGATCATTATCATGCTGAAAGACACAGCCACGTCTCATCTTCAATGCCCTTCCTGATGGAAGGAGATTTTCACTCAAAATGTCTCGATACATGGCCCCATTCATTCTTTCCTTTACACAGATCAGTCGTCCTGGTCCCTTTGCAGAAAAACAGCCCTAAAGCATGATGTTTCCACCCCCATGCTTCACAGTGGTTATGGTGTTCTTCGGATGCAATTCAGTATTCTTTCTCCTCGAAACACGAGAACTTGTGTTTCTACTACAAAGTTGTATTTTGGTTTCATCTGACCATAACATATTCTCCCAGTCCTCTTCTGGATCATCCAAATGCTCTCTAGCGAACCGCAGACGGGCCTGGACGTGTGCTGGCTTCAGCAGGGGGACACGTCTGGCAGTGTAGGATTTGAGTCCCTGGCGGCACATTGTGTTACTGATAGTAGCCTTTGTTACTGTGGTCCCAGCTCTCTGTAGGTCATTCACTAGGTCCCCTCGTATGGTTCTGAGATTTTTGCTCTTGTTATCATTGTGACACCACGGGGTGAGATCTTGCATGGAGCCCCAGATCAAGTGTGACTGACTGAGGTTGCGAACAGGTGTCTTTTATACCGATAATGAGTTGAAACAGGTGCCATTAATACAGTGGAGCCTCGCTAGACCTCTTTGACAGCCAGAAATCTTGCTTGTTTGGAGGTGACCAAATACTTATTTTCCACTCTAATATGGAAACAAATTCTTTAAAAATCAAACAATGTAATTTTTTTTTTTTTTTCGCATTCTGTCTCTATTGGTTGAGGTTTATCCATGTTGACAAATACAGGCCTCTCTAATCTTTTCAAGTAGGAGAACTTGCACAATCGGTGGTTGACTAAATACTTATTTGCCCCACTGTAGTTTCCATACGGTGTACTCACTTTTGTTGCCAGGGGTTGATATTAATGGCTAAATTTTGAGTCACCGGTATTTTGAGGGGAAAATAAATAGACAAATTTTTATTGTTTCAAAGTTTCATTTTGTCAGTGTTGTCCCATGAAAAGATATACTTAAATATCTGCAGAAATGCGAGGGCTGTACTCACTCTTGTAGTACACTGTTTCTGCAAAAGTTTAGTTCACCTCAAGTTAATACTGAAATCTCACCCAAAAGCCAAATATTACAATATACTTTCTGTGAATACTCTATATTCTGTTAAAATGAGGGTAAAGTTCTTTAACCATAAAAGCGTTGTTCTTGGTCTCATGACTCCTGTTACTTTCACAGGTTGTTAACATGGAATTTGAAGGTGGCCTGACCGCAGCCTTTTCCATGGTTGCTTTCACTGAGGATATTTGCAAACGAAAAACAACCATCTATGGAAGTAAGGTAGGAATACCCACAGATGTGATCAACACAATCTAATATTTTATCACCTGGAATCCATTAGCTACCTTGCAAACTTATAACTAACTAACTCAATTATTTTTCTTAAATGTAGTCAAATAATTTTCTCCATCTTGTTTCGAGTATTAAAGACGAGTTAACAGATTCATGCGTGAGATTATTCTACTGACTTTGAGGAAATATTAGTATTTGTTCTTATAAAGCCAATACATCTAAAAGTTAATTTTTTTAACAATATCTGTTCATGAATTTAAAAAAGCTTTGACATGTAAAATGTTCTTAAGACTAAATATACTAATTTATTGCTTAAAATAAGTCTTTTAAACTCATTTTCAGATAGCTGTTATTTTTCTTTCGTGCTGCAACGCTTAATAGATTAACTCGAAGGATTCGATTAGAAAAAAAGCTTCGAATCAAATTTTGCTGCTTTGAGTATTCGTTTAGTTTTGAAAGTGTTTGTATTTAGTTAATTGATTTGGGTGAATACAGTGCTGTCTAGTGGCAACAACAAATATTACATAATTCATTTAACATGGCTGAATCCCGCTGCTCCCTGTTAAAACCAACTTAAGATTGTAGTATTTGTTTGACCTAAACTGTTTTTTTAAAGCATTCGTAATTTAGTTTATAGGAATGTATAGCCGTTTTTGTGGGAATATGTGTTTGAATGATTTGTTAAGAGCATTGTAAAAGAAAAAAAAAACTTTGCATTTTATAGCATTTAGGCTAGCGGACTTTTGCAAAGCAAGTAAGCCAATTGTTCTTTTGTTGTACCTAATTTATTTATTTGTTCATACTAGGGCTGTCAAAATTATCGCATTAACGAGCGGTAATTTTTTAAATTAATCACGTTAAAATATTTGACGCAATTAATGCACATGCTCTGCTCAAACAGAATAAAATGACAGCAGTGTCATGTGCACTTGTTACTTGTTTTTTGTCTCCCTCTGCTGGCCCTTTGGTGTAACTGAATTTATGGGTTTAAGCATAATGAGCATTGTGTAATTATTGACATCAACAATGGCGAGCTACTAGTTTATTTTTTGATTGAAAATTTTACAAATTTTATTAAAACATTAACATTAAGAGGGGTTTTAATACAAAATTTCTGTAACTTGTACTAACATTTATCTTTTAAGAACTACAAGTCTTTCTATCCATGGATCGCTTTAACAGAATGTTAATGTTAATGCCATCGTGTTGATTTATTGTTATAATAAACAAATACAGCACTTATGTACAGTATGTTGAATTTATATATCCATCTTGTGTCTTATCTTTCCATTCCAACAATAATTTAGAGAAAAATATGGAATATTTTATAGATGGTTTGAATTGCGATTAATTACGATTAATTTTTAAGCTGTGATTAACTCGATTAAAGATTTTAATCGTTTAACAGCCCTAGTTTATACAGTTTGAGGCTAAACTCAGGTATTTTAATTTATTTTTAAATGAAAGTGCAATTCTGCATAGTTTGAAGAAACACTCGGGATTTACATTTAATGCTCTTTTGAAAATGCAATCTTAGCAAGCCTTTGTTTAACATCTCCAAAGGTTTCTGCTACACATTAAATATTCCTAATCCGATTACTTGATTATTCAAATGAACTAATTGATGGATTAACAGACTACTAAAATAATCGACAGAAACAGCCCTATTTCTTATTTCGAGAAATGTAAGTAAAATTTACTTGGAAGCACTGGCAGATATGTTCACTTATTTCTAGATTTACACTGAAAACAAGCGAATTTAACTGGTTTTGAGGAGGTTTTCACAGTGTATGAAAATGACAACTCAAGCAATACCGTTACTTTTCAGGGTGAGTTGTCATATACAGATGACAAGATTTATGTGTACAACTTCCTGACCCAGAAAACCACCAAACATGTAGCCAACACGGAAGGGCCCGCTCTATATGGTCTGCATGGACACGCTCAAGCAGATTACCATTTGATGGATGCCTTCATTTCTGCTGTGACTGTGAGTCCTCATTGTCATGTTCTCTATTTATTGTGCATTGCAGGCAACTTTCATGCAAAGAAATAATTTAACAGTAATATGCTTTTTTTTTTTGCACAGAACAATGACCCATCATTCATCGCTTCTGGTCCTGAGGAGACACTGAAGAGCCACTTGCTGGTGTTTGAGGCAGAACGATCACGACGGGAAAGCAGTGTTGTTCACTTCGACCACTCTTGATGATCTCATAAAATATTTGCATTAGTAATGATTTAACTTATTCACTGCCAGTGATCATGTTTCATTGCCAATGATTGATAGAAGCCCAATCCATTTGCACTAACCTAAGAATTCAGAGATTAATCGAAACATGACAAAATGAGTCAACAGATGAATATCAAAATCGTTGTTTAATATGAAAATTATTTGACAGATTAATCTATCATTAACTCAGTAATTGCAACTGATCATGTTTCAGCACCAATGACCAGTCCATTTGTAATGGCAATATTAACATTTAATTACAAAAGTAGTTTACTGTAATCGCAAAATTGGCCACCAGATTAATCTATCAAATTTATTGATTAATCATAAAATAGTTTACCGTTTAATCTAACTCATTTACTGCCAATACCTACCAGGTCCAATGGCTTGGACGTCAATCGCAGTCATTGGTAGTTTATGAATATAGAAATACTAAGGAATCAAAGGTTTTGGTGGCATACATGTTTAATATTTTGTTCATTATTCAATTCTATCCTTAATTTGAATGTCACCTGGCTTTGAGATGAAGTCTCATATTGACCGAATTAAGGCAATACTTGAAATAAGACTTTTAAGATTGTATATGTGCACACTCTTTCCGAATGTTTTTTTTTTTTTAGCACTAAACGCCCGGTGGCAAGCACTGTGAAGCATGTCAGGTAGTCCAAAGGTCTGGATCACCAAGTAATTGCTGCTTTGAGCTATTTAAAGGAACCCAAACAGGGGTTGAGATCGCCCTTCAATCCTCCCCTTGTGGTTGCCAGGGTTCAATTATAGGTCTCCTTTTGTTTTGACCTTTAAGTCCATTTTCTCAACAGCTGTGCATTAACTTCCCCATTGCTGTGTGAAAACAATAAGATGCCCACTCGTTGACTCAGTTCTGGTGGGCACTGTGCTTCTTAAAACCAACCATGTTCTGAGAGGCCCTCATGTTTGGATTTTTTTTCTCCTCTCGGGTTACCTCTAATGACTTCTTCATATTCATGTTACATACATATAGTTTCATTTAGAAGTTGAGTGTCTTTTTCTCAGTCCACAATTGTGAGTTTGTGAGCAGGCCGCCGCTGGTCACTTCATTCAGGAGGCGTTCATCTGTGGCCCGATACAAAACACGGCATAGGATCCATACTAAAAATGAACGTGTGCGTAAACGCTGCAGTACACCACATGGAAACATCTGCACATAAGGACTGGCCTCAATTTCTGCCATTATCCAAGCATGAATGGCCAGTGCAGGGCAGCATGTTAATGTTGGTGCAAGTACTATGCACAAAACGGACCCCTGGTCCTCGTGTCTTTCTGTCTGAATCTGAGTACAAAACGGGACACCGCGTTTTTATTGATATGTGCAATCAAACTCGGATCAAAAATCAATTTGCATTTGTACCACCGGACATCTCCATATACTCACCAGCTTATGAGCTGCTGTAGGAAGCCATCTTTTCATTTGCTCCCTTGCTTCCTGAACGACTGCCTTTCGGACGGTTTTTGTCCTCACTGTATAGAACATAATATGATTACAAAGTACACATTTATCCCCTCATTTAAAATATTCAATAAGCACATATTTGAAACATTGTTTGGATGAACGTATCAAGCCAGCTAATCGCGTGAAAAATTTTATGGGCTCTCCCCGTGGGTTTTGTGGTTATTGTCATGCTCGCTCTCATCCATTATGCATTCAGCAAGTCATAAAATTAATTCTTGAGGTGTACAATTATTGGTTTCTAAGTAACGCCCCCCCCCCTAAAAAAAATTCACAGGGCAATAGTTTTTGTCACAGGTGGCACATATTTTGAACTTGTAAAATCACAGAATTTACAAATCTTTGAAATTGTCTTTCAAAAACGAATGAATAAAGCTTATATTCAGCACCTAAACTGTTCACTTTCATTGACTACAGTAGTTTCTGAGATAGGAAAGGGAAGGGCCGTGGCCCTGGGACGGCATTTCCACTTGTCTGCAGGACTATCACATATCTGATGGGATTCACGCATGACTAGGTGCAATTAGAGACACTCAAGTGGAAAAACTGGATTAGCGAGTGGACAACATAGAACAGGATGCCAACATACTCACACTCACAAGGGATTCACACAAATACTGGATTCTACACCTCACATGACAGATTTGTGTACACTCCACCCCTCTCCAATCACTTTCTGACTCTCCCTCCAGCCCCCCTTTCGCCCACACAGTGTAAACCGGAAATACAATTAGCTAACTAGCACCAACATATTTACAGTTAGTGTAGTCGTTCAATGTATTTCTTGCTGTTGTTTGTGCATCTTCTGTCTCCCTCTCCTTTTGATGTGATACATTAAAACTATTCAGACCAACCGGACACTGAGATTTGCATTCTCCGTGTCAGGCATCTGAACAGGGCAAGTTTTTAAAAAAAAAAAAAAAAAAAGTAGTTTCTAAGATATATACTTTCAACTCTTTCATTGGTATTGACGTGAGACGTCCAATTATGTGGCTCTCTTCATCTTAGTACTGTGAATTAAAATTTTGGTGGGGCACTCTGTACTTCATCGGAAAATGTCTTTTCATTAAAACAAAACAGGTATACAGTACACTAACTCTGTATATAATTGATCCTCTGACATCATGTCTAATCAAGTTGTAATATAGACCTACTCAGTCTGTGGGGTGGAAGGTGCTGGGGTGTTCCCCTTCCCTCGCAGTTGATCCGCTATAGAACCAAATCCATCGTTAGAGAGCTCCTGATGGTGAGAAGAAACCAGTCAGTGACAAGCCTTGTCGATGTCTACTGAATGCAAGCTAGAGTATGCCGGCAAGACATGTAGGAATGTCTAATGATGCATGCACATACACACTGCGTTAAGCTCTCCTGGAAGGCAATAACGGACTGCAGATTGAGGTAACCATTGACTTTTTCCTCCACTAGCTTTAAACAAGCTGCCATGTGCTCATCCAGGGCTCTGTCAGAAGAACTCAACGTGCTAGCCATGTCTTTAGTGTCATAGGTGATGTCAAGTATTGTTTGGATGCCTGGAAAATAAGGGGAGACTCATAACTTATAGATAATGTCACTCTTGTATGAAAAGGTTTGGGGACCCCTGATCATTTTCAGGATTTTCCTTTATGAATCACTCATTGTATGGATCCGCATTTTACATCAATTACAGCATATCATATAGCCGGGCGGAACAGTGGTTAGAACGTCTGCCACTCAGTTCTGAGATCAAGGGTTCAATCCCACCTCCGTCCTTCCAGTGTGACATTTGTATGTTTTCCCCGTGCCTGCTTGGGTTTTCTCCGGGCGCTCCCTGAAACAGGCTAATTGAACACTAAATTTTCCATGAGTTTTACTGTGGGTATAAGTGGTTGCTCTACTATGTGTGCCCTGCTTCTTTTTGGCAACCAGTTCAGGGTGTGACTGCTTCCTGCCCATAGTTAGCTTGGATAGATTCCAGCACCCCCACAACCCTCGTGAGGATAAGCAGTACAGAAGATGAATGAATATATCATATAACTGACTTTTTTTTATTTTTATTAAGAAAACCATTTATTTGGGCACTTTTTTTTTTCTTGATTTGAATACCGTATTGGCCCGAATATAAGACAGCCCTGATTATAAGACGACCCCCTCTTTTTCAAGACAAGTTTGAAAAAAGACCAAATTAATTTTTATACAGAAACAGAAAATAATTACAGTACATCTGAAACAAATGATTATAACAATATATTTGAGAGAAAAAGCATGTTATTTTGCCTCATTCAAATCTTAATATCTGAACATTTAAATATGTTAAGTGCAATCACATTTTTAAATGAATGGCTTCTGATTTTTTAAATGTAAATAAACCAATCTATTGTGATAAAACAACAAAATTGCAATAACTGTATTAACCATCAAAGTGAGGTCTAACTAACTGTAGTCTTGAAACAAATCTGAATAAGGAAAAACATTGCAATAAAATAATGCAAACTGGTTAAACTTGAGAGTAGCTGAGATCTGTCATGACAACATTACTCCTCAAGTTCAGCATTTGCTCCAATGATATCTGGCGCCATCTAGCGTCATGGGTATAATGTCTAGACCGCGAAGACAACCTACACTTTTTCAGTCTTATTTCAATGCAAAAAACACTGTCTTATATTCGGGCCAGTACGGTACCTTTAGTTCTACTTACTGGAACACAAATTTTGTTTGGTAAGCTCATTGACCGTTGACCTAAATAAACAGGTGAAGCCAGTCATGTAAAAGGTATTTAAGGTGACCGTTTGAAAGTAGTTCTCCTCTTTGAATGTTCTCTGCAGAGTTGCATCATGGAAACCTTAAAAACAACTCTCAAATGACCTCAATATAATTAACGTTCAACATTGTGGTTTAGGGGATGGATACAAAAAGACTGTTGTCTGATGACAGTTTCCACTGGGAGGAATACAGTGATGAAATGGAAGACCAGAGGTACAGTTCAAGTGGCAGGACAGGAAAAATCTCAAATAAGCAGTGACGAAGGATGGTGAAAACAGACTCAACCGACACACCAGCTCCAAAGACCTAAACCATAACATTGCTGCAGATGGTGTTACTGTTTAGTGCACTTTGCACAAGATGCTGTATGGGAGAGTAAAAGGCACCTTCAGCCTTTCCTGCGCACATGCATTAAATAGTTCCTTGTAGTATGCTGATGTACATTTATACAAACCAGTTTCATTTTGAAATAAGATACCGTGGACTGATGAAACTAAAATGAAGTTATTTGGACATAACAAGGGGCGGCATGAATGGGCCGTGAAGAATGCAGCATTCCCAGCCAAACACTTTCTACCCATAGTAAAATATGGTGCTGGTTTGTCTGGATTTAGGGCTGTGTGGTCAGTGCAGGAACTGACAATCTTGTTAAATGTGAATGTTGCATGGATTCCAGTATCCGCAGAATGTTGAAAACAATGTTCAAGGAACAGTGACAATATTAAAATTGTGCCAGGGCTGCATACTTCAAGACCGTCCTTAAACACTGCTTTTAAAAAAAAAAATCTATCAAGGCATTCATGCAGAGGAAAAGCTACAACGTCTGGAATGGTCAACTGAGTTCCCAGATAAGAAATATTAATGGTAATGTGGTGTGATAAAAGCGGGCAGTTTATGCTCGGAAACCCTCAAACCTGACTGAACTGGTGATGTTTTGGAAAGAGGAATTGTCCAGGAATAATCCAGACTCTCACTGAAAGCTATAGAAAAGAAAGTGTTTTAAGGGCTTTAATTTCACAAAATAAGGACTAATATAAATTTTCTGTTGGGGTTTCCTAATTAATGCACAATTATTAATCAATTATTTATTGCAAACTTTCCTTAACTCCTATAAATACATTTTAATCTCGCAAATATAACTGTTTTTCTTCTAGTGATCAGAGAGGTGCCCAAACTTTTTCATAGCACTTTATATTACACTGGAGGCAGCTCTGCTTACCTTTTTTAAGACGATCTAAGATATTTTCCAGGACGTCAATTCGCTTTTCGTAGCCGGACAGCTGCTCCTCGATCTTCTCTTGCTTGGTGGTAATGGCCGTCTGAAGTGTTTTGCGGTCCTCTGCCTGCTGCTTTCGGTTAGCAATAAAGACCTCGCACTCCTTTTGAAGCTTCATTAGGAACAAAGCATGCGCTATGTTAAGCCACATGACAAGTGAGCTGAGTTTCACCACTGATCTCATCTTGAACACAAGCAGCACAAACCTCGGCGTTCTCCTGTTTAAGGGCCTCAATGTCCCAGTGCTGATAGTTGACAAAGCTCAGTAAAGAATAGTTCTCCTCCTCCACTAATAAAAAAAGAGAAAAACACAAACTACTAAAATACCACATTTTTGTAATTGCAACTTTTGTTGATTTTTGACCTACTTGCTATGAAGTTTTCCACCAGTGTGTCAAGGTCATTCTCCCCGGTCTCTATCAAAATATTCCGGATGGCATCTTCCAAATTTGCCAATTTCTGTAGCTGCTCCAGCAGATCCTCTGTGGGAATTTTTCACATTCCAATTTGACTGAGACTCAAAGTAAAGTCAAAAGTGTGTGCAGAGACAGGACTGGACTTCTATGTGTGTTTTCTAGAACATATTTCACCTTTTTCGCGGTCGGAACCCTCGTCGCCGGCGTTCTTGATGTTTACCATAGCCTCAAGGTTGCAGTGCGTGGCAATTTCATGCTCTAAATTGATTGTTGTTTGAGTGTACTGTGCATCAAACTGAGCTTTTTGTTCCTTCAACTTCTTCTGCTTTATCTGGATTGCAACGCTAGAGGTCACCACATCACATTTAGATAAGTGAGCAGTCCAGAATCTAATAATAACTTAAGAACTATGTCACTTTATTTACTGTAATTTTTGGACTATAAACCGCTACTTTTTTGCCCTCATTTTGAATCCTGCATCTTACAGTACAGTGTGGCTTATTTGTTGATTTATTTGGGTTCATAGGTAACATTTTATTTGACGGCGGCGTCATAACCCTGTCATAAGACCGTCGTAATTATGATATGACAAAGTCATTGACATTAATAAATGCTTATGACAGATGTCATTGAGTGTCATCCGGCAACTTTTGTCACTAATTCCATTTATGTCCAGCTCGGCTCTTTTACATCCATTCAAAAGTGAGATAATTTGCCGGATGACACTAAATGACACCAGTCATAAGCATTCATTAATGCTAATGACAGTGTTATTTTATAATTTTGATGGTCTTATGATAGTCTCAAATGGACAGCTCCGGCTGATAGTCCAGTGCGGCTTATCTATGAGCAAATGCCGTTATCGTGTCAAATTCAGTGGGAGGCGGCTTATAGTCAGGTGCGCCTTACAGTCCGAAAATTATGGTATCTATTTTTCCATCGTGTCACTTGGTCGCAGGTGAATTGGGTCTTAATCTAAGCTGACACTGGGTGAAAGGAGGAGGTGAGAAGATAAATGGGTGGATGTAGATATACTGTACGCAAACTGTCATAGTGATTATACTTAGAATACAGTGGGGCAAATAAGTATTTAGTCAACCACCAATTGTGCAAGTTCTCCTACTTGAAAAGATTAGAGAGGCCTGTAATTGTCAACATGGGTAAACCTCAACCATGAGAGACAGAATGTGAAAAAAAACAACAGAAAATCACATTGTTTGATTTTTAAAGAATTTATTTCCGAATTACAGTGGAAAATAAGTATTTGGTCACCTACAAACAAGCAAGATTTCTGGCTTTCAAAGAGGTCTAACTTCTTCTAACGAGGTCTAACGAGGCTCCACAACCTCAGTCAGTCAGACTCCAAACTCTACTATGGCCAAGACCAAAGAGCTGTCGAAGGACACCAGAAACAAAATTGTAGACCTGCACCAGGCTGGGAAGACTGAATCTGCAATAGGTAAAACACTTGGTGTAAAGAAATCAACTGTGGGAGCAATTATTAGAAAATGGGTGACATACAAGACCACTGATAATCTCCCTCGATCTGGGGCTCCATGCAAGATCTAACCCCGTGGCGTCAAAATGATAACAAGAACGGTGAGCAAAAATCCCAGAATCACACGGGGGACCTAGTGAATGACCTACAGAGAGCTGGGACCACAGTAACAAAGGCTACTATCAGTAACACAATGCGCCGCCAGGGACTCAAATCCTACACTGTCAGACGTGTCCCCCTGCAGAAGAAAGTATACGTCCAGGCCCGTCTGCGGTTCGCTAGAGAGCATTTGGATGATACAGAAGAGGACTGGGAGAATTTCTTATGGTCAGATGAAAACAAAATAGAATTTTTTAGTAGAAACACAGGTTCTCGTGTTTGGAGGAGAAAGAATACTGAATTGTATCCGAAGAACACCATACCCACTGTGAAGCATGGGGGTGGAAATATCATGCTTTGGGGCTGTTTTTCTGCAAAGGGACCAGGACGACTGATCTCTGTAAAGGAAAGAATGAATGGGGCCATGTATCGAGAAATTTTGAGTGAAATCCTTCTATCAGCAAGAGCATTGAAGAGGAGACGTGGCTGGGTCTTTCAGCATGACAATGATCCCAAACACACAGCCAGGGCAACAAAGGAGTGGCTTCGTAAGAAGCATTTCAAGGTCCTGGGCCTAACTAGTCTCCAGATCTCAACCCCATTGAAAATCTGTGAAGGGAGTTGAAAGTCCGTGTTGCCCAACGACAGCCCCAAAACATCACTGCTCTAGAGGAGATCTGCATGGAGGACTGGGCCAAAATACCAGCAACAGTGTGTGAAAAGGTTGTGAAGTTACAGAAAACGTTTGGGCTCTGTTATTGCCAACAAAGGGTACATAACAAAGTATTAAGATGAACTTTTGGTATTGATCAATTTGTATATAAATTCTTTAAAAATCAAACAATGATTTTCTGGGTTTTTTTTTCCACATTCTCTCATGGTTGAGGGTTACCCATGTTGACAATTACAGGCCTCTGTAATATTTTCAAGTGGGAGAACTTGCACAATTAGTGGTTGACTAAATACTTATTTGCCCCACTGTATGTAATAAATGTATTTCCTATACTTGCACATCTACTCATGTACCCTGATATGGTTCAATGGGTCAACAGTGAGCTACTATATTGGTTAAAGACATTTATCATGAAACATTAAAAGATGCTCACCTGGCATTGTTGGCTTTTGTACACATAGCGCTCAAGTCAGAAATTTCCTTACGAATGTTATGCAGGTCCTGGGGAAAACAATGCAGACACTGTCAATTATGTTCTTAAAAGTAATTTTCACATAATTTCCCCCCAAACGCAAAATGACAATAGTGCCCAACACAATTGCAACAATTGTATTTTCAATCAATCATGGGACTGACCTTTTTCAGCTGAGTTTGAATTTGCAGGAACTCATTCTTCTCCATTTCCAGAATATCAAGTTCCTTTTTCAATTGCCCATTTCTTATCATCAGCTCATTGAAGCATATGTGACCCTTCAGAGAAAATATGACCAGTTTCAGGTTCTATCTTCATTTAGCGGCCACAGAATTAAACACAATGCTCACTAACAGATGCTATAGATCAGGGATGTCAAACTCATTTCAGTTCGAGGGCCACATTCATGGCAATTATATCTAATGATGGCCAGACTAGTTTATTTCTAACCAAATAAGTTAACCCACTGACTGCCATAGACCAGGGCTAGACATCTAGCGCCGTCAATGGCACTGAAATATGAGCATTCACAGCCAGTCCTCCCAGTTTAAGTCACGTCTATTGTTGTTAGTTGAAGCCAAACAGTTAATTTTGGGTCACTTCCTTGTTATCTTAGGGTACTGACACATCACATCCTGTACATTTAGGGGTGTCTAAGTGTCACTTCTTGCGCATTTTGGATACTTTCCTGTTTATTTTTGGGCATTTCCGGGCCACTGTTTTTTGGTCACACACAGAATCACTAAGGGGGCCAAATTGGACCTACTGGTGGGCCATTTCCGGCCTGAAGGCTGCAAGTTTGACAAAACTGCAATAGATTAAGCACTGACCTTGTACAGTTTGTCCTCTTTTGACAAGATATCCTTTATTGAGTTGTCTTCACATTTTGTATTATGAGGTGCACTCCCTCCCCTCTGAGCTACCAGCTTCCTCTCCCATTCTAAAATCTGAGAAGAAAGCAACAGGCGGGTTGTTCACATGACATTTTGAAGCGGTCAAGTAGCCATTTTAGCACAAGGAGCTCACCTCCTTTTTATAAGATGCCAATTTGGCTTTGTTTGTGAGTAGCTCTTCCTCTATAGTTTCCTCACTGGTCAAAAGGTTATCAAGATCTTGAGCAGCATTCACTTCTTTCTTTTGGTTGGAATTGCTTTGCGCGATGGTGAGGATGTGTAATAGTTCGTCATGTTCAGTCTGGAGCCTCTGAATCTCCCTGCTACTCAGACAAGGACAAAGACAATATGCTTAAACTTCAAGCCAGATGAACATAGAGTATTTATGATTTTGTGAGGCACGGGTACAAAAAGTAATATATACAATTCCCCCCAAAAAATATTAAAAAATAAAAGTAACCCACTTGCCTGTCTTTCTCGAGGAGGCTTTGAATTTTCCTATCATATGCTTGTTTATCTTTTACTGCTTGGCCATATTGTTGCTTCAGTTTGTGCAGGTCATTTTCAGCTGCATTTAAAAAAAGAAAGTTATCATCATACAAAATTATGATATAGAATTGGTAATGTATAAGACAATTCATAAGAACAAATACCGTATTGGCCCGAATATAAGACAGTGTTTTTTGCATTGAAATTAGACTGAAAAAGAGGGGGTCGTCTTATATTCGCGGTCTAGACGTTATACCCATTCACGACACTAAATGGCTCCAGATATCATTGAAGCGATGTTCTGTCATGACAGATGTCAGCAACTCTCAAGTTTAACCAGTTTGCATTATTTTATTGCAATGTTTTTCCTTATTCAGATTTTTTTTCAGGACTACAGTTACAGTTAGATTTCACTTTGATGGTTAACGCAGTTATTGCAATTTTGTTGTTGTATCACAATAGAATGGTTTATTTACATTTCAAAAAACAGGAGCCATTCATTTACGAATGTGATTGCACTTTAGTTTATATATTTAAACGTTCAGATATTAAGATTTGAATGAGGCAAAATAACATGCTTTTTCTCTCAAATATATTGTTATAATCATTTGTGTCAGATGTACTGTAATTATTTTCTGTATAAAAATTTGGTGCTCAAAAAGTCTTTTTTCAAACTTGAGTAGTGAAAAAGAGGAGTTCGTCTGATAATCAGGGCCATCTTATATTTGGGCCAATACGGTAATGTACCAGATGTCTGTATTGACTATGTTTTTTTTTGTTTTGTTTTTTAAACCGAGGTAACCAAAAAAATCTGACTGTGTCACTTACGATTTTCCTCCTGTGAACGACCTCGGGCAGACCGTTTCATGTTTCATTAGAATGTAAGCCCACCTCCAGTCTGAAAAAGAACACAGCAATAGTTGAATTTTTATGTTTAAATATTTTATATTTTGGTTTTTCATGGATAAGTTGCTTGGAAATTGAATGAATGAATGAATGAATGAATGAATGAATGAATGACATAACATTGGCCGTCGTTGACGAAGTTAGATGTCCAATCCAGTTTGACTCGCTGCAACCCCTCCAAGTCTAAATGGATTGGACGTCTAACTTCATCAGTGACAGCCAATGTTAAATGAGTGACCTATAAAGGGTTAAATCAATACCAATTATAGTACTATAGTTTTTTTCTGGCACCGTCAATATTAAATATTTTTGTTATAATTTTTTTGTATGTTTGTTACAAAAACAGGAAAGGGAAAAAACTTTTTAAAAATGTTTTGTTTGTTTGTTTTTTGTCAGCTTTCCCAATTAAATTGGACATCATCGGTATTGAATGAGTTGAATATCCATATTCATTACCCTTCACTACTATCATATTAATCTTTTGTTATCTTGCAGAGTAAAAATGAACATTTAATAGCTATCTAGTAACCTAAGAAAAAAAGGGGAAAAGTAACCTGAACATCATACATATGATAAACAGTGGCGCCCCGCTTGCCAGTATATCGTTAGATTGTTGTAGCATCAGTTATGCATTTCATCCCAAATGAACGCATTTATTTTGTTGTGTTAAATGTAGGGCTGTCAAATTTATTGCGTTAACGGGCGGTAATTTTTTTTTTTAAAGTAATCACTTGAAAATATTTATTGCAATTAACGCATTCGCGGTACGACTCATTCACGCATTGCCGCAAACAGCCTACAATGGCGCCGTTTTACTTATATACAGAGATAAGAGAGTGGAGTACATACAAGCATTCATTGGGGCCATGCTTTTAATTGGCAAAAGCTTTGTCATCTCTCCCACAGCAACTATAAATATTGTGGGAAGCGACATGGGGAAGAATGACATGAGTTGACCTTTTTCTTAACACCCTGTAGTGTACCCAACGCAGAGAAGATATAGCATTTGCAGCTACCACACACAGTCATGGTTGCACCACTTCCCATCATGCATTTGGGCAGAACAGTTAAGTCGCTACAGTATCATTTACTGAAAGCTCAACAAATACACTAAATGGCAATATTTAGTCACAATATACAAACTCACATTTATCCTTTAAGAATTACAAGTCTTTCTATCTGTGGATCCCTTTCACAGAAAGAATGTTAATAATGTTAATGCCATCTTGTGGATTTATTGTTATAATAAACAAATACAGTACTTATGTACAGTATGTTGAATGTATATATCCATTCTGTCTTTTCTTTCCATCCAAAAATAATTTACAGGAAAAATATGGCATATTTTAGAGACGGTTTGAATTGCGATTAATTACAATTAATTCATTTTTAAGCTGTGATTAACCCGATTAAAAATTGTAATTGTTTGACAGCCCTAGCTAAATGTAAACCTTATGCCTAATATATACTGTACATAACATAATAAAACAAAATTGTTGTAGAACTCAAAATGTTGACTGGACAGTTATGGATTATGCACATTAAATCATTTGTAACATCAAACGTTACACAATACACCAAAGTACAGTACCTTGCAAAAGTATTCGGCCCCCTTGAACCTTGCAACCTTTCGCCACATTTCAGGCTTCAAACATAAAGATATAAAATTTTCATTTTTTGTCAAGAATCAACAACAAGTGGGACACAATCGTGAAGTGGAACAAAATTTATTGGATAATTTAAACTTTTTAACAAATAAAAAACTGAAAAGTGGGGCGTGCAATATTATTCGGCCCCCTTGCGTTAATACTTTGTAGCGCCACGTTTTGCTCCTATTACAGCTGCAAGTCGCTTGGGGTATGTTTCTATCAGTTTTGCACATCGAGAGACTGACATTCTTGCCCATTCTTCCTTGCAAAACAGCTCGAGCTCAGTGAGGTTGGATGGAGAGTGTTTGTGAACAGCAGTCTTCAGCTCTTTCCACAGATTCTCGATTGGATTCAGGTCTGGACTTTGACTTGGCCATTCTAACACCTGGATACGTTTATTTTTGAACCATTCCATTGTAGATTTGGCTTTATGTTTTGGATCATTGTCCTTTTGGAAGATAAATCTCCGTCCCAGTCTCAGGTCTTGTGCAGATACCAACAGGTTTTCTTCCAGAATGTTCCTGTATTTGGCTGCATCCATCTTCCCGTCAATTTTAACCATCTTTCCTGTCCCTGCTGAAGAAAAGCAGGCCCAAACCATGATGCTGCCACCACCATGTTTGACAGTGGGGATGGTGTGTTCAGGGTGATGAGCTGTGTTGCTTTTACGCCAAACATATCGTTTTGCATTGTGGCCAAAAAGTTCAATTTTGGTTTCATCTGACCAGAGCATCTTCTTCCACATGTTTGGTGTGTCTCCCAGGTGGCTTGTGGCAAACTTTAAACAAGACTTTTTATGGATATCTTTGAGAAATGGCTTTCTTCTTGCCACTCTTCCATAAAGGCCAGATTTGTGCAGTGTACGACTGATTGTTGTCCTATGGACAGACTCTCCCACCTCAGCTGTAGATCTCTGCAGTTCATCCAGAGTGATCATGGGCCTCTTGGCTGCATCTCTGATCAGTTTTCTCCTTGTTTGAGAAGAAAGTTTGGAAGGACGGCCGGGTCTTGGTAGATTTGCAGTGGTCTGATGCTCCTTCCATTTCAATATGATGGCTTGCACAGTGCTCCTTGAGATGTTTAAAGCTTGGGAAATCTTTTTGTATCTAAATCCGGCTTTAAACTTCTCCACAACATTATCTCGGACCTGCCTGGTGTGTTCCTTGGTTTTCATAATGCTCTCTGCACTTTAAACAGAACCCTGAGACTATCACAGAGCAGGTGCATTTATACGGAGACTTGATTACACACAGGTGGATTCTATTTATCATCATCGGTCATTTAGGACAACATTGGATCATTCAGAGATCCTCACTGAACTTCTGGAGTGAGTTTGCTGCACTGAAAGTAAAGGGGCCGAATAATATTGCACGTCCCACTTTTCAGTTTTTTATTTGTTAAAAAAGTTTAAATTATCCAATAAATGTTGTTCCACTTCACGATTGTGTCCCACTTGTTGTTGATTCTTGACAAAAAAATTAAATTTCATATCTTTATGTTTGAAGCCTGAAATGTGGCGAAAGTTTGCAAGATTCAAGGGGGCCGAATACTTTTGCAAGGCACTGTATATCAGTAGCTGTGTCCTTACGTTTTTCTGATAGTTTTCCCCTGACCTTTTTACTGCAATAATATAATGAAAACCTGAAATCATGGATTTTAGTTTTGGCCACCCCAAGATTTTAAGTGGCCCCATCTGGCCACCCCTATGAAAAATTTCTGAAGGCGCCACTGATGAGAAACATCAAGGACACGCTAAGGAACCCATGCTTGTGTATGATAGAGACTGTAACCAGACATGATCGAGCATAATTAAAATTTAAATACAAATTTCGTGAAATTAAGACAGACTTTGATTTTCTTTAAACGTGTGGTAAAAAGAAGAGTTGTATTCGACCTGATAATACTGCTTTGTCTCCCCCTGCAGGTTCGCTGAGATTAGCTCCGGTTGCTAGCTCACGTAGCAACACGTCCAACAGTCCGCAAAGTGCTCGTCCGCCTCGTCATTGTGGTGAGTGACGTCAAGCTGACGCACAACTAACGGGGAGGGGTTCGGGGGAACACCGTCCAGATCATTTCTCTTCCCCGGTTATCGTTTAGCTCACGCAGGCGGGCAAGCTTCTTGTTTACCCACGTTGCACGTCGACTGTGGGTGAAGGTTGATAATAACGCTAGGTGTCACGTCCGAGCTCGGCGGATGATCAGTTCGTGACGTCACGCAGCGACTGTGTACTCACTTCCGCGTTTATTACAGAGCGCTAGCCACTCTTTTAAAGAGCACGGGCTGGATGACGAAATTGTTAGCTTTTTCTAAATTTCCTGCGATCTAGCCAACCTTCCATTTGTTCTCGTAGATTGCGGGGTGATGCTGGATTTCTCGATCAAAAGGTGTCTAAATTGCGGCCCAGTTTTTGTTGTCCCGCAGGAAATTATGACAATATCACTCAATGTGGCCCATATGAGAAGAGATGAGAATGACCGTGTTGGATGTATGGTAACATGTGGATGCGCATTATCTGTCACTCAACATCAGGGGTGTCCAAATTTTGAACTATGAAAATATCATTGAATATGGCTGGCACAAGAATCTTAAATTCAACTTTCATTTTGTTGCATTTCTCATTTTAAACACCAGATGGAGGTACTTCTTCAACAATGCCTCCATTAGTGCAAGGGTCAAAGCCTGACAGTTATAAATCAATGTAGGAAATGTGAATTTAAGTATTTTGTACATGTAAGCAAGGCAAATCTATTTGCACAAAATGATACATAAAAGTCACATTAAATATTTTTGCTGACGCAGTACATTTTGTCGTTGTTCGCCAAAGTTTTTTCAGTAGTTCAAATCCATTTCAAATGAGAAAGTTGGCATTGAGTGACCAATCATCTTTCACTGCCAATCCAATTTGACTGGCAGCGATCTTTCGATCATTATTTCAATTGATATTCTGGCCACTTTATATTGATATTATTTTTTTAAAGTACAGTGGTACCTCTACATACGAAGTTAATCCGTTCCAGGACCTTGTTTGTAAGTCGAAATGGTCGTATGTCGAGCAGGATTTTCCCATAGGAATACATTATAATTCCATTAATTCGTTCCACAGCCCAAAAACCTGCACTAAATCCTTAAAAAATACTGCTGGTGCTATTACAAATGGCAATTACACGTAGCAAAACAAATAAATTATAAATCAAAACTGGAATAATGTAATAAAAAGAATAATAATAATTCCTGTAATAGTGTAACGAATCGGGTTCTAATAAGGCGGACGTTTTTTTGTGTACCTGAACGCACCGCGGGGCTCACGTGCCAGAGACAGACCGGTGAGCTTGAGTTTCTAGTGATGGCCAAATGAAGCCTTATGAAGCAATGAAGCTTTGCAGCCAATTGGTTTGCACATGTAGCAAAGCTTCATTGTGCTTCATTTACTCTATGGCGCCATCAAGTGGTCTACAAGCCCAAGAGGTGAACATTGTTAAGAATTCAATGGTTATTTGATTATGAGAAAGATATGAATGTGCTTATGTTAGTAATTTAGTATGTGAACAAAATAACAAAACAAATATAACAAAACAAGTACTAAGGATAATTTGTTATTCATTTTTGTTGAGAAATAATAGCTTTCCCACAGTGGCTGGCTTTAAACGGTTTCTTTTTTTTGGACAATATTTCACCAGCTTTAGAAAATATTCTTCTTTCACAAGGCACAGATGAAGCTGGGGTGCTGATAAATGTGAGTGTCAGTTTTTATAAATTTGGGTAGGTATTCTTTTGTGCCTCCCAGTACACTAATGGATTGTTCATTCTGTTGATGTTTGGTTCAGATAGGTACACACACTCACATTTATATTAATGTAGTTCTTCTCCCTTACCTTATTGAAAGCAATCAAATGAAAATGTTCCCATACAGGGGAGGATCGCTTTTTTTTTTTTGCGCAATTTCCATCGCAAGCAAAGGAAAAGGCTCGAAAAAAGATTGCACTGGTTGCACTGTTGCGCACAGATCATGTAACAAGTACAGGAGCCCGAAATGCACAAAATGTGAGATAACAGGCGATCGCCATTGCGTTTTGCAACCAATTTATACCGTAGTCTGTAGCCTACTGTGTTTGCAATGCGCGCCGAACGTCGGATCACTTCCGAAGCATACATCAGCTTCAGCCGGCCGGCGAGGCTTCTCACGCCATCATTTCCGGGTTCTGCCGAAATGACGCGCGCCTCGCTACAAGCCTCGTGGAAACACCCCTCCCATTACTCGACACAAGCTTCGGAACCTCGGCCCATTTCGTCCCATCACTATGAGTTTCACTTTCACTTTGAATGTTCTCTTGAGAACACCATCAATTGCGGCAGACAGCAGGCGTTTTGTGTTGAATAAGTTGTAAAAGAAATGATGAAAACGTGGCGAAGCTGGCGATTTCTTTGGAGACAATAAGAATTGTCAGCTTAATTTATAAAGACTGGCGAACGATGGTCGGAGGAGGACCGTGGAGATGTATTGTTGAGCCATTTCACGGATGCCCACCCCACGCTCATATTTTTCTGTCATTTGCATCTTCATTTAGAAGGTAAGCATCAACTTTTTCCTTGTTTCACCACCTGTACCAACCTTTTCTGAAACCTGTGTTGATTTGTCACACAAGAAAATCCGCCGTGCATTCGTTTGCGGTGCTGCCATTGTCGTCGTATTTCGAGCATGTCGTCGGATGTAGAAACAAATGGCGAGTCAAATTTTACGTCGGATGTCGAAAAGTTCGTGTGTCGAAGCAATCGTATGTAGAGGTACCACTGTACAAAGAAAAAGTTGAAGTATTTATTTAGAGTGGGTTTAAAGAATATTTTCGGGCCTTAAAGTAGGCCTATTAAAGTCAATGCTGTGTCATTTATATGAATGTACAGTCTAAGTTAAAATGGAATGGAGTTTGTTGTCAATGACATGAGATACAACAGGAGAGACTATTACAAAGTAAAATGTATAGCGGAAAACACAGACAAGGCTGAAAAAGCTCTGAAAAGTTTCTGCTTTTGCACCCCTCTTTAATGTAAACTACTGTATTTTAAGCTAAAAGAACTGTTGTGTTTGATAGAACAACAATGTTTATATGCTGCCATAGCTGATTCATGGCGCATTAGGCCCCGAACGAATTTTAATTTACAGATGTCGCGCAACCGCTTTCGTTTTAACCCAGCCATAGAAAGAAGGTAAGTGATTATATTTATTATTCAAAATATCAGTCATTTGTAGCTTAGAATCATTAATCGATGTCTAATATTTAGTTTTAAAAATAGCGACTTATTCACTCGCATATTTTAAACTTTTAAACAAATTACATCACAATGAAAGAATTGGAGTTTGCAAATAGGTCACGGATAACTATCGCTTAATTGTATTTTTTTTTTTTTTTTTTTTTTTTGGTTACTGTTGCATTTTCCCTAATATATTAGATGATAAATAATCAATCCAAACAAAGAAAAGTTTGGGAAAAAATCGTTTAAAAGGGTAAACATATGAAAAAGAAAATCTCGACCACTCAATGATGTCTGCTATTTCTGCATCGCAACCCTTGTTATATTAACATGTTTCATCTGTAAAATCCCCCCAAAATCCATCTTTGGCCATTCACAGCTGTGGATTGACACACGGTGATACATACTACATGGAGTTCTTGAATCTGAAAGAGGTAATTACGCGATAATATCTCGTTAAAATCATGGTGTCTTTAATTATGTTCTCTCATGCTCTCACCTCCAGTTAGGGTTTTGCTGTTTAAAAATGTTTTTTTGTTTTTTTAATGCCCTCCTGTTCAAAATTTTTCTTCCCTCAGAAAATTGAGATTTTAAGCTTTTCAATGATGCATCACACATGCATTTAGGACAATTTTGAAATTTGGCAAAATTGGGGTCTCAGAATAAAACTTCCAAGTCACCTGAGTGTTTTCCACCATAAAAAAATGCAGTATTGGAGAATGAAGTTACTTGTCCCTTGGGGTGGTTGTCACACTTGTTATAACTTGACCAGCATCGGGCAGTGATGCACAATATCAGCTTTAGAATGTTCAGAATTGTGTTCAGATAAGAAAAAAATGTACTTACTGTAAAGTGACATACAACTTAGAAGTAAAATGCAATTATGATTGCTGTTTTTTTGTTTTGTTTTTTTACTGTAAGAATTTGACATTTTTAGTATATTTTTTAAAGGTTTTCACACAATATATTACTAGATATGAAAGTGTTAGTATCAAAATGTATGAGGACATTGCTACAGTTTTGATCAACTTCTCTAGCTAGTGAGTTTCTTGCAAGCTTTTGGTTCAGTTTTTGGCCAAGAATACAAGTTCATGTTGGTTGTCAGTTAGAGTTGCCCACTGCCGGACAACTGAATCGTCATGTATTCAGAAAAAAAAAAACACATGTATTGAGCTTACCTACTGTAGTGGAATTTATTGCTTTATCAATGGGGTTGGGACCTTCATTTGTGTTGCATTAAACGAGGTGTGTCCAAACTTTTGGCCATTACTGTATATTAGCACACACCGCAACGTATTCATAACTGCCCATATACTTCAAATTTCAAGTCCTATGACTTGTTTTTCATGCAATTTTGGGGTTTTTATTTCTATTTCCTGTTTAATTGTTTTTGTTTTAACTGTCTTAATAATTTAATGTGATATTTATGTATCATGTTATTTGTGTTTGTGATGTAAAGCACTTTTTTTGAATTAGTTAAATTGTGCTATGCAAATAAATTTGCCTTGCCTTAGAAGGCAGGTGAAGACTTCAATTCATGAGTGTTTTACTTGGTTAAATTGTATTGAATGCACTATTCGCTGTCTCAAAACCCACGTTACCAATTTTTTTTTAATTGACCACATAGTTTTTGAGTTACTGCCGTAGTAACATCTTGAGACGAGGGACGCGCCTCGCTGCCGGACGCTACCTGATGACCTCAATTCCCAAAGACATTTCCAGCACTCCAATACGAAAGTATAGCACCACACTATCCTCGCCATATACGGCAAATATTTTCCGGATTTTACTAACGACATTCATCATGCCATCTCGATGTGTGGAGATGAATTGCTCACACGAAGGCTTGAGACTCTATAAGTGGCCCAAAAACCTTCTTCTGCAAAGATTTGGATCTTTTGTGAGAGTCAAATGGAAGAACTTCTTCCGGCTCCTCGATCGCATCTTTGTTTTCAACATTTCAGCGACGACAGCTTTGAAAGCCTAGGACGATACAACCTTGGTTTTTCAAGAGGTAAGTAGACCCTGGCTTTTGTAATTCTAAAATTTGATGTAATTCTTTTGATATTGTCAGGGACGCAGGCAGGCAGGTTGTGTGGACCCAATTGCAGGGAAACAAAAAGCGGCAAGGCAGGTGAACTCAAAAAACGTTTAATGATATCTAACAAAAACACGAAGTACAACCAAAAGCACTGAGGATCAAAAGGGCAAGATTCAAACAAAACTTACTTAAATCGGAGGGACTGATACACGAGGGCTTGGACAGGGCTTGACTCAGACACCGACACAGACATTGACGAGCACATGGGCATTGACAATGACGCAACAAGGAATGAAAAGAAACTGAGAGCTTATATACACACACGCAGACAAGGGGTAACGAGACAACGAGGAACAGGTGAGCACAGGAGGATGCAGATTGGAGGATACACTAGGAGGCACAACAGGTGAACTCAATGGGCAATCACACTAGGAGGAAACCAACACAAAACCTAACAGATATAGGAGGGCAAAACAGCTGCCTGTGTGTTAAAGTGCGACCTGTTTTTTGTTGTTGTTGTTGTTGCCTACCTGTCATAGGACAGTTGACAAGTTGTCTATTCCTATGATATATCCTGTGATCACTCAGGCGTGATCAATGATGTGGCGTCTTTAAAGCACTGTATAGCAAACTTTCAAATTCTCAAAAGTGCGGACTTCAAACCAGTTCTTATTTGGCACCGATAGACCACGGAAAACCTGAGATATGATCGTTTTAATTTGATGGTAGAAAATATGTATTCGTGCTTGTGTACGCACTAGATGCTAGAGAGCCCTCAAGTTCATGGGACGGGATGACTGAAGCTTCACTTCTGTGTATTTTTTCAGTTGGGATTGGGTGACTTTTGTGTATTTTTTTATTTAAGACTATAACCTACTATGTAGTGTCTTAATAACAGTTCATATAGTTGATGCTGTGCTGAAAAGAATATACCAACAAGATACCCAGAACTGGTTAAACATTTGTACACTGTATATAGAGACATTCATGAAAGTGTATAGAGACATTCATGAAAGTCTATTTCTAGACTTTTGCAGAGAATTTGATGATTAGTGACAAAAGTGATGCATCATATCCATGATACTTGTAACTAATTCCATTGTCATGTTTTAAGGCAAGGCGAGGTAAATTTATTTGTAGGGGAGTGACAAAATATCGAGATGGTGATCTATCGTGATACTTTGTATCCCTAAAGGTTATCGATATGCTCCTGCCAAAAATCGAGATGTCGTTTTAAAAAGGTGTCAATGTCTAAAAAAAAATAAAATAAAAAGGAACCAACAAGTTGCTACCAAAATCTTCTACTATAATACCCAGATAGCAGACCGTCATTGAACAAACGTTGATTTTTCCACCAAATGTATGAGTAAGGTTGACATCAAAATTTTTTATGTCAAGTGACGTTGAATCAACGTTGTTCTATAGTATGTCAGGCGATGGTAGGGTTAACATTGTTTTATAGTTGATGAACTAATGTTGGCAAATAGTTTATTTTTGATTGACCGGGAAATATGATTGAAAAGTCATTGAATTATGGATGAGCGGGCGTTTTGGTCGAAAACATAAAACTGATTCAGTGTTGTTCCAATATTAATAATCGAAATGAAGTTTAGGTTTAGTAAGGATTTTAACATTGAAACAATACTTATTGAGGGTGCAAAAGTGACGTTGATTCAACGATATATCAACAGCGGAATGTTGATCCAACATCTTTTCAACGTCGGTCTGCTATCTGGGTAGTGTGTTAACTCTAAGGCTGCATTAACGGTGCTTGACGCCCAATCCATTTAGACTGGGAACCAGTGTTGTTAATCTTACTTTTAAAAAGTAATTAATTATTGTTACAAATTACTTCTCCCAAAAAGTAATTGCGTTAGTAACTGAGTTACCTGAATTTAAGAGTAATTAGTTACTTGGCAAAGTAATGTGATAATTTTCATGTTTTAATGTTTTTCTTTAAAAATAAAAAAATAAAATAAAATAAAAAACTTAGGTCACACTATGTGAAGTGTAAAAGGTTTTTGGGACAATTGGCCCTAGCCCAATTCTTTACCCTAATTCACCCTTTACCCTGAATCAACCGTTAAAAATTGTTAAAATTGCTCCCATTATTGCATTAGTTCCCTTCTGTCTACTTTTGACATGTGGAAGTTTTAAAACTGTTTCATCATTTAAAGATAGATTCAAGTCAAGATTTTGGAGTATTTTAGGTAAAAAGTTACTTAGGTTCGCTAGGAAGGTTCTCTACAACAGAGCCCTCCTGAGAAGTCTACTGCTTTAAGATGCGGCTGTTTGCTAACGCATCTAGTCCTTTATTATACATGTTGCTAATGCTGCCGTGTCTGTCATTTGCATCTAGTTCTACATATATACAGGGCCGGCCCAGGCCATTTGGGGGCCCTAAGCAAAAAAATGCAAAGGGGCCCATATTTTTGGCCCACCATTTCGTCACAGTGTACTGTGAAATATATATGCAATCCAACCCATATGTCCATATTTTGTATATTAATCAGATTTTGTTGCACTGCATACTTCAAACTTCTCACCCCAAATGATTGTCAGTACTTACAGTAGATAGCGCCAAACCTTTTTCTAAAAGAGGAAAGAAAGAAGTTAAGGAAGAACTTTTATTTTTTTTAAGCTTGTAATCAAGTATTAAAACTCACAAAAGTCAAATAAAGCAAACTGCAGTAAACAAAATAGAATATAAATTAAACAATTGCCAGATGGGGGGGCCCCTAGTGGTCAGGGGCCCTAAGCAGCTGCATAGTCTGCGTATAGGCTGGGCCGGCCCTGCATATATATATATATATATATATATATATATATATATATGTATATGTGATATCTACCATGCCAACCATATCATGTGGGAGTAGTTTTTAGGCTATCGGCTACAGTCAGGTATTATTGGAGCCACCTAGCATCGCGTTTGCTCGGCGTCACAACTTTTTTGCCTCCTCCCCACTCCTGCTCTGCTCTGTCGTCTCGGTGAGTCCGTCTCCTTTTATCGCGTCATTCAACCAATATAGCAACACATAGTAATGCACGCCTTTCCATCCTCAGTAACGGTACAGCGTTGCCAAGATAAGAAAAGTAATTAATTAGGTTACTCACTACTGACAAAAATAACACCGTTAGTAACGTTAGTTATATTCTAATGCCGTTATTAACAACACTGCTGGGAACGTTCGTTCATTCATTCGAAACCAGAGCATTCACTGTCATTCAGCCCGATTTTCAGGGCATTTACAGGTTAATAGCAGTTCATTTTAGGGCATTTACAGGTGATTTCCTGTTGAGTATGAGTCACTGCCTATTCATATGAGTGATTTCCAGGTCACTTCCTGTTCTGTAACTCAAAATAAACAGGAAGTGACCCATAAAATACCCCAAAATCAACAGGAAGTAACTGAAAATCAACAGGTAAATGACCTTAAATGGCCCAAAATTACCTCATTGCCTGGCATTAGCTGCCACTGACGGCCATAGACGTTCAATCCATTTGAAGTGGGAGGGATGGCAGCGAATCACATCACATTCGCTGCCCCCCTGTTTTTCTGTTTGTTAGTTATTGGTATAATATCCTAGAATGATTTCCTAACCAATGTTTCAAAAATCGTTGTATCACCATATCGTCAGATCATCGTTATCGCGAGCTTTGTATCGCAAATCGTATTGTATTCTGAGGTACCAAGAGGTCCCACTCCTATATATTTGTATAGCACAATTCAACATAAGGTAATTCATTGTGCTATACATCACTGTTTTAGAGCATTTATTGGACACCTGTTCATTTTGGGGCATTCCAGGTCACTTCCTTTTTATGTTGGGTCACTTCCTGTTTATTCAGGGCCATGCTGTTCATTTTGAATAAGAAAGTCACATCTTAGAAGTCAGAGTTGCCCAGTACATACTTACACTACATATAAATCTTTATTTATTTCTTTATTTTTGCTTTGCGTTGCAATGTGATGTTTGCATCTAAGGATGTTTCATCTCATGTGTTGTTTAACATGATATTCCTAGATTATGCCAATTCTTGTTTAACTTTTATTGTACATATTTTATGAATTAGGAGTTTGAAATACACAATGAAAATAAATACAATATACAGTACGAGCAACCCGTTGTATATCCAAAAATAGGAGATATTTTAGAACAGGCTCCACAGGTCTACAGTGACAAAAAGGGTGTGTATCACAATGATGTCATCATTCAATCACTGCAAACTTTGACCCGATGTCCTTGTAGGATTACACCAGGCTACACTATCCTTCAAACAAGTGTGATACAACTTCATTTAACCTACATGCATGATGAGATGGAGCTAAAGGTCAAATTGGAGTTCTCTTATCCTGAACGGAGATAGTCTTCACAACAAAACACGCACACACACACAGAAGCGCTAGATTTGCTCCAGAGCGCTCACTGTGAGTCACAAACTGTTTTTTGAATGAGTCAACTTTCAAAATCCCCGCCCCCTCCCGGCCCTCCCTCGCGTACGGGGGCATACACTGCCTACGCTTTTTACGTGGGCCTGGATGTCGCCATGGCATCGTTTCCTCCCTATCAGTTATGACACATTTTTTAACAGCCCAGAGCAATGGAACTTTAGTGACTGGCTTGGGTTGGCTCAGTGTTATAAAGCATGGTTTCAATCATGGAAAAAAATGATTTTTTTCCCCAGAGGCATGCTGCAGCGAGTGGTAGCGTGTGGCAAATATTGTGCTGAATAATAGCACAATAATAGTTCTTGCTAGTGGTGACTCAACAGGAAATGATGGAGAGGTAGTAAGGCGAAGGAAGAAGCGAGCGGAGGTTAGAAGGAAGAAAAAGGAGAAAATACAGGGAAAAGGTACTAAGTACTTTGTCATGTCCCAGGATTGTGAGCTATGCAGCAGGGATCAACACATACATACAAATTCTTCCTTAGTTGGTAATAAAATGCAGTGCAATCTGAGATTACAACAGCAATAATCTAGAGGAATAGTTCACAAAATGGGGTACACAGACGGTTCCTTGCATTTGTTGACTTTTTTTTTTTTCCTACTTTTTCAGAATATATGGTTTCTTATTATGGAAATAATGTTTTTTTTTTTCTTCTTTTTTTTTTTTAATAACACCTTAATGCCTTTTGTGACATTTCAGATTTAAAGCAGCCTCAATGCCTTTTTACAATGAATATCTGTTGTCCGTAATTTGCACCATGTATAAAATTATTCATCTTCCAAGCCGCTTTTCATCATGAGGGTCACAAGGGTGCTGGAGCCCAGCTAACTATGAGCAGTAGGCTAGTTACACCCTGAATTGGTTGCCAGCACAAATTGGAGGGCACACATAAAAAAATATATGGTGGAAAACACAGACAAGGCTGAAAAAGCAGTTTCTGCTCTTGCACCCCTCTTTAAAATAAACTGCTGTATTTTAAACCAAAAGAACAGTTGTGTTTGATGGAACAATATGTCTATATGCTTCCATAGCAGTTTCAATAGCGCATTAAGCCCCTAAACTATTTTTAATTTGTCCGTTTTACACTGGAGACCCCCGTTTACATACACCATGCAACCGCTTTTGTTTCAACCCAGCCATAAATGAAGGTAATTATATTCATTTTTTTAAATGTCTGTCATTTTTAGGTTAGAAGCCTTATTTGATGTCTAATATTTAGTGTAAAAGAAACAACTTTATAAAATTATTCACTCACATATTTTAAAAATTTAAACAAATCACGTCACAATGAAAAATGTGAATAGGTCACGGATATCTACCTCGTAACTATCACTTTATTGTTTTTTGTTGTTGTTGTTGTTACTGTCGCATTTTCCCTGATATTTTAGATGATAAATAATCGATCCAAACTAAGAAAATAAAAAAATAAAATAAAATAAAAAGTTTAAAAGGGTAAATATTTGAAAAAGAACATCTCGACCACTCCATGATCTCTGCGATTTCTGCATTGCGACCCTTGTTATATTACCGTGTTTCACCCATAAAATCCCCAAAAAGTCCGGCTGTTGCTTTTCATAACTGTGTCTTGACACCCGGTGAGACATGCTACATGGAGTTTTTGGATCGAAACAAGGTAAGTTCACGATACTATCTCGTTAAAATCATGGTGTCTTGAATTATGCTCTCTCATGCTCTCACCTCGAGTTAGGGTTTAGGGGTTTAATTTTTTTTTTAAATGCCCTCCTGTTCAAAAATTTTCTTCCCCCAGAAAATTACAGATTTTAAGTTTTCCAATGATGTGTCACACATGCACATAGGACAATTTTTAAATTTGGGCAAATTGAGGGTCTCAGAGCGGAACTTCAAGTCACCTGAGTGTTTTCTGCCATATACATATATTTTTTTAATTGATTATTGTTTCTAATATATCATTACTAAACTATTATAGGCGGCACGGTGGTTGAGTGTTTTAGCATACCCGCCCCACAGTTCTGAGATCAAGGGCCTTCCTGTGTGAAGTTTGCTTGTTCTCCCCGTGCCTGCGTGGGTTTTCTCCGGGTACTCCAGTTTCCTCCCACATTCCAAAAACATGCATTGTAGCTGATTGACCACTCTAAATTGTCCATAGATGTCAGTGTGTGCATGATTGGTTGTTCGTCTCCTTGTGCCCTGCGATTAGCTGGTGACTTATTTAGGGTATACCCCGCCTACTGCCAATAGTTAGCTCCAGCAACCCTCGTGAGAATAAACGCCCTGGAAAATGAATGAATATCTTATTATATAATTTAATTAACTTCCTCAACTTGATTGAGCATCTACTTGAAAGCAAAAACACAAATGAAAGATTTTTCAATTTCAACTCATTCACTACCATTGACAGTGATAGATATTAAATGAATTTCAACTGACATGGCTTGAATTGAGTGATCATATTTCAGTGCCATTGACGGCAATAGACGTCCAAACCAATTTGACTGGGGTTCCGGCAGTCACCAAACGATCTTTCAGAATAAAAGGTGAATTATTATAACAACAGTTTTATTTTTAAAATTAGTTGTAAGATGACTTTCACCCTTGTGAAACTTAATACAATTTAATGACTGTTTGAAAAATGTCTTTATTTTCATCAGATTCTGACTATTCTAGCAAAATACGTATATGCCTGCTCTTCTGACCTTTTTTTTCCCTCCCATGATAAAAAAGTAAACTCATTATTTGTCAGGTTCTACCTCAAAATTGGCAGCTTTTTAATTTTATGGTTTATGGCTACACTTGTGTTACCGTTGTTAGGATTACGGGAGAGGGATTCCTGGAAAAATGTCTCTTCTGTAGCCAAAATCTTTGAGAACGCCTACGGTAGAGGCACAGGACAGTCATCCTGACATCCTGTATGATGACGGTGGTGGAACTAAGACTTTGACCCCAGAAAAAGTTGCGAAAATGAAGCACAAGCAAATATTGACTGTGATGTTTGTCACATGTCAAACCAAAAAAAACCTTACATGGATGAAATTTGTTTTAATACCTGAAGATATGGATATTAACTGGAGTACAAGTACCACATGTGCACTAAATTCTCATTATGAAAGGACATTACAACGGTCACTAAAATCACTTGAAACTTATTAGCCATCTTTCCATTCTCTGTATCACTCAAGTTGGACATATTTTCCCCCACTTAGAACCAGCAATCAAAGGCCCCCCACAAATCCTCAGCCAGTCCTCCTCCTCTTCCTACTCATGACGGCGCTTGATTATTTGATAACTGAGCTGTATCCCCTCACGCTATATGGTCAAAGGTCATAAAGCCCACTCAGACATCTGAGGAACTTGATCCTTTCCTGCTTCCTACTTGCCTGAGCCGATTTAAAAACGGGGGTACCCTAAAGATTTAACAATCGGCTTCTTTTTCAGGTCATGTTCTGCTGTTGGTCACAATAATATGTGGACGAATTTAGTTGTGAATTTGTGAAGACAAAAAGGAAGTGCCGTTTGAACGAAATCATTATTGTTTCCTGCCAGGCTGACGGAAGTGGTGTGTAGGAGCACACAACAGGAAAAAAAAATGAGCTTGAATATTTCTCAAGTGTTGGATGATGCCCCACCTAGTTTCACCATTTTGTAGCCAGGTAAATCAGATTACTCATCAACTCAATAAATCCTTTATTTGTTTTGTTTCAATCTCACCCACTCATTATACCCGGTGCAATTTTTTTTTTTTTTTTTTAATGTCTCCAAGCGTACACCTTGCATGTATGAATTACGAAACGTCCACTTTATTTTGACGGGGAGGGGGCGAATAATTGATAATGATAATGATTAAATACACAGTGTTTACAGCCCCAAGTAACACTCTAATGTTGTTTTTTTTTCATAGTATTTAACTTTTCAAATGCCATTGATGGCAATAGATGCCGCTTCTGAAACTAGATTCAGTGCACCACTAATAATCATATAAAATAAAATCTAAAAAATACAATAACGATTAATAATGATAAAAAAGATACATCATAATAATTGCAAATATATCCGTTTTTTTAATGACTAAAAATATTCACTAAAGGGTTAAAGGTATGCATGAACTTTTGAATACAGTAGCTGTCCACTGTAGTGACCACTGTCTCTAAAAGGGTTAATGTATGTAATGTACTTTCATTCACATTGAGAGGAATGGGAAGGAATTTGAGCAAAGCTGTGGACTGCAAACACCAGTCTGGCTGTAATTACTATTACATGTTTGTACACAGCTGGTTCTGCTATAAGAGAATTCCCTGTGACACTGTGTCAGCAAATCAGCAGAGCACAGATGTATTTACCATGGATCATGTATGTTAACACAAATATTTCCTTCATCTACCTTGAGATGGAAGAAAGATAAACACAATCCGTTCCAGTTCTGTCCGGATGCACTGACCCGTCATCTAAGCCGACTTTCATTCACAAAAATGGAGTTACAAGTGAGCTATGGATGAGAAAATGCTTTTATAATATAAGTGGGCAGCACATTTGCTAAAACATCTTGAGTTCAGGGACCAAATCTCAGCTGTGGCCTAACTGTGTGGCGTTTGCATCTTCTCCCTGTGCTTGCATGGTTTTACTGCAGGTACCTTGGTTTCCTTCCACATTCCATAGAACAGTGGTTCTTAACCTTGCTAATGGTACCGAACCCCACAAGTTTCAAATGTGGATTCACCGAACCCTTAGGAATTAGATAATAAAACCGATATACAATAGGACAAATAAGTATTTAGTCAACCACTAATTGTGCAAGTTCTCCCACTTGAAAATATTAGAGAGGCCTGTAATTGTCAACATGGGTAAACCTCAACCATGAAAGACAGAATGTGGGGGGGAAAAAACCCCAGAAAATCACATTGTTTGATTTTTAAAGAATTTATATGCAAATCATGGTGGAAAATAAGTATTTGGTCAATACCAAAAGTTCATCTCAATACTTTGTTATGTACCCTTTGTTGGCAATAATGGAGGCCAAAGGTTTTTTGTAACTCTTCACAAGCTTTTCACACATTGTTGCTGGTATTTTGGCCCAGTCCTCCATGCGGATCTCCTCTAGAGCAGTGATGTTTTGGAGCTGTCGTTGGGCAACACAGACTTTCAACTCACTCCACAGATTTTCTATGGGGTTGAGATCTGGAGACTGGCTAGGCCACTCCAGGACCTTGAAATGCTTCTTACGAAGCCACTCCTTTGCTGCCCTGGCTGTGTGTTTGGGATCATTGTCATGCTGAAAGACCCAGCCATGTCTCATCTTCAATGCCCTTGCTGATGGAAGGAGATTTTCACTCAAAATCTCTTTATACATGGCCCCATTCATTCTTTCCTTTACACAGATCATTCGTCCTGGTCCCTTTGCAGAAAAACAGCCCCAAAGCATGATGTTTCCACCCCCATGCTTCACAGTAGGTATGGTGTTCTTTGGATGCAATTCAGTATTCTTTCTCCTCCAAACAGGAGAACCTGCGTTTCTACTAAAAAGTTCTATTTTGGTTTCATCTGACCATAACAAATTCATCCCAGTCCTCTTTAGGATCATCCAAATGCAGAAAGGCCTGGACGTGTACTTTCTTCAGCAGGGGGACAAAGCAGGGGGACACGTCTGGCAGTGCAGGATTTGAGTCCCTGGTGGCGCATTGTGTTACTGATAGTAGCCTTTGTCACTGTGGTCCCAGCTCTCTGTAGGTCATTCAGTAGGTCCCCCCGTGTGGTTCATGGATTTTTGCTCACCGTTCTTGTGATCATTTTGACGCCACGGGGTGAGATCTTGCATGGAGCCCCAGATCGAGGGAGATTAAATTATTAGTGGTCTTGTATGTCTTCCATTTTCTAATAATTGCTCACACCACACCACATCACATCACATCTTGCTTTCTTTACACCAAACGATTTACCTATTGCAGATTCAGTCTTCCCAGCCTGGTGCTGGTCTACAATTTTGTCTCTGGTGTCCTTCGACAGCTCTTTGGTCTTGGCCATAGTGGAGTTTGGAGTGTGACTGACTGAGGTTGTGGACAGGTGTCTTTTATACCGATAATGAGTTGAAACAAGTGCCATTAATACAGGTAACAAGTGGCGCCTCGTTAGACCTCGTGAGAAGAAGTTAGACCTCTTTGACATCCAGAAATCATGCTTGTTTGTAGGTGACCAAATACTTATTTTCCACTCTAATTTGGAAATAAATTCTTTAAAAATCAAACAATGTGATTTTCTGTTTTTTTTTTCTCCACAGTCTGTCTCTCATGGTTGAGGTTTACCCATGCTGACAATTAAAGGCCTCTCTCCTCTTTTCAAGTAGGAGTACTTGCACAATTGGTGGTTGACTAAATATTTGCCCCACTGTATCTAAGCTCGCAAGGTAATAATTTAGCAAATTCCTGTTCAAAATTCTTCTCATTTTGACTGCAGGTTTTGTAATAGGTCAAAATTGGTCTGTTGTATTCCCTCATACCAAGTGCGAGTCAACCTTCCACTGAGCAAACCAGTTCCTCCCCTCCATCAGATCGAGGACTAGCAGTTAAAAGAAATTGATTAAGTCTGTACATTGGTAGCAAACCAGTCCAAAACCTCGTCTAAAAAGCCACTTTGCCTTCGAAAATAGTCCCATGCTTTTCTTTACCTTCGCCGAACCCCTGGGGTTTGATCGAACCAAGGTTAAGAAGCAATGCCATAGAAACATGCTAGCTTTATTGAACTGTCCGAGCTGTAGTTTGTAATGGTTGTCAAAACGTGTGGATTGGTGACCAGTTCACACCTCTTGGCCGCATTCATCTTAGCGAGGCTTCAGCTCACCTGTCCTCATGAGAATAAGAAAGTGTTTATACAAAGTCGGGGAAAGTTTATGTAGAGGGCTGCTCTTGAACTCAGCATCAATTCAGCAGATGACTCAGAGAGTAATATAACTTTACCAGTACCAACTTCAGGTTCTAAGTCTTCAAGCAAGGATTGAGTCATAAATTGTACAATTTGTGTTGGAGCTGTGTGGTCAAAGTTACTCATACTGGCGCTAAACTGCAGTCAGGGACTGAAAAACCTCTTCAAGGCCTTTGTTGATGCTGCGTTCCAGTCCAGTCCAAATGATGAAAACAAGACCTTGTTGGGCATAGTTTTGTCCTCCTTCACAGCAAATCCGCATATCTAAGGAAGCACACGAAAGGAGGCGTACAAATGTGGGAGTTTAGTTTCTGACTGAACCGACAGCTGCGAGGGACGCAGGGGCTCTCAGAGCAGGAAATGACTTGACCTCCCCCTGTGCGAGATGGGCCCGCCCTGACAACAACCCCCACAGCTCTATGCGTCCCAGGTCACCAAAGGCACCCACAGAGGTCCGTGCAGTAAATGTGTTCGCTCATGTGGCAGAAATGTCAAATTCTCAAACGGATGAAAATCCAGACGTGGTAAAAAAAAATTTCATTTTTAATAAACCTGATTAACCCTTACATGTATTTAATGGGGTGTGGTGACTTTTGCTCTCTTTTCTTATATTGAATACAGTGCAGTGAGTGAATTAAGCTTTTTCTAAGTCACATCCCCAGAACCCAAGATGGCCAATCACAGAACTGTGTTGCTGCATTAAAGTCAAGGATTCAGCATTGGTTTGTATTTGCTTGTATCACATAGTTATCCTTAGTTAACCTTAAACTAGACTTTAAGGATAGTGAGTATGCCAAAACGGCTTGGCATACTGCTCTGCAACAACGGGCAAATACGATAACTAAGCATTTCCTGTAATGGTGGAATGAGAGAACAGGATGTGGATCAAACTTGTCACATGACTAGTTTGATTGCAGCAATACAGTTCCTGTACAACATATGTGGGTATAAACCACTCCTTGATATCCTGTATATGGTTGTGTTTTTTGTTTTGTTTTTTATTGCCGCAAGCTCAGCGGGAAACAGGAAAAGTTGAGAGCAGCTGAGTTCACTGAGTCATATGGTATCTTTTTTTTTTTTTTTTTTTTTTATTGATTCAATAGTTTAGTCTGTACAGTTCAGTGGCCTAGTGTACAGCTTCCTCCGAAAGGATGATCCCTCTTTAAATCTGCTGGGACCTTTCTGTGAAGTGTTTGAATATTTCTGCGTGAGTTTGTCTGGGTTCTGTCCGACCTCCACCCACAGTCCAAAACCATGGATGTTAGATTTATTGACGCCCCTGTGAGAGAAACATAAACATTGGGACAACAAACTTTTTTTTTTGAACTATGACTTGTATTTTTTTCAACAGACGCAAAATAATAAATTGACTTAGCCAATGGAATAAACTTACAAACATAAAACCTTTAAAGATTTGATTCCATTCTCTTTTTTTTTTAATACATTTGGATGGTCATAGTTAGTATGCTTCTGTGTTTTGTTATTCACAAGTCAAATTCATAATGTGATTTTACATGGAAAATCAAAATCCTCATATACATGAACTCGTGTAACACTATTCGTGATGTAATGTGATTTTTACATTTAATTTTATTTCCTGTTTTGATTGTCTTTGTTTTTCTTTTGATTTAATTTTATTTTTACTAATCGTTTTATCTCTGCTCATGGATTCTCATGTGATGTAAAGCACTTTGAATTGCCATGTGTTGAATTGTGCTATACAAATACATTTGCCTTGCCTACTTCCTACAACCACCTTTCTTATTTTCAATAGGAGAAAGTGTGGTCATGATTGAAAACATTCAGTAAATATTATCATCTTAGCCTTCAATGCCTTTCCTGTTGACCTATCGGAAACACTAAACTTCAAATTGTGTCAATTTATATTCAGAAAGCTATCATTATTATTTCATAGCCATTTTCTTGGCTGTCTCGCTTCCAGTGGTGTGCATGTTAATTTTTTTCCCTTTTTGTCCAATCAGAATTCTACTTCTATGTTATGCCATGTTATTGTAATATTTCTACAGCCTCAGTTGCATAAATCCTGGCCATTGATTGAAGATTTTTTTTTTAACCAATCATATTTCCGTTTCACCGAATGAGGCCGGCTTGGATGGGAAATGACCAAAGATTTCCAAAGACGTCCACTTTTTGTGACTCCTATAGATTTTCTGTTTATTTTTACAACATGATGATGACACACCAAGCTCAGTGTCCTTCTGAGAACATGATTGTTGGATTATGTTGATCAATGGTTATGCGTCGTCAAGGTTCGATGATTCATTTGATGACAGCACGATGAAGAGGACTGTTTCAATAGTTCTTCTAATATATAATCAGGAAATGGTGTAATTCAGGCAAGGGTATGTTGACCCTTCTCAGAGTAAATGTAGCAAACCTGAAAAACAAGGAGTGTTTGTTTAATGGAGGAGGATCGATTCCTGTGTGTCATTGAAGCTTGTTCATCCGTCACGTATGCCGAAGTTTCTCATCAAACATCTATTTTTCCACTCAGGGTGTTATGCCCCTTTTCCATGCCATATTGTTTTGGAACACTAAATATTCACGCTTATTGGAGCCATTTTCCTTGAAGTCTTTCCTTTATACTGCTTGCCAAAAGTCGCCCACACAAACTTCACCCACATGATCGAAATTTATTAGCAACTTTATGTGGTTAGTTGTGCTGCGTTTTGAAATTTCAATCACATGGGAACAGTGTCACAATGTAACTCCCAATCAAAAATGCTGTCAAGCCATACAATTTTGTTCTCCAATAATACTTAAATTCCTACGATTGTGTTCAAAATTATCAACCCCTATTTTGGTTTAGCATTATAATATAACATTTTTAAAATCCTTTTAATAATCAGAACAAAATAAGACTAGCAAAATTGACAATTGCATTTGTCTATGTTACACTTAAAAAAAAATTCAGACTTGCTACGATGCAACGCGGCAGTCGGGGTTGAATAATTTTGAACACCATTGTTTGATTAAAGCAAAACATGGCGACATAAGCAGAGTTTAAGGGGGGCCAGGCCCCCAGTTGGCCGAAAAGTGTCATTACATGTAATTCACTTTCCTATATATGATATTAAAATTAAGAGTTTTCTGGTAAAATATTGTCTATAAAAGTTGTAAAGCAATGAAACAAACAACAAAAATGAATGAAATTAATGAAAAAAGATTTTTTATAATGGGTCAAAATTATTTTTCGAACAGATCGTGTGACTAGCACCTTAGACGATCATTTGCTTTGCTTAGCCAAAACCACCCAAGGACCGAAGCGGCAAGATGGATATACGTATTTTTTTCAAACCTAAGCTTTCAAAAGCAACTACAACAACTGAGCAAGAACCAAGGATTGAAAATGTGGATCATGAAATGCCACCTCCAAAATGGGGAGCCGAGTTTCAATTTGCCCCACTAAAGACGCTAATTGTACAACAGAGCCACCAGTGGTGTTTTGCTAATGTAGTTACATAACTTACCCCTGTCAAAAATTGTATCCCCTATTCGCGGGAGCACACACGCACACACACACACACACACACACACACACACACACATTAGTTATGAGTTATGTTGACTTAAACAATTAATTAAAGCCAAAAACGAACCACAGTTATTATATTTTGGACATCGACGTTTATAGAAAGAAGTCATTTCCAGACCGATGGATTGGAAGGGATGGGCCAATTCCTTGGCTGCCACGTTCACCAGATATCACTCCCCTGGACTTCTTTCAAGGGGGCTATGTTAAAGATATCGTGTATCGAAGAAAGATAAGGAACATTACTGACCTTAAGCGAAGGATTACTGATGCCATTGCCACAATTGATGAGGCTATGCTACAGCGAGCATGGCAAGAAATCGAGTACCGTCTTAATGTGGTTCGTGCAACTAATGGTGACCGTGTAGAAGTGTATCAAAAGAGGTTAAAAAAAAAAAACTTCAATAAAAGCTGAATACAATAGAACAAATCTGAATAAAATATCTAATCAATTGCATTTTTAATACATTTTTGAAATGGTAAAGAGACTTTATGGACACCCTGTATATATTTTTTTTGTTAAGGTTATAAAGAATAATCAGGTCTACATCATCATGTGTCCCATTCACATAAGGATTTTTTGTTCTATAACCGCAAAATAAAAGATAAAGTTTAATAATGAAAATATTTACAAATCTGTGTATTCAGAACAGTGCGCAATTAAGCCTTGAGTTGATAGAGTATATATTCACATATCAGTGTACTGAAACACTATTACAACAAACAGAAGTTAAGATTCTTGTTGGGCTGAAATAGTTATATACTTTTTAGTATATCTGACGAAGTTGACACAAACAAGGTTTGAAAATAAACATCTGAATTAATTTTAATGTTTTTAACGTGCAGCCTGCACCTTTAGAACTTAAATAGCTCAAATTTTTAACTACATGAAAATATAACTCTAAAATCAAAATTATGTGAATTTTCAAAAAACTCAAGAAATGGCTCAAAATATTGTTCCCTAATAACACAATTTGCCCAGTTTTGCCATTGCACTGAGTTGGTGTCAATGTGCAAGGATCAGTCGCCAACTGCATTCACCAATCAGTTTATTTGCCTTAAAATCAGGGGTGAAAGTGGGCGGGAACGGCCAGGAACGCAGTTCCGGTATAAGATTCAGGGCTGGAATGCAGTTCCGGTATAAGAATCATGGCCAGAACGCAGATTCAGGGCCGGAACGTTGTTCCGGTATATGGTGCATTGATTCCAAAAATATGACGGCAACTGTCAAAATGCTATGTAAAAAAAATAAAAATAAAAAATACAAAGCTGCTACACATGCATTTCATCTCCAAGAAGAAAACAATCTACAACAATCAGATTTACATACACAAGTGTTAACAACAAGCATAATAAATTGCTTGTGTAGCGTAATCAGTTTCCACCGATATTTATTATTTATTTTATTCCACGGACGGCATGGAGGTTTCCCCAGCTGCTGCAGTTATCTGAGTTTGACGATGACGAGTCACGTTAATGTGCGAATGCACACAGCAAAGCGAAACGCCTGGACTCATTTATCCGTTCAATTGGCTGCCATACTGACATGTGGCCACCAGAGACAATTAGCTCTGATTGGTTCAAATGTGCATGTTTTCTGAAACAGCCCCCCCCCCCCCCCAAAAAAAGGATGTGCAACAGAAAATGGATCAAATCTTTAAGAGTAAGGAAAGAGTTAAGGTGGCTTATTTATCATGTTTAGTTTTATTTGCTCAGATGGCGAGCTTCAGAACATCTTAGCTGTTAATGTGCACTTTGGACTTATATTTGTTCATTTATGTTAGGCTACGTATTCATTTCCTTTTAATTTAAAAAAGTCAATGTTTGCGCGATCTTCAAAATATATTCCATTTCACTCTGCATAATATAAGTCATTTGTACTTATTTTTCTGAATGTATGTTACTTATATCTTTATTATTAAAAAACACAACAAAAAGTAGATGTTTACATTATCTTCAATTTTAATATACATCCTATGTTCTTAAGTAGTTAAAATTGAGATTTGGCATTTAGTATGTGAGGAAATAAGGGAAAATAAAAATTAGGAGAAGGAGGTTGGGGTTATAGCTGTTTTTGTTAACTTTTATTTTGCAAAGCATTGAAAAAATACAATTTTGATTGAAAATCAGTTTTTATATGTGTTATAGATATAACTGACCAAAAAGAGTTTTCTTTGCATTTCAGCAGTTTTTAACCCCCCCCCCCCCCCCCCCCCCCCAAAAAAAAAATAAATACAATTTTTGGCTCCGTGGCGACCTTCACGTCGGGGAGTTCCGGCAAGAAATTCTAACCACTTTCACCCCTGCTTAAAATCATGTCGTTAGATGTACGGTGTGCATTAGTTGAATTGAGTCCCAGCCATACTCCTTATCATGTGCTTTTCAAAAAACGCTTTCGTGCATTTGCCGTGCTTGCTATCCCCCCCTAAAAAAAAATAAAACAAAGCAATGAAACATCGCAAGATTCAGATTAGTATTGATAAACAGATACGCTCCAGCACACTGTGACCCTGACCAGGATAAGTAGTGCTGAAAAATGGATGGATGGAAGCCCATCTACTGTAACAATGCAAATTACGTAGAGCAGGGGTGTCCCAACTTTTTTTTTCTGGGGGCTGCTTCAGAAAAATCAAAGGATGCAAGGGCCAACTTGAAATCCCATCCACTTTTATTTGAGTGTCGGAATCAGGTAAAAAAGACAAGATTTTAAAAAATGATAATATATTTTTTTTCAATAATTAACCCAGTTGGTGCCATTGACGGCAATAGACTTACAATCCAATTTGACTAGGGGGCTGGTAGCGACGAATGATCGCAAATTGGTTTGACGTCTAATGCTGTCAATGGCAGTATTACATGATCACTCAATACCAGCCTTCCGAGTTGAAATGTAGCCTTGCAAGCAATACCGTACTTCCTGTTTCATTGATTCATCATGCAGTACTTTTTTGCAAACCTTAACTATCCAACCACTTCCCTGGCCAGCTCTCGCCCCTTTCTCCTGATTGGCTCGAACATCAGATGTGACCAGAAAGCAACTACAGTGATCGCTACTTCGCGCTTCAAACTCCGTGCTCTCAGTCCGTCGCGGATTTTTTTTTTTAATTACAAAAAAATACAGATAAGCTGTCCCGAGCCGATCGCGTAGTCTCACTCTCCCTCCCTGCCTCCCTCCCTCTCCCTGCTCTTTGTTGATCAGGCAGTGAGTGCACTGGAGTTGCTTATTAAAGTTAACAAAGATTGAAAGACGTTGCTGTTTGATCTTGCCAGAGAAGCGAACTTCAAAGTGTCGCATGCGTCAATCATCATTTAACTTGTTAAACAGTTGCTTTGGCCACTCATTTTGTGTAAGTAGCAGCTTGAGCGGATTTGAGTGGACTCACTTAATTAGTCATTTAATAAAGCCAAGAATTTTTTTGCTTTATTCTTTTTGAAAAATAATTTGGTGGGGTAGTAACATGTTCAAAACGTATCATAAGTAATACATTTGAAACGCTTAACAACCATTTATTAAAATATATAAAGATAAAGGTTGTTTTTTTATTATACTTTGGGAAAAAAGTGAAAAAACATCATATATATATATATATATATATGAAAAATTTGTAAAAAAAAAAAAAAATTATATATATATCCAATGCTAAATCTGAATAAATACATTGAACATACAAAAAGGGAAAGGAGGGGTGCGCTGCTTTGCGGTTTTTCACTTATCCCAGCGGGTTCTGGTCCCCATTAACCGTGAAAAACGAGGGATCACTGTATCTGGTTGAATAGAATGTTGTGTGAAGCGGTTCTTGCATATAATTCAATTATATAATTCAAGTTTTTTCAGAAATACACTGTCACGAAAAGTTTTTCTTGATGGGAAACAATGTTTTTGCTCTTCTGCAAACCAGTATGCCAAAGTATGGCTCAATGTGGATTGGTCGCTTTCCAATGTAGAGCCAATCAGGAGAAAGAGGCGGGAGCTGCAGACATGACCAGGAAGAAACTATCTGATATATATATATATATATATAGATAGATAGATATAGATATAGATATAGATAGATATAGATATATACAGCCGTATATTTTTTGAAGGTTCCGCCCATGAAACAGGTCTTGCTCATTCTTTCCCAGATTGATATGTGGTATATATTGATAGCGGATATATGGAACAATCAATCTGGCATGCCAGGTTAGTCGAAATGGATTTTATTTCTACAGTGGTACCTCGACATACGATGGCATCGACACACGATCGTTTCGACATCCGACGTAAAATTTGACTCGGCATTTGTTTCTACATCAAACAACATGCTTGAAGCACAGCAATTTATGACAGCGCTGCAGCATAAACTTCATAAATCATTATTATAAAATCTATGGTTGCAGTTTCTTTGTTTTCCCGCAAGAGGATGCACAGCAGACTTTCTTGTGAGAGAAATCAACATGGGTTCCAAGAATGTTAGTGTAGGTGGTGAAAAAAGGAACAATATGATCTCTACGGTCCTCCTCTGGCCTCTGTTCACCAGTGACAATTAATATGACTGTAACATCGCCCAAAAAATCGCCACCTTCATTTTTAATCATTTATTTCAGAACTTGTGCAACACAACATGCCTACTGTCCGCCGCAGTTGAACATGAAAAGTTAAATTAAAAAGTCCTCTCTCACTCTGTCACGTCAGCCACGCGGTGCATTCAGGTACATCACGCAAAACACATTCGCCACATTAGAACCCAATACGTTACATTATTAGAGGTATTATTATTATTACTATTATCATATTATTATTATTCCTAATTTTATTCATAATTTATTTGTTTTGCTTTGTGTAATTGCTATTTGCAATAGTACCAGCAGTCTTTATTAAGGATTTAGTGTAGGTTTTCGGGCTGTGGAATGAATTAATGGAATTATAATGTATTCTTACTGGAAAATCCTGCTCGACATACGACCATTTTGACTTAAAAACAAGGTCCAGGAAGGAATTAACTTCGTATGTAGAGGTACCACTGTATAACTGTCAATGGTGGTGAATGAGTTAAGTGTTAAAAGCAACAAAATAACCCAGACGTATAAGGATATTGCAATATTTACATTTACTCAGTTGAAACAAACTTTTTAGAACAGAGAAACTGTCCATCAACAGCAATAGGAGTGGGAACCTCTTGGTACCTCACGATACGATACGATTTGCGATACAAAGCTCATGATAACGATGATCTGACGATTATGGTGATACAAAGATTATCGATACATTGGTCAGGAAATCATTCTAGGATATTCTACAAACAAGTAATAAACAGAAAAACAAGCTTCTGCTGTAAATGAGTTCAGCACTGGTAGACGTCCAATCCATTTAAACCGGGAGGGTGGCAGCGGATGAACATTGGTTCATTCGCTGCCATCCCTCCCACTTCAAATGGATTGAACGTCTATGGCCGTCAGTGGCAGCCAGTGCCAGGCAATGAGGTAATTTTGGGCCATTTAAAGTCATTTACCTGTTGATTTTCAGTTCTTTCCTGTTGATTTTGGGGTATTGTATGGGTCACTTCCTGTTTATTTTGAGTTACAGAACAGGAAGTGACCTGGGAATCACCCAAATAAATAGGCAGTGACTCAAACTCAACAGGAAATGACCTGTAAAATAAAAGCAAGTGACCTGTAAATGCCCTGAAAATCGGACAGAATGACTGTGAATGCTCTGGTTTCGAATGAACGAATGTTCCCAGTCTAAATGGATTGAGCACGGAGCACCGTCAATGCAGCTTTAGAGTTAACTGAGACACTATTATGGTGGAAGATTGTGGTAGCAACTTGTTGGTTCCTTTAAAAAAAATTTTTTTAGACATTGACACCTTTTTAAAACGATATCTCGATTCTTTGCAGGCACATATCGATAACCTTTTGGGATACAAAGTATCACAATATATCGCCATTTCGATTTTTTTGTCAAACCCCTAGACACCAAAAAATAAATAAATCAACACCAAGATAGCTCAATTGATCACATTGGATTATTATTTTTTAATTTGTTTCTGTTAAAATAAATACTGAAATTCTAAAAATTTCCTACAGTGTTTTCACCGTGTTGTCAGTCTAGTGTTAAAGCTGAGAAGTACAACAGAATGTAGGCTTGTGCCAGCCATGTTCAACGATGTTCTCATAATTTGCTGCGGGCCAATTAAAACTAGGCAGCGGGCCGCGGTTGGCCTGCGAGCAAAAGGTTAGACACCACTAAACATACGTAGCCTGACATGTACTACATCCAAATGTTACCATACCTCAGTACTTCTCAAATGGTGGGGCACGCCCCCCCAGGGGGGCGCAGCGCGATGCCAGGGGTGGCGCGAGTGACCTCGGGGAACATGCTTTTTTTTTTTTTTGCCGTACTAGAATAAAGTGTACTTGCACATCCACTCCGTGGGTGGCAGTGGCGCTCTCATTTTCAAAGTGCGTGCAGTATTTTTGAAGTAAGCAAGAGCACATGGGAGAGACTCATGCAGAGCTGGACTCACGCAGCGACCCACTGTCTTCTCCGGTTCTCACGTGTCCGGCCGAGAAGTGCCGTTTTCGGCTTGGGATTGTCACAACCACCGCCCTCACCTACGGTTCTCCCTCGGCCGCCGAGAATGCACTTTTTTCGGGCCGTTTGCCTTTTGACTTTTAATATAGTGGTAAATGAGGAAAGACCACTGTTTACTGAGTCTAAAAATGATTATAGCGGAGAGTCTGAAGCCAAATCAGTTATGACGCCACTTAAAGACATTAGACCTCAATCTCATTGATAAGCCGCTCGTTTTTGAGCGAAAACGGGCCGAATATTGCCAATTGTCACAATCGTCCCGCTTTGTCAGTGTTATATCAGTAAACCAGTGAGCACTGTGGTGAATCAGCGAAAATAAAAACTTTCCTTCTGTCCAAAGACACTTTTTTCCCCCCTTCTATTCAGTTTTTTTTTTTTTTTTCGGTCAAATTTTTTGGCATGTTGTCCTGAAGAGTAAATGTTTCTAATCATTTTGAATTTGTTATTTACTGATTTTATTACATTTTATTTTTCAGTATCAAATGGTCAAAAATGTACCTTGAGTATAAATATACTCAAGGTACATTTTTGACCATTTGATACTGAAAGTTTGGATGTGACTTTTTTTTTTTTTTTTACTTCAGGCAAATTGATGCGCGTTAAGTCTTTTCTGTTACAAGCAACACAATGTTAATAAAGTTATACTTTATTATAAGTTGATCTATGTAACTTTTTTCTTTAATAGAAAAAAAAGGACACAATGTTAGGCTGAGGCGTACTTATAATAGTAATATTATAGATCAATGATACTATTTACAGTGGCGGCAGAGAGTTGGGGGGGCGCGAAACATTTACGTCTTCCTTGGGGGGGCGTAACAGAAAATAATTGAGAAGCACTGCCATACCTGCAACACCGACAATCACAATTCCTAAAGGTTGGTCGAAAGCAAGGGCGTTGGTTTGCATAGGGACGGTAGGGACAAAACACTAGCAACTTTTCAGGATGCTCAAATTGTCCCCACCAACTTTTAAGCAACCTTATTTGCGTAATATAATGACTTTAGTTATATGTCATTTAGATTGTCTTCCCATGTTTAATTGTTGTAATTGACCCCAGCATTATTAAGTAAATTATTTTCATTATGTTCAAACTTACATGTACCTCTTTTTACATGCTGAATGTGCCAGTCCATTTTGTCCCTCCTAAACACTTATTTGATTGGCTGATGACTTGACCCCCCCCCCCCCCACACACACACACAAAACACACACACACACACACACATTAGATATCAGGGATATTAGAAGTTTTTTTCCAGCTAGTAGCAGCCACTGTAAGAGATGTAAAAAGACATCAATGTTGTGGAAGTGGGGAACACACCACTAATTTTGCAACTGAAAGTCTGACCTGCATCGGAGTTAGCATAACATTAAACTGTTTGAACTTGCTAACTTGCAAAACTTGAGTAAGAAACTGCTTAGAGAGAAGGGTCCTCCTGTATGTGTTTTCTACTGTTAATAACAAATTAACTGTGAGAGATGTAGTGAACCGAGGTCTACTGCCTTCTCCCCAATTTTACTTTTTATTTTATTTACGTGGTCTTAAAGCAGCCCACATTTTCTCACATTTAGCGCCACACAGTGTTTAAAATGGTGTGAAATTTTTAGAGTCACTTTTCTTTTTTTTTGCACATTTACAACATTATTTAGCAACTTGAATATTTATTTTTAAATAAGAAGTTTTGGACCTCAATGTTTAAATCCAGAACTAAATATTTAATTTAAATCTTAAATTTATATCCTATATCCTAAATGTTAAATCAGGAAACGGTCGGAACTAAATTTTTAATTTATTATAGGGCTGCAGCTATCGATTATTTTAGTAGTCGATTAATCGATGAACTAGTTGGTTCGAATAATCGAATAATCAGATAAGGAACATGAAAAATTAAAATACCTAAGCTGAGCCGCAAACGGTATAAAAAAAAGAGGCTCTCTGTACAACAAAAGAACAATTAGCTATCTTACATAGTAAAAGTCCGCTAGCTTAAATGCTATAAAATGCTAACATTTTTTTTACAATGCTCTTAACAAATGATTCAGACACATTTTCCAACAAAAAACGGCTAAATATATCTATAAACTAATTTGCAAATGCATTAAAAAACATTAGCTCAAAGAAAAACTTAGCTTACGTTGGTCTTAACAGGGAGCTGTTGGATTCAGCCATGTGAAATGAGGCAGACCAGAGGGCAGTGTATCCACCCTGATCAATAAAACTAAATGCAAACACTTTCAAAATAAACCATTACAACGCACTCTAATTAAACGAATATTCGAAGCAACAAAATGTAATTTGAAATTTTTTTTTCTAATCGAATACTCTAGTTAATCGATTAATCGTTGCAGCACTAATATAATATGCAAATTCACATGACTAGGGACCGGAAGTAACAAAATAAAAGCTGATGGAGCAGCTCAGACTGTCTGTTTACGTTGATTGAAAATGAATAAAACCTACTCAACCGTTGCAGTCTGCTCTTGGACATGAGTCATTGTGACAATAATATATAGGTAAAACACATATTTAGGAGAAACTATTTAAAGAATATTTTGTTTGCTCGAGCTTTTATTTTGTTACTTCCGGTCTCCAGTCATGTGAATTTGCATATTAAGCTAAATATTTAGTTCCAACCGTTTCCAGATTTAGCATTTAGGATATAGGGTATAAATTTAAGATTTAAATTAAATATTTAGTTCTGGATTTAAACATTCAGGTCCCAAACTTCTTATTTCAAAATTAATATTTAGGTTGCTAAATAATGTCGTAAATGTGCAAAAAAAGGACATTGTAACACCACGTTTTCAACACTGTTGTGGCACTAAATGTGAGAAAATGTTGTCGAAATTTTCAGCATGTGCTGCTTTACAAACGGCGCCCCATAAATGACAGCTCCATTTTTATTTAATTTTTTGTTATTCCCTGACAAAGAATTTTTTCAGTTACATTTCTTTATTTAGACAATGTAATTTCTTCATTTAGACAATGTCGAGTGGTCTTAAGACTAATGTTTTTTTTTTTTTTTTTTTTTTAATTCGTGGATCGTTACGAGATGATTAACAAGAGTGTATTTATTTCGTATGTTAATATAATTTAAGTTATGTTCAAATAATGCAATTTAAATTTGCTCTTAAAATCTGGACATTTATTTCTGGAAAAATGTTTTAGTGTTTTGTTTTTTTAATACAAAGCTTACAATTGAACAGTGTAGGCTGAACCAATACACATAAAAGTTAGTATAATTCAATACAGATTTATTTTGCATTGATTAATTATGAATGTCCCGTCCCCAGCAAAAAGTGTACATGCAGGTTATACTGTTATATCGTCCGTACCATTGTTGGGACAAAACCTACGCCCTTGGTCGAAAGATATAAGAGGGTTTACTCGTGATGCAATCTTATGTTTAGTCAGTGGAAGTACGTGTGACGTCACAGTAAAATGGTCCTGAAACAAAAATGATGAAATGAGGCTTTTTGTTGACTTTTAGCGAGCGTTCCCCTTTAAGAGGACGCTGGGGTGGAGTTTGAAGCACACGAACGCACTTATAAAGCCACGTGCTGACGTCACGGAGACACAATGAGCTCACTCACTTCTCATTCTCACTGTTGTTGGTACATCATCATGATGCACATGGCTCCGCGCTGGCTATGAACGAGAGATGGACACAAAGTCGGTGAGTAACAATGACCCATTTGCTGTTAATCGGGAACGAAGCTGTAGCGTATTCATTTTTTAAGGCGACCGCTGAGCAATCGCCATTTCAAATGTGAAGAGTGGCACCGTGATTTTCTCCAATTAATCTTCCTCCAGTGAATTTACAGCAAGTAGATGAATGGGTTACCACGTTTGTTCTCTCCTCATTGTGGGCGTTAACTGAGAGTAGTCCAGAACGTGCTGTTTGAGCGTTCTTGGCGTCAGGATGTGCATAATGACCCGCTTGACGTCCACTAACCAGTGAAGCCACGACTGCATGTCTGAGACTGACCGCTAGGGGCGCTACTGTATTTACAGAATTAAAAGTAAGGTAGGGTCCATGACATTTTTAGGTTACAGACCGCTCATACTCTTTGTAAGCAATTATGATCAGAGATTCAGAAATCATTCTAAAATTTACTAAAATACAAAAATTAAATACAAACCAGTTCAATGAATAGGCTTTATTGAAAAATACAAAATACACAAAATAGTCTTCCACTTTTATTAACCCTTATTATGGCAAGTGACTATTTTGGTAATTTGAAAAAACTTAACCTCATGAAGACTTACATGGTGTTCACATAGGTTTAAATGACGTTTTGAGTCATGTAGTCGACAATATTAACATTTGCTATACAAATGTGCCTTACGTGACCCAAAATGTGATGTCAACATACGTGGACGCAAGCTCTCAATTGTAATCTTTATTAGTAATCATTATAAAAACAAATACATTCCAGTTTTGGCCTCCAATAACACTATATGGTTGATTTATTCATTTATGTAGTTTTTTAAAGTTTGCCATTAACAATGATAGACGTTCAATTGAATCCTCATCTTTCAGTGCCATTGGCCCTTCCAATCAAAACGGATGGGGCATTTAGCGCTGTCAAGGGCAGCCAATTATTTAAATGGGTGCCGTATAAAGGGTTAACTTGCATAGTGCTTGCACCAAGTAGACGAATGAATACATTGGACGTGAATCATTCTTACAGGTGACAAAACAATTCTATTAATAAGGCCGTTGTTGAGTATCTTGCTCCTCTGAATCGGTTGCATCATTAGTTCACGATCCTCCATATCGCAGCTGTCTGTTTTTTCCCATGTTTTAAGCTTGTTTTGAAAAAAATAAAATAAATATAGGTTTTAATTATAGACGGTAAAAGAAAAAAGTGCTTAGAATAATTGTCATCACAGATACAGAAGTATTTTACGTCATTGCGTCATATGATTTATATATACGTAGTTAGATCCCATCACTTAGAATACAGTAGATGGTTAAGAGGCACAAAAAGGTGCACTCAGTTAGCTGTTTAAAAAAAGGTTTTATATATTTATGGCCTCACATTGTTTGTCCTGCAAACATTTACTGTACTTAGTAGTTTTGGAATTTACGAATGGAATTTGAGGGGGGGGGGGACAAGTTAATATCCGACTTAACATTTTTCTTCAGATTGTACTGTTAATTCTAGGTATTGACGTGTTTTCCCGTTCATCCTGATTGAACTTTCAGTGAGCAGTGATCATTAACTAGTGAGGAAATTCAAATGCAAAAGTAATCCAAATGTTGCATCATTTGCCATATTTACATTGCTTCACTCTCCAGTTATGTTTTAATTCTCAGGCACAGCCAGAAACACCCTGTGGAAAAAAAAAAAAAAAACACAATCTTAATCGCACAAATTGAAAATACTTGAATGGGCCTTTTTCAGTCACCGATCCTTGAATGGCCCAAACTTCCCTATTCCTTCAAGGCCCACTTGTAATCCTCAATTTGACCTGGGGTGTATTTCTTTTCTTCTACAAAAATCGCCCCCCAAAAAATATCGGAGTAAAAACATTGATAATTTTATTTATAACTATTGATCTCATTAACACAATTGCTGACCATTTTGATGAATGTTTGATAAAGTGGCCATTGTTATTATGTCTTAAATGTTGTGCTGTATTGAGAGCATTTTTTTTTTCTAGTTGAAAATATATGAACTATTTTCATTTTGGTAACAATGCCATAGTATAATTTTTTTCTTTGTAGGAGTACAGATGTATTGAATTGGGACTATTATGTTTGCTGTTATAGGGCATCCCTCCCTACTACTTCAGATTGAGTCACAGGGCTAGTTGGTGATGTAGGATATGATGAGTATTATTACCAGAGGGCGACCGATATGGGATTTTCAAAGGCTGATGCAGATGCCCCCCCCCCCCCCCCAAAATTGACGATTTCCGATGTCGAAAGCCAATATTGAGGCCGATAAACTTTTTTAAAAACTCATGTTGATTTTGAAAGGCAACCCTCATTACAGGTAGTCCTTGGGTTACAAACGAGTTTGGTTCCTAGGCTGGCAACATAACCTTAATTTCCTGAAAGTCGGAATTAACCCTTTAAGTACCCCTAAATACTACCTGAATCTCAAAATAAATATCCAAAAACATGTATTATACGTCATTGAACTGTCTTTGCCAAGACGGTGGAGTTAAGTCCTAGCTAGACAGCGAGTTAAGCCCTGAAATGACGATGTCAGACATCCGTGTGGTTTGCTGACTATATTCGGCTCCTCATGACATCAGAAAAATGAAATTAAATAAGTTTCATCTTCAATAACAGCAGTTAAAATTTGCGTCTATAACTACCTGCTGATACCGCCGTAACAATGCACACAAACAATTTGCACAATATATCAGTTAGCGTCCACGCATCCATCAAAAACAATCACATAAACTCGCCCCAAGTATCCAACCACAATTGGAAACGCACAATAAACAGTACAAAAGGTGTTATACACAGGCTTTGCCTCTGTGGATGCTTCACAAGCAACAAATGTGTGTGGGCTTGCAGCTGCAAACTTTCCCCTCTCACTCACTTGGCTGCGCGACTACGACTTCTTCGTGGGAGCTAATGCGCTCTTCCTCGTGTGTGCGTGTGCACTGTTCTTCGTATGCGCAATACGTTCTTCTTCGTGTGTATATGCGCTCTTACGTGCGGAAGTACTACCTGCTCTATGCTTCCTGTAAATAAAATAAAAGCATGCATTACAAATAAAAGTCAACATTAATAATAAATACATACTGTATATTATTTGACGAGAGACAAAATGGTGGACGAGACTTCGGCGTCGTAAAGTCGAAATCGTAATCCCGTAAATCGGGTATGTCGTAACCCGGGCACTACCTGTAAATAAATGTATAGATTCGGGTCAATTTTTCTTCTACAACTTTTGTAACACTGGCCACTAGGTGGTGCAAAATCATAATTAACAAAGATCGTCACCAAAAGTCTGAACATAAGTTATCCACTTATATCTGCTATATACTAGTTTAGGGGTGGCCAACCCTGGTCCTCGAGAGCCGTAATCCATCTTGTTTTCCATGTCTCCCTCCTTTAACACACCTGGATCAAATGATAACGCCTGATAACAATCCTGATAACAAACGATCCTTTCGACATCCGATTTAAAATTTGACTCGTCGTTTGTCTCTACATATGACGATATGCTCAGAGTCGAAATACAACGATTTACAGCAGCGTCACAATTTAACTGTTTTCCCATAACATGGCAGCACGGCAGATTTTCTTGTGAGACAAATCAACATCGGTCCCAAGATGATTAGTGCAGGTGGTGAAAAAAAGGAAAAAGGTGACGCTTACCGATATATCGGCTGGTCGACATTAAATTTTTGTTGCAGAGACCAAACTAGTTGTTGGCTCAGTCCAAGGTTTCTCTGAGTGTGGACTTCAGATTTTTCTCCCTGCCCTCGCACGGGTTTCTTCCGGGCACTTCTAGCATGTAGCGTTTATTTAACGTGCTGGCAAGGATAAATTGTGCTTATTTGAAGGAAGAGGCCTCTACTAAAGAAGAGTCCTCTAGTATTTGTTTGAGACACACTGTGCACAAGAGTTTACATTCCAGACTACCCAGCAAAATATGAAATCCACCAAATATTGATATTTCATAGTTTGACGCAAACACTTTATTGGCAATAAATTATGCATGAATGGCGAGGAAGTTCACATACAATGACGTACTGTTGGCCAGCTATTAGAAATTGTAAAGTATAATGATGCTGTCATTTTAGGCTACTGGCAGCTTTAGAATTAAAGTGCTTTTTATTGTTACTGTAAAGTACGGATTACAATTGATAATTTTATGATTTAATTCTATTATTACATAACAATAGGGACACGTAACATTGTGGTTGGTGTGGATATGTACTCAAGCAGGTTAGTTTAGTAAGTGTGCCATATGAATGACTGTTTACTGTGATAGTGGCCATCTCTCGCCGCCAATGGCAGCCAATGAGTTAAGGAGGGTTCTTCTGTCCACAGCTATGTCCACAGTCCCGTGGTGTATCTTCTGTCCTCACCTCATGGGAAAGTTCACTTGCATTGTAAAGGCCTGCTTCACTGCACTCCAAAGTGTCACAAAGGCCCATTTATAGCTGAGAGTGGCTCCATTCATGCACACCGAGCCAACTGGCGGTACAATTCCTCCATCTCCGAGGCTCACTGGGCGGATTAGGATGAAATAAATATCCAAATAGTTGTGTGGGAGCCTCTTTAGTTACGAGTTGTAGGACGGTTTTGATGCATGCGCTGCATTGTTAAACCCACTACACCTTAATCAGGAGCATGGGCGGAAAGTAACGAATGACATTTACTCTCATTACTGTGACTTAGTCGTGTTTTGTCATTTTTTTTTTAGTACTTTTTAAATCTGTAATTTTACTTGAGTAAATTTTGTTGGAAGTCATTAACTCAATTACATTTTAAAACACTTCCACTACAAAGTAAAAAGAAAAACATAACAAAAGAAACAAAAAGAGTTTGAATGGCTCTGATAACTTGAGTGCCAGACCGCAACACATAGTAGAAACCTATTATGTCAAGAAAGGCTTTTTGCATCGACGCCATATTGGAAGGGCTTCCACACAGTCACAGACATCGGAAAATTAAAAGTCATTGTACGTTACTTATTAATAAAAATTATTAATTATTATGGCGGCACGGTGTCAGAGTGGTTAGCACGTCCGCCTCACAGTTCTGAGATCAAGGGTTCAATCCCAGGCTCTGGCCGTCCTGTGTGGGTTTTCTCCGGGTGCTCCGGTTTCTTCTCACATCCCAAAAACATGCAGGGTAGGCTGATCGGACACTCTAAATTGTCCCTAGGTATGAGTGTGTGCGCGAATGGTTGTTCGTCTCCTTGTGCCCTGCGATTGGCTCACAACCGATTTAGGGTGCACCCTGCCTGCTGCCCATAATTAGTCTGGGATTGGCTCCAGCACCCCCGTGAGGATAAGCGGCTCAGAAAATGAATGAATGAATGAATAATTATTATTAGTGCTGTCAAATTTATCGCGTTAACGGCCGGTAATAATTTTTCTTAATTAATCCAGTTAAAATATTTAAAGCATTTAACGCATGCGCGGAATGACGTGCTCATGCATTGCCTCAAACAGATTACAATGACGCTGTTTTTTGCACATTGAGCGCTAAGAGGCAGAGAAAAGTGAGTGGACACAGGTGTTCATTTGACCACGCCGTTTATTGGCATAAGCTTTGGCAACTCCTTCACATTAACGTATCATTTAGTGAAAGCACAACAAAATAATATTCCTATCTCTCAAAAAAAAAAATGTTCACAAAAAGAAAAGCGCTTCAATCTGTATTAATGGGGCCCTATTCTCACAAAGTTAAACAACAATGCAAAGAGAACTGGCATTCCCAATCAAAATAGCAATGCAAAATACACGTAAAACTTACTCAGACTTTGGTCAAACTCTATTCAAACATTTCGTTTAGCTCAACAAATACACTGGATGGCAATATTTAGTCACAATATATAAACTATCATAGGTCTCGTACGTTATGAAGCAAGCACTCAAATGACCGTGAAGTACAATGGATGGACCAGTAAAAAGGGAACTACGGCATCAGTTGAGGGACGAAACACACTCATTGGCTTGATATCGAAGTAATTTAAAACTCTCCATTGACACCTTGTGGTGTATTTCAATCACAACCTTACATAGTTAAAGACACTGTGGAAGAACGGCGGGGAGCCCATGTGACGTCACCGCTCGGCGACGTCAACAATGGCGAGCTACTAGTTTATTTTTTGATTGAAAATTTAACAAATTTTATTAAAACGAAAACATTGAGAGGGGTTTTAATATAAAATTACTATAACTTTGACTAACATTTATCTTTTTAACACTACAAGTCTTTCTATTTGTGGATCCCTTTAACAGAAAGAATGTTAATAATGTTCAAGCCATCTTGTGGATTTATTGTTATAATATACAAATACAGTACTTATGTACGGTATGTTGAATGTATATATCCGTTTTGTGTCTTATCTTTCCATTCTAACAATAATTTACAGAAAAATATGGTTAATTTTAGAGATGGTTTGAATTTCAGTTAAGATTAATTTTTAAGCTGTGATTAACTCGATTAAAATTTTTAATCGTTTGACAGCCCTAATTATTATACATTATTCATTTCCTATTAATACTGTTTTCAAAAAGCAATTGCAACCAGCTATGATTTAGTGTTTCTAGCATTGGTTAAACAAATGTGATAGGGACATAATGTTGCTAATCAGCATGGCTAACAATTTACATCACATTGAGAGCAGCACTCAATTTTTGCAAATAATGTAAATGAGTACTGTTACGATTGTGCTCAGACATATTATCCTGTCTGACAATTTGTCTTCTCAATTTTATACAGCTGTTTAAAAAAAAAAAAGTAACTTTTGTTATAAAAAGCCCCCCCACACGCTCAAAAGTAACTGAATAACTCTTACTTTGATAAAATTTTGAATTGCCTATATATTACTTATAATAGATTTTTACACCTGAACTTTTCCTTGAGTAAAATTTCTTCAATGTGTTTATACTGGAGTCGAATTTTATGGGGTACTTTTTCCATCCCTGATTGGATTAGGAATGCATTGTAAATCATAATAAAATATTGCTACATTTTGCTTTACAAATAATGGTGAAACGATGTGCAGACCACTCATAGGAAATAATTGTATGACTAATATTAATATTTTCAAACAGCATTATACATTAGTCAAATATTTTAAAATACTATTTCACCATTCTGTGTTTGCATAGTAGAGCAGCTAGCCCTCCTAGTCGAAATGGATTGGACGTTTATCTCTGTCAATGGCAGCCAATGAGTTAAAAATTTAATCAATAAAGCTATCATTTACTATACTATTATTGGAGCAGGAAAATGATTTGGAGAAAGCACAGTAGTGTGTGGTGGTTTCAGATGTAGCATGCTGTAGCTTATCAATGAGATTCACAAGAATGCTACACAATCAGCCACTGTTGTGAGGGCGGATACTGCACGCTCTCATAGCCACACAGAGGAAGGAGGGCGGCAAGCGGTGCCGCTTGTCCTCCCACATCTGACCCGGAGCTTGTGCGATTGTCCGCAGGCAGATGGCATTAAGCTGACACGCGGCTGGGATTTATTTGTTTGTTGTGCAGAGTTCAGCCATTGCCAAACTGCTGTGCAGTGAAATGTTGGTGTGCTGTGAGAGATTGTTGATCTAGTGCTGAAACCCTCTAATTTCACTGAATCGGTTGGAAAATTAATTATGGCAAATCTTTGAAAAACGCATTGGAGAGATATTAGTTTTTTTGTGATTAGGGGGAGGCAGAATTTATGACTATTGTTTTGATTTCAATGGGGTAAGATGTTTTCAGTTATGTTTAGGGCTGAACGATATTGGAAAAAACTGACATTGCGATTTTTTTGGGGGGTTTGCGATATTTTGCGATAGTATAATTAGAAGAATTTTCAGCAGACTTTCATAGCTCTGTTCTGGAAGACTTTGGTTGATTCACTATGACTACATCTAATTCATTAGAGATTATCGTAAATCGGGCTGATCAGGCAAATTTTTAGACGATCGGAATCAGGTGAAAAGGATCAGGTTTTTAATTAAAAAATATATACCGTAATTTCCCGAATGTAACGAGCACTTTTTTTCCCCAAAATCAACTTGTAAAATCATAGTGCGCATTATAAACGGGTACATGGATGGAGACAGAAATGTATATACAGTGGAGAGAACAAGTATTTGATACACAGTCATTGGGAAAACCCATTGTCAGTTTTACACACACATATATATATATATATATATATATATATATAAACGTCTTTTTTTTTTTTTTATTGACACGGCCACGTTGTGTTGAAGAAACGTATGCGGCGACCCGTTGCCAACCATTACGGTACGTGACATCACCATTTTGTTCGGTAATACTTCACTCTAATCGGCCTAATGATTTCGTCTGTGTTAAATTCAGCTTTTTTCACTCTTCATAAAGCACAGGATTTAGATTCTTGAACTCATTTGAGTCAACGTTTATTGCAGCTCCGCAACTCGGACCATAACAAACGTAACAACACAGACTTCCTATGTCCGTCAACTATATCTGTCCCTCGGGAAACTCAAACCCAAATAACAATAGTTCCTATTGTTACTGTCGTATCGACAGCGATGAGCTCTCTCGGATTTCCGACTTAGGTTCTCACTTTCATTTTACCGTATCAATCCATGGAAGAAACATTTATTCATCATGATGAAAGGAGCAAGTTATACAGCAGCCTTTAAAAGAAAAGTCACATCTGTTTTGTTTTCTCCTAAATTGGAGAAGTTGTCAAATCATATTATTACCGTAAATATTGTCAGTTTATGGTAATGTTTTGAACTACCAATGTGCTATGATTGTGCTGTGTTTCACCAGTCAGTAAAATGACATTTCTGTATCTGTACACGAGCTCTGTTTTCTTGTATTCTTCTATTTATTGGTGCTAAAATTAGGGTGCGCGTTATAAACGGGTACAATAATTTCCCCTAGATTTTACAAGTAAATTTGGGGTGCGCATTATACACGGGTGTGCCTTATATTCGGGAAATTAAGGTATTTGTTTTTCTGCTTCATGCTTGAACAGCCTCTCACCCTCCCTCCTGATACGCAGTGTGACCAAACTTTTTCTTGGTCACCAGTGCAGCTGGCGTTTGGTACTTAGTTAACGATGATTGACAGGTTTGTAGCTTTGATCTGGCAAAAGATGCCTCGGTAGGTCTACAATCGAAGGCCCAAATGTGTTATTCATTGTTAAGCTTGGTACACAGTCTGAAGTGTACATTTATTGTGTAAGTGAGAGGTTGTTCTCGGCAGCGTGAGCGTCAAAGCAAAAACAACTTTTTTTCGGTATCGACCGGGACTCAAAATCAGGTGACTTACTCTGGCTCAGGTGCAAAAATATGCGATCGGGACATCCCCAGTATTCATATAATACCGTTTAATCAAGGCTAAGGAGTTTTGTATGTGAATGATGACAATTGGTGTATGTAAAAGGGATCCAGGAAGCCATGTCCCCGCACAATTGCTGCTTTTGTGAAGAAAAAATAAAGTTTACATAAAAAAAAAACAAAAAACAACAACGATCGCACGTCTTGCGATAGGACTATTGTGCATGCTTAGTTATGTTGGGTAAAAATTAGGGCTGTCAAAATTATCGCGTTAACGAGCGGTAATTAATTTTTTAAATTAATCCCGTTAAAATATTTGACGCAATTAACGGACAAATGCCCCGCTCAAACAGATTAAAATGAGAGCACAGTGAAAGGTGTACTTGTTGTGTTTTTCGGAGTTTTGCCACCCTCTGCTGGTGCTTGGGTGCGACTGATTTTATAGGCTTCAGCACCCATGAGCAATGTGTAAGTAATTATTGACATCAACAATGGCGGGCTACTAGTTTATTTTTTGATTGAAAATTTTACAAATTTTATTAAAACGAAAACATGAAGAGGGGTTTTGATATAGAATTTCTATAACTTGTCTTTTAAGAACTACAAGTCTTTCTATCCATGGATCGCTTTAACAGAATGTTAATAATGGCAATGCCATCTTGTTGATTTATTGTTATAATAAAGAAATACAGTACTTATGTACCGTATGTTGAATGTATATATCCATCTTGTGTCTTATCTTTCCATTCCAACAATAATTTACAGAAAAATATGGCATATTTTATAGATGGTTTGAATTGCGATTAATTACGATTAATTAATTTTTAAGCTGTAATTAACTTGATTAAAAATTTTAATCGTTTGACACCCCTAGTAAAAATGTATCGTTATTTCAAGATGGGCTACGTGTATTGTACATGTGTTAGTTTGGCACCTCTAACAGAGCTGCCAAGTAATGACTACATGTTCTCTCCACATTTTTTTCCATACTTGACAGCCCAAGAATTTTTAAAATCGAATGACTTAAATATACAACTCATCGTTATTCATACAACTGAATGTTAAACGCATTTAAGCGTTTCAATGCAGCATTCTAACTGTATTGATCTAATAGTTTGTTCACTGGCAAATGCAACGCCGTCTCAGATCAGCTTTGTGAATCATTACACCTGAAATGTTTAGTCTAAACACGTATTAACCTTTTGTTGCCACGGACAGTGTTCCTCTGCCGTTTACTAGAAAAAACAATTAGCAACTGACCAGAAATACATTTTCAAATCATTAATATTGAATCTTTGTTTCTGATTTCTACTCAACAGTTCTGTTTGCAGTGAAGCCATAATGGGTTAAATGGCAAGATTTGACTGTTTCTGTAAGAAAGCCACTACTTTCTTGATACCGCAACATGAGTGAAAACAACTACTGGACACAGCGTGACTTTAGCAGGTACTTGAACGTGTCTCATACATCTTATTGGCTGCTACTGATGGCGATAGACAAATAAGTGAACCGCCGCAAAGTTGCTAACGCTTCCAGTTCTAATGGATTGGACATCTATCGCCATCAGTGGCAGCTAGTGAGTTAACACACTCACTACATCACAGGTCAGAAGGCATGTCGTCATTTTAGCTATGCTACGTGTAATGACTCACTCCGGATGGGTTACGTGCACAAATGATTGACACATGCACTACCTACGCTTGCTTTGTAGTGTGTATTCAGACCTGGCCACCAATAATGTGGAGCACAATCTGACGCAGACGGAGCAGCAAATGATCCAAGAATGCAACGGTAAGCCTCCTTCATAATTTTGGAAAAACTATATATAATACAAGAATCATTTCAATTGATATTCTTGTTTAAAAAAAAAAAACACGTATTCACGAATATGAAGATTGTTCTTGAGGAAAAGCCAGATTGACCTCTGTTGTAAGGAGTGCGTTTTCTTACATAATCTGTTCTATTTCTTTAAGAAATACGCAGTTCAAAAATTAACCAATAACAGAGTGCAAAATGTTTTCCTTTGTTACAATATATTATGTTATTTTTTAGAATACATTGGTGCCTCAAGAGAAAAGTTTAATTTGCTCTTTGATTCTGCTTGTAACTCAAAACACTTAAGTTTCAAATCATCTTTCCTCATTGAAATCTCTGGAAATGTTATTTCATTTCACCCTGACATAAACACATTGTCATCTGTCTTTTTTTTTTTTTTTTTGTCTTTTTTTTAAATTATTATTTCTTTTTATAAATGATAATGGCATTCAATAGAGCTATACTTTTTGCTTTTTGAAAGGTGTTGTAAAGTGAGTTCAGATGAGGTTGCAAATCTTATCTCACATTTTTACTCGTAAGTCCAAATACGGGGGTTGGAAAAGAAAACAAAAGAAAAAACGGCTCGTATCTTAAAAAAATATTTAAATTGTTTTACTCATTTCTCAAGTCACTACTGATTTCTACTAGTTGGTCACCTTTTCAGTTTATCTATTATTATGATGGTTTCTGTTGAATTGTGTTCATTCTTCCCTATTAGTATGAATGTATTTTTCCTTTTTAGCTCTTTGAGGGAAGGTGGTCACGGCAGTGGACAGCTATTCAAAAGTTGGCAATTAACCCCCTTTAAAATTTTATAGAGCACATGACTACTTTTGGTCATTAGAAAAACCTTCAATATTAGCAATTACAGGTAATCTCCGGGTTACGACGTAGCCGACTTGCGTGATTTTGACTTTTCAACGCATGAGTCTCGTCCGCCATTTTGTCTGAAGTAGTTTTATTTCTTTTTCCCCAGTTGCGTAAACGGTATCCTGTGTCTTATTATTTTTTAAATTTTATTAACATGACTTATAATACATGTTTTTGGATAGTTATTTTGAGGTTTGGGATGTATTGAGGGGCACTTAAAGTGTTAATTCGGACTTGCGCTGAAATTCGGGTTACGCTGCCAGCGTAGCAACGGAACTCATTGGCAACCCGGGGACTACCAGTACTATAATACATAAATTATTAATAATTTTATTTTATTGTTTTTTATATATTCTTATTATTATTATAAATCTGAGTTAAAGCAATGTTAAAAACTAAATTAATGAAATTAAAATGAATTTAAAAAAAAAAAAAACACTGGTTACAGTAGATTATTTTTTTCCCATAGCATTTAACATCCATGCAATTGATAGCCATAGACGTCCAATTCACTTAAACTGGCTAGACTAGCTGTAAATGCTCATGTTTAAATGCCATTGATGGCGCTAGATCACGTCTATGAAAGGATGATCTTTTTATGTGCTCTTCTTTATGTACTGTAAAAGTTTTTTTGGAATAATGAAAATTGGTATACAAACAAAGACTTTTTTTTCTTTATTATTTGATTGTACTTTCTGATATTGAGGTGCTTGATTTCAATTTTGTCACACGTTTATCGAAATACGGTTCATCGCCACGCTATATAAGGGCAAAGCTGTAGTAACGGAAAGTCTCGCCTTTGCTCATCAGGCTTTAGGACGACATAGGGGGTTCTATCGGCCTCCCACCCTCTTCCTGCCAGGTCACCAGCTGCTAGGCCACGGCGGATGTTTCCACAAGCAAAGTTATGGGAAGCTCTGTTAAGATAGTGTCCATTCTCCGCGTTAATCAGGGTGTTGTGGCTGATGTTTGACGACAAAGGTGATGGGTTAAGCGCTTGTTTTCTACGCCTTGTCGCTCCCTTTCCTGTTTGGTCCCTGTCGTCGGCTGTTTTGCCGCTTCCTGACCAATCACCACGCTCGACTGAGGCATTGCATGTTCTTTTCCATGTCTCTTCCCCTGAGAGCAGTTTCCTCCCGAGAAGGAAACTGCGATAGGAAGACCTTGTGTAGATAGGTCCGGCATTATCTGGACGACGACACTTTTAAACCATGTCTTGAAGGTGGTTTTCGTTAAGAATATTTATTTTATTTATTTATTTTTGCTGCTTTTAATAAAAAATAAGTGTCCTATTAGTTTTAACCCTGTGAGATATTGTGGTTTAACATAAAATGAAAAAATAAAGTGCTAAATTTAAAACCTTCAAGCCACTAAGCCTTTATGCACTGTGATTTTCGGAATATAAAACACACCCGACCATAGACTTCATAACCTATTGACATGACACGGGAGTAGTAGGAGGCCTATTTTCAAAAAGTTTAAATTCATATATTTACAAAACCAAAGCTGCTACCGACTTAAAACCAAAACAGGCACCTACCTTAGCCATATATGAATCTCCATAAGCAGAGGTATAGAAAAATTCAAAGTCGTTTCCTTATAAAATCCCGATTAATTATTTTCTGTATAAGTATAACACAACTTAAAATGGCTGTAAAAGTCTCAGATTTTACACTAGATGCACAAAAAGCACCAAATGCAGAGATAATCACCGATATATTCAGGATCAATAGCAACATTTAACATATGTTTTTGACCAAAATAACAACTTTTTTTATTTACTGCAAGTTTTCAACAGCTAATAAATCACTCAATTCAACATCCGAAACTTAATACTTGAGGAAAACATGCAGAATCAATTATAAATAAAATGTAAATAGGTTATTAATACATTCTATATACAATCAAAACTTATTATAGAATAGAATAGCCCTTTATTATCATTGTACACTATATACTGTTAGCGAATGAGACTAGCGGCCACCTGGCGTAAAAGGAGCGTTTATGGCAAAAATTCTTGTGAATAAATGCTTATATCCCCGAATTCTTCATAGATATGGATGTAAAACTGTCTCGATTCTTAGTTAAAAGTAAACTACGAGGCTAGTCAGTCACGAAAATTAGCCGCATCCATGTGTAAACAAAGAAAAAAATTCCTTCGGATGAATGCTTCAATCACGCATGCATGGTACAAAAAATATGATATATTTACCTTGAATCCTCGAACAAATCACTGCTGAGACAATCCTTCCTGTTTCAATCAATCCAATCGTAAGTAAATCCAAGCTTAAATCCGACATGAGCGCGTGCCGTCTTCAGCTATTACTAAATGAAGCTCGGCCCCCTCTGATAAGGGGTCGCGCAAAGAATGACGAAGTGACACGTCAATAGTGATGATGTCTATGACTCGACTATAATCCGCACCCACCAAATTTCACACGAAAACATCTGTTCATATATATACCGTACTAAACTATAAGTTGCTGGGATAAAAGTAGAAGCTTCGAGTCTGAAAAGTACAGTAACTATGAAAAAATAGTCATAAATCAAAAGAATGTGTTCATCTCTCCATGTTTTAATGGATTTGTAATAGAGGTGTGACAAAATATCGAAATGGTGATGTATCGTGATACTTTGTATCCCAAAAGGTTATCGATATGCTCCTGCCAAGAATCGAGATATCGTTTTAAAAAGGTGTCAGTTTTTTTTTTAAAAAAAACAAAAACAAAAAAATCTTCCACCATAATAGTGTCTCAGGTAACTCTAAGGCTGCCATTGATGGTGCTCGACGCCCAATCCATTTAGACTGGGAACATTCGTTCATTTGAAATAGGGCTGCAGCTATCGATTATTTTAGGTAGCCGATTAATCAATGAACTATTTATTTTGAATAATCAAGTAATCTGATAAGGGACATAAAAAATTAAAATACCTGAGCTGAGCCTCACACGGTAAATATACAAAAAAGAGAGAGAGGAGAGAGAGAGAGAGACAAAATATTTTTACTTTTGACTTGTAAATTTTAAAGCAAGTAATTTTGTACTTAACTTCGATAGTTGTACTTTTACTTAACTATATGTTTTGCCCCGTATCTGTAATTAACTTCAGTTTAAAAAAAAAAAAAATGTGAGTACTTCATCCAACACTAAAGTCATACAGAAGTAAACATTTTTCTTATAATTCGATTAAGAACTTACAAAAGTTCGTAAAATGTCTTATCAGATTTTGGGTTGACAATTATTAAAATAGTAAATAAAAAAAAAAACAAAAAAAAAACATGAGTATTAAAAAATCAAAATAATTCAAAATAAAAATAATTTAAACCAGTTAAAACTTGAAAATTTGTATTTTGCTCTAGGAATTTTACTGATATTAGATAAATATCTTGGGACCTCACAATTGATGGCAATACAAATCCAATCCATTTTAACTGGTAGGGGCTTAAAGTGATGAATCGATTAGCAAAATTGTTTTCGACTAAATTAATGATCGATTACTTGGCAATCGATTAATTTTGATAGACTTAGTTGCTGTGTTGTTTTTGGCAGCCATTTTAATTTTTGTCCTAGTCTTTTGGATGAAAATACTTTAGTCTTAGTCATATTTTAATCATTTCAAAATGTGTTCGTCTTTGTCTAGTTTTAGTCCAAAAATAAAGGTTTCCAACAATTTCAAATGAACATAGACAAGTACCTATTGAAGTCTTTACAACGACCTTGCAAACATTGTGATAACACGATAACACACAGTCAGCAGTAAAAGCATACATTGTTTTCAGTTAAACCCAACTAGAAACCACAAACTGTATGTTTAAAAAAAAAAAAAAAAAAAATTCTGAGCGTTGAAGAGACGCTAACATTGATGCTAATGCTAACGAGAATGAGAATGCTGTACTAATGCTACGAGTTGCATTTGGTGTGTAATGATCCTTCAGCGCAGACCTTTAAAGTGCCTGTGACACGAAAAAGCATGTTTATTTCATAATACACGCGGTATTTTATGCCCCTGAATGATATGGGCCGCTTGGATGTGTGTGGAAGCGATTGCTATTTTTATTTAGTTTTTTGAATCCCGCGCCATGAAAATGAGTGACTTCCGGCTTCGGTCTTGCATTGAGGAGGAGGGCGCTGTGACGTGTACGGTAGAAGACGTCCTCTTCACGCTGCAGTGTACTGTTGTGTATGAGGACGAAGGATTCCGCTGATTTTGCGGATTAATACGTTCATTTTTCGCATCACGCCAGCCAAACGGCTGCAGAAAAATCATTCTGTATGAGGGAGAGGGGTATGCGCCTTTTTGGAGTTTCAAAAGGTTCCCATTCACCGTGGATATTTACTGTGGGACCATTGGACTTACGAGAAAGTGAGTAAACATCCTGTTTTGTATTATGTCAAATACGAATACAGCGATTACAAAGTAAACACTACAAACTTCCTTTAAATGAAGGACTACTTACGTTTGATCATTGATAGGCATGTAAAAGCTCTCCTAATGCTCATTAGCAGCAGCACGTTAGCTGCACAACAACTCCAGCCACCCTCCTCCGGGGAACGAACTGTAAATTGCTCTCCGCCGGGCGGTTTGCCGATCCGCGAAGACAATCGACAACCGGGTCGTCATGTCAAATAATCCAGGATAGTTACGTGTGATTTTCCGCTTCGAAGACTTTGAAACATCACTCTGTTCGGGTTAGCATGTCGGCTAGCTGTCACGCCTTCTGGTTTGTTTACATTCTCCGAAGCCGGGGAAGGGAAATGGCATATGTCCGATTTAGGTGTCATAAAATATCGTTCGGGAGGTGTGACAGTAAAGGTGAAGTCGACAATTTTGACCATTATGGAGTAATTTTGCCATGTCGTCCTGAATGAATGCATTTTTATTATTTCATATTCCATTCAGCACAAGACTGTTATTTGTCATGACATGCCAGTTATTTAGCAATTGGGGAAAATACTTGGATAAAAAGAATATCCTGTAAAAATATTGAAGTAAAGAGACAGAAACAATGACATTTTGCCGCTCTCTTCGTCGCGTTTTCCTCGTTGTGAATAGTTCCCCCTCGACGGGCTGACTGGTCCTTCTCAAGCCATTTATATAGCTATTGGGGAAAATACTTGGATAAAAAGAATATCCTGTAAAAATATTGGAGTAGAGAGACTGAAACAATGACATTTTGCGGCTCTCTTCGTCGCGTTTTCCTCGTTCTGAATAATTCCCCCTCAATGGGCTGAATAGTAAAACCGATGAGCCCAGTCTATCGCTGACGTCATCCACCTGTTGGGGACGCTAAAGCCCTATAATGGTAGGCGTGGCTAACCGACAGATTAAAAGACTAATTTCTCGTCATCTGTGCTTTGCTAAATTGTTGTATATAGTCGAATCGTCTCAAATTATGATTCTAATTCACATAATAATGCCATTTAAGACTTTTTTTCTCGTGTCATATGCTCTTTAAAGGCTAAAGCAACATTCCATATTCCCGCTTGCCAAGATAAGAAAACAAATTTTACCATGAGTTTCTAAACAAGCAAGATTGAGCGCAGCCTAGCTTGAAACACATCCTAAACTCTGGTAAGGAGATTGAGGGAGAGGCGCACCACATCTCACATGAGCGCACGCCAGGGGTGGCCACGCCCCCCCCCCCCTATAAATTTTTGGGCCATCCTACTGGCCACTGGGGTGGCCAGTATAACAGTGGCGCGAGAGGTTGGGTGTTGAGGGTGCTGCAGCACCCGTTGGTGTTAAACTGAGGCTTATTGGACCTTTTATTTTTCAAATGTGTTTGTGCGTCATTGCCGTTTAGCTGCAGGGAATTGCATTAAAGTACACGGGCGTTTTTATTTCCAATACAAAAACTCCAACACACACTGCAGGTGAAATAGAACGCTGTCTTTGTAGTAGCCTACAGTAGTAGTAGTTGTACGTAAACTATCCAGCATGTATGGAAAAAAGTCGCAATCATGACAAATTTGGACCAAAACTGCTCTTCTTGGATGGGGAAAAAAAATGAAAAAGCTGTGACTTCCAGCGCCGCTGCAGTATAATGTCAGATTTTAGTAGCTGTGGAACTCAAAATGTTGACTGTACTGTTTAGGACTATGCACATTAAATCCTTAGTAACATTAAATATAGCACAATACACCAAAGCATATCAGTAAGCATGTGCTTAAGTTTTTCTGATAGTTTTCTTCTGGCCTTTTTACTGCAACAACATAATAAAAACCTGAAATTATGGCTTTTAGTTTTGGTGAGGCACCCCAAGATTTTAAGTGGCCCCATCTGGCCACCCCTATGAACAATTTCTGGAGGTGCCACTGATCCGACGTCCTCCTCATACAATATGAAAATGTCACGCTGAACATACGATGGAATCGCATTTTCCTCTCGTTGTCGTCTTCTCAGACGAAGACAGTCATTCGTTAAGTCTGCCAAGCCACGGTTTTAGCTTGCGACAAAAAAATTTCGTTATCGTCATTAATGGCGAAAACAATGAATAGTCGCAACCCTCAAGTTTTTATGTCACACAAGGCATTTCCAAGCCTATTTAACATTTGAACTTGTGCTTTTGCAGCAAACCTCATTCTACCGAAGTCTCCACGCTACTCTGATCCCTACTGCCTCCCAGTGGACAAGAGCCTTGGACCTCATGAAGGAGACCAGGTGGTACCTCATAGTACCTCCCACAGATGGACAGTGTTTTGGGGCCCGCAGAGAGAAGCCAAACCTTTGCCACCGTTACCCGACCCCGAGGAACTCATGTCGGACGAGGTGGTGGATAACGAGGTCGAATTCTTCAACAGTGAGCGACGCCCACTTTTGCCCAAAAGCTGCCCGGTGATGGTGCGTGGGGGCAGAGGTCAAGTCAATCCCTCCTATCAACCTGGGAACGCCTCCTTAGCCTTCTCCTGGCCCGGCAGGGACGACAAATTAACAAGCGGTCCCCAGGAAACGCCATGCACTAGACTTGACTTGGAGAAGCCCCGAGTTCCTCCACGTATCCCCATCCCGCCTAAAACCTACCTTAAGGCCGCGTCGGGCGAGGACAAGCCTCCGAAAATCCCTCCGAGAGTCCCCTTGGTGCCCCCGTGCCCGCCACGTTCACCGAGCCCCAAAAGCCTCCCCATTTACATTAACGGCGTTATGCCTGCCACCCAGAGTTTCGCTGCTAACCCGCAATATGTGAGCAGGTCTCTGCTGAGCGAGAGGGTGCCCCCTGTGGCGCAGCTTTCTCCGTGCATCGTTCCCATTTTGAAGGACGGCAAAAAGGCCAGCGCCACACACTACATCCTACTTCCGCCGCGACAAAAGACGTTCGCAGAAAGGCGGGGACGACTTTTGAGCGAACCTGCCAGAATGGGACACGAATGGCAGAATCGCTAATACAAATTAGGACTGGCCTTATCGTGAACGATCAATGTTTCAGTGCCATCGACAGCCTATTCCATTTCAACATTGATGATCTGGTTGATGAATTAGCTTGCTAACAGGAAACTCAATCATTATCATAATTCATAAGAAATATGTGATTTGCATCATATTTAAATACTTTGAGCAACCTTTTTTTTTTTCTCGCCCAGTTCAAATAGATTGGACGTCTATCGCCGTCAAGACTAATTTTCAGTTAAAGTAAAAACGGCAAAAGCCAACAAACGCAACAAGACTGTTCTGAAACAACCATTTCATTGACATACCATGTTATGATTTTCTCCAGAAATACAATCAGGAAAATTCCATTTTCAAAGATTTTTCATTTTTTTACCTTCCTTAAAAATATTTTGAAAGAGTACTTACATTTTTTTCTTTTATTAAAAAATATATTGAATTTCTTCAATCTAGGGGTAAGTATACAATTAGGATAAATTAATAAAAATTTCAAAAAATTGTAAATACAGGGATATTTTGAGCAAAATGTTTTTAAAAAGTTAAATTGAAAGATAAACATTTCCACTACCGAAAATACTAAACAAATTATTTAAGTATTTTAAAAAGGTAAATAATTTTAATTCCTGGAAAAAAAAAACTGATGTGAATACTGTATTTAATATCAAGAGGCTCAAATAGAGAATTTGCACAATTTTCAGGTCAACAATCTAAACGATGAATCAACTGTCAAAAACACTATAGTTGTCAATTAGATTTGCCGATTGGTCCCAATACAAACTGATTGGACAGCGATCGCCGTCAATGGCAGCCAATGAGTTCAGATAAAAACAGCAAACCCGAAAAATGTCATAAGACAGTTGCAAAACAACCCTTCCATTAAATGCCATGTTTTTGTTTTCTGAGGAAAGATCACTTAAAATCAGGAATATTTATTAAAATTTTCAATGATCTTTCCCCACCACTGGCTGCTGCTGCGTGTCAAAAGTCGCATTCACACGCATTCTCTATGGACTTGTGATGTTTGTAAGAATATTTATGTTGATGCAGCACTGTGACTTTGTTGTTTCTAATATTTTGCCGGCGAGTATTACCGCAATGTTTGCTCCGGGTCAACCTGGAAATCCTCTTAACATTCCAGTATTCTCTCAAGTTGTAGGATTTAGTTGCCTCGTGCTTCCTTCCCCTTTGGGGACAATATTTTATTCCAGTAGTAACGTTCTGATGACATTAAAAAATGCCACGACGCGAGCAGATACAAAAATATCTATTTTACTCTGAGATGTGAGCGAGTAATTATTGTATGAACGAGCTGGGCTTGTGTTGCTTATCATTCCATGTTTTTTTTTTTTCAACATGCTGCTTAAAATCTTAAATATGATTCAAAAATATATCATTGCAATGATGACTGAGGGTTGATTGAACAACAAACACTAGCACCACCCCAAACAAGTGAACCGATTAGTGTCTTATTCATATTTTAAAAACTTCCATTGTTTGTGGTCTCTTGATTTCACAGTATCGTACATTTCATTGATTCAAAGTGGTGAATTGTCATTAGCTCTTTACAAAAGGATCGAAGGACTGAATAATCTTAAATGCTGTAATGTTTTTATTTTTCTCAACAAAATGTCAAACATCTTGTGCATGTATAAACTTAATTTGTTTAAAACACAGTACAATACTTAAAGTGTTGTATGACATTGGACTTGATGTTACATGTCCTCTTGGGAGGATCAGTGCTGTGTTTACAACCTCTGTTACACTGACGATTCTCAACTAGGTGATTATTTGTCCGCCTCAACCGCAGTGAACACTACGTTATGAGGTTGTAATCATTGTAAAACAAATCAACTATTTATAAATAACTTATTAATTGAAATTGTGTGTAAGACTTTTTCTACAAACATGACATCAAGACACCTTGTGAGATTTATTTTTAAATAGAACATCAAAAATATGTTCTACTGACTCAAGTGGTCCGCATACATTAGGAATGTATGCATCACCTGGTTCGCTGCTTCAGGTGGAGTCTCGTCATCCACTTACAACTCATATTTGCAGAAGGAAGGTTAATAAATTCAAGTATGTTTAATCCAAACATGGCACAGATGCAAATTACTTAACTAGGACTTCTTTCTTTGCCAGCAAATAAGTTAAAAAAAAAAAAAAAATGCACATAAGACCTTGATTAATCTTTTACTTTTCATCCCAAAACTCTACCCTCCTTCACACTTGCAGTTCTTCAGGGCCTTTTTTTTTGTCCTCCATGTTGTTGCCTTGGGCTGAGATCCAACATGTGGCATCCGGGCTGTCACAAGGCCAGTAACAGCTTTACCGCCATGCCCGGTTGAGCAGCTTAACTTCAGCCAATCGCTTGCTTATCATAGTGGCGAAGAAGAGAGCAAAGAGCACACTGCTGATTAGCATGTAGTCATAGTCGTCTTTTAGCACGTCGAATTGTTTGGAGGGATAGACGCGCGTCTGGTAGATGTCAAGACCATACGCCACTACCTAAAGGGGTTTTGTTAAAAATGTCACTTTAATTTTGCCCAAATAATCACTCAAGAGCCAGTGAGTGCAAACTCACCAGACATGTGGACTCCAGTCCAGAGGGGGCAGTGTAAATTCCTCGCACTCTTGATACCGTTTGATTGTAGTTGACGAACCACTCCGTGCGGATGATTAACTCTGGAGCGTATGGGATCAGATTCTCTTCCCTGGAAAGTATGAAAAAGGTGAGAAAACTGCAAAGATATCTTGCAGATATTGATTGTGCTGTAGGGATGGCCGGTTGTTATATTGAAGTTTTCTTTTTTTGGGCTACAATTTCAATCTAATGGGCCATTTCATGTTTAATTGATCATAACATGGCCTTGACAGAAACTGACTAGTTTGGAAGATTGTCAACAGCCGCTAAAAAAATGTCCAATGTTGATGGTTTTCAAGACATTTATCCAGTTGCATTAAAGCAAATTCTCAATACACATAGCATTGAAAATTAGACATACTGAGCATTAAAATACAAAATTGATTGCGTTTCACAAACGTGCTCGCTAGCTTAACGCTAATATACAATGGAATACGCATTTCTAGAGTTACCAAAAACTAGTGTCAATTTGCTTTATGTAACTCAATACGTTTACAGTGGGGAGAACAAGTATTTGATACACTGCCGATTTTGCTGGTTTTCCCACTTGCAAAGCATGTAGAGGTCTGTAATTTGTATCATAAGTTCTCTTCAACTGTGAGGGACGGAATCTAATACAAAAAAACAGAAAATCACATGATTTTTAAATAATAAATTTGCATTTAATTGCATGAAATAAGCATTTGATACATCACAAAAATCGAACTTAATATTTGGTACAGAAACCTATGTTTGCCATTACAGATACCTAACGTTTCCTGTAGTCCTTGACAAGGTTTGCACACACTGCAGTAGGAATTCTGGCCCACTCCTCCATGCAGATCTTCTCCAGAGCCTTCAGGTTTCGGGGCTGCTGCCGGGCAACACGGACTTTCAGCTCCCTCCATAGATTTTCTATCGGGTTCAGATCTGGTGACTGGCTAGGCCACTCCAGGACCTTAAGATGCTTCTTACGGAGCCACTCTTTAGTTGCCTTGGCTGTGTGCTTTGGGTCGTTGTCATGCTGTAAGACCCAGCCACGACCCATCTTCAGGGCTCTCACTGAAGGAAGGATGTTGTCAGCCAAGATCTGGCGATACATAGCCCCATCCATCCTCCCCTCAATACGGTGCAGTCGTCCTGTACCCTTGGCATAGAAACAGCCCCAAAAAAATTATGTTTCTTCCTCCATGTTTCACGGTTGGGATGGTGTTCTTGGGGTTGTTCTCATCCTTCTTTTTCCTCCAAACATGACGAGCCGAGTTTAGACCAAAAAGTTTAATGTTGGTCTCATCCGACCACATGACCTTCTCCCATTGCTCCTCTGGATCATCCAGATGGTCAGTGGCAAACTTCAGACGTGTCTGGACATGCACTGGCTTCAGCAGCCGGACCTTGCGTGCGCTGTAAGATTTTAATCCGTGACGGCGTAATGTGTTTCCGATGGTTTTCTTCGAGACTGTGGTTCCAGCTCTCTTCAGGTTATTGACCAGGTCCTGCCGTGAAGTTCTGGGCTTATCCCTCACCTTCCTCATGATCAGTGATGCCCCACGAGGTGAGATCTTGCATGGAGCCCCAGAACGAGGCAGATTTGACCGTCAACTTGAACTTCTTCCATTTTCTAATAATCGCTCCAACAGTTGTTACCTTCTCACCAAGCTGCTTGCTTATTTTCCTGTAGCCCATCCCAGCCTTGTGCAGGTCTATTATTTTATCCCTGATGTCCTTACACAGCTCTTTGGTCTTGGCCATTGTGGAGAGGTTGGAGTTTGTTTGTTTGAGCATGTGAACAGGTGTCTTTTATACAGGTAACAAGTTCAAACAGGTGCAGTTACTTCCGGTAATGAGTGGAGAACAGGAGGGGTTCTTAAAAAAGAACTAAGAGCTGAAATATTTACTAGTTGGTAATGTATCAAATACTTATTTCATGCAGTTAAATACAAATTTATTATTTAAAAATTATACAATGTGATTTTCTGGATTTTTGTATTGGATTCCGTCCCTCATAGTTGAAGAGAACTTATGATACAAATTAGACCTCTAAATGGCTTGCAAGTGGGAAAACCAGCAAAATCGGCAGTGTATCAAATACTTGTTCTCACCATTGTATTAACTAGGGTTCGGCATTGATGGGAGGCGGGACTAACACTCCGATTCTCCCAAAACCGTTCAAATTTTGATTCCATGTTTCAATGCCCTGACTGCCGCTCGGAAAAAAATAGCTGCCGAACACCACAAAGAAGCAGCCACATGAAGCGTGTGTTTGTGCATTTCAGCATGATTTTAACCATGGACACAGTGTGGCGGCGCTCTAGAGTTTGGCTGAACTTCAAGAAGAAAAATAACCAGTCAATCTCAGTGCAACATTTGCTACAGATATATCATGCAAAGGTGGCTGCACGACCAATATGATTAAACTCCTCCGGCTTCATGGAATACAAGTGCCAAGTAGTGCATAGCTGAGTGCTGGTGCGCCGGTCCTATAACCAGTCAGAAGTTCAGAACCAGGTAAGTAAAACAATAAATTACGTCTGTCTTCTGCTGCCGCCACGACCCGACCCCAGATAAAGCCGTGGAGGATGGATAGATGGAATATTACGAGAATAAGTTGTATTAAAAGCATCTTTTGTTCTAGAATCAGCTTTACAAATGAAATTATTTTGCCTCATCCACATCAAATTATAAACAAAAGAAGAATTATTACTGTTTCTCGTGGTAGCTCCCAGCTAAGGTACATGTATGTAAAGTGCTACCTATGTACACTGCCAGAAAGAAGTTATATCAACCATCGTCTATTTTCAAAAAGGCATGATGAAAACGTTTTTTCACAAGTGCAAAGGTGCAACAGCACCACACGCTTCTCAGCGAAGTGCTGCCTCCAAGTGGCCAGTCCGCAATTAAATGCAATGTTCGGGGTAGAATTGCCAAAAATTTTACTCAAGTAAGAGTAGCGTTACTTCTAAATATTACTCAAGTAAAAGTCATACAAAAAATGACTCAAGTTCCTTGAAAAGAATACTAAGTAATGAGTAACATCGTAACTGCTTATGATATCTGATTAAAAAAAAAAGTTTTTTGTTCTTCATCAACTTCATCTATGTAAACCATTATTATAATACTGTACTATAGCCCAGTGGTCACCAATCTTTATTGCACCACGAACCGATGTGAAATCGGCCCTATTTTCATGGACCGGCACTGTGTGCCGTGAAATTGAAATAACATGAAGGGGATAAAAACTAACGTTAAGTGCAAGGAAAATTTAACTCTCCGTACACTGAATCAACCTATATTAACAGCGGCCTCTCCTAAAATTTGACAGCAAATATCCTTGGTCACAGGCATAATGAGTTCTTCTCCAATCGTGAAAAGTTTCTTTGCTTTAGCATTGGTTGTAGGCTTCTCTTTTGGCTCAGCAGGTGCCTTTTACCCGTTAAAAAGTTGTCCAAAGACGTCGCTAGCCGCAGCACACAGCCAACAGCGGCTAATGTTACCATTTACATTGACTGACGCTGGGCTGCTTTAGGTGCGCAAACACCACAGTAATGGCGGCCAACGACTAGAGGGCGACGTATGCAAATCCACTCCGATTAGTCAAGAGGCACAGGCCAGATTGCGGTCATTAACAATTTATTTATTATTTCTCTGCGGCCCAGTAGCAAATGTGCCATGGACTGGTACCGGTCCCCGGCCCAATGGTTGGGGACCCCCGCTGAGTTGCTGAGCCTATTACATGACCGTATTATTCCAAAATGATGACACAAAAAAATATCAAATTTAGACCACAACACTATGACTCATTACCTGTCCAAAGAGCATGAGTGCCCTCTAGTGGAGAATAAACACTGTCATCTTTGAATGGTATAATAGAGTCATGTGTTTATTTGTTGTGACATCTCATTGGTGAAACTGGTAGCGCTACTTTCAGCATCTCTGGCAAAAATAACGTCAATATGTAGAATAAAGAGGTAAAATGTAACGACTCTAGTGTAGCCCAAAGTATCGGAGTAAGAGTAGTGTTTCTTCACTGGTTAGAGGAATTTAATCCTTATTTTTTAATTGACTTTTCATGTTAATATAATGTCACTGTCAATCAGTAATTATTAGTGCGCGTTTCAACAGAATAGTAAGGTTAACTGGAAAACTAAACGTTTCTTCTAAATTGATTGAATTTCTATCGCCAATTATGGCAGCCCAGCTTTCATGCATATAAAAATTAAAATAAATTTGTCTACTTACCGGCTCTGCTCGGATATTATTTCAGGCCTTCGGGGGTCAAGGAACATTTTGGGCAGTGATAAAATGCCACCTGACGGCAGACCAACTTTGTGGCGGGAAAAAGAAAAAATCTGATTTCAGTACAGATGGCTATAATTTTCAGACAAATCTCAAGTCGACACTCACTGAGCAGGTGGCGGCTGGTGATGCCCTTCTCGGTCAGCGTGGCTTCCAAGGTGGAGATGGATGAAGGGAAAATATAAGACTGCTGCAAAACTTGAGGGGCGTGCGGCCGATCCAGAGAGCTGAACACGGTGCTGTTGTACAACTCCGTCCCTTCATACAGTTCAATCACCGAAAACTCATTCCTACGAGACTTGGTGCTCCAGTATTCGTACTGAAGATATATTGAAACACCATTAACGGTGAGTGAGTGCAACAACGCAGCATCAATTTTCAGATCTGGAGTACGGAGACACTTACCACCACCCAGTTTTCAGAGTGGACAACGTGGACCGGGCCTCTGGCCTTCCTCTGAACCGCTTCGTGGATGATACGACCGGTCACGCCGTCGATCAGCAAGATGCCGATAAAGCTTCGCTCTTGGTGGGAGTCAGTGCTCTCGCTCACCACCGCCAGTAGATTAGGGTTCAGATACTACAGCGAAATGAGAACAATAAAAATTAACACTCCTGATTCTCTAAACTCATTGGCTTCTATAGACGCCCAATTCATAGCATTCGTTCATTCGCTGCTAGACCTCCCACTTCAAATGGCGTCAACTAGTGACAAACTTATTAAAACTCACAGCAGAATGATGGGAAAGAGCCACATGAGTGGATGGCTATCATCATCAATAGCACTGAAACAGTTAAGCTGCCACAAATTATTTGGACAATAGAAAAAAAAAAAAAAAATCAACCACAACCAGACACTGCTATGATGCAGGCTAACTATATAATAAAATGTCACACACTGTGAACATGTGACGGCAACTACTGCACATTTTTGTCTCGTTCTCGTCAGACAAAATATGGCATTCATCTCTTTGTTTTAGTCTCCCAAAACACATATTAGCTCGTTATCGTCTCGTCATCGTCATGAAAAAAGTGTTCGTTGACAAAATATTTTCGTTATGGTTGACAAAATATTTTCGTTAACGTTGACGAAAGTCACACTGCTTTCCAATCATCTCAACCAATTGTTGTTTTGACTATTGGGATTGCAAATGATTTGGCCAAATAAAAAGTGGGAAAAAAAGGATTTATACAATTTTTAGGTCAATAAAGTCTTCACCTTCAAAATAGTTGGCACTAAATTTCGTTATGGATTAGTAGATTCCTTGTGGCAACCGTTGTGAAAACGCTTTTCACCAAACATGACAAGAGAAAGTTTACCAACCTTATAAAGGACACTGCGATCTCCCATGACTCGGCCCTGGGAGTGTACGTGCTCGTTTGGCCTTTTCCCTTTGACCGAGACAATTTTCTGTACTTCTGTGGGGAC